>NW_026000196.1:7269263-7318785 GCF_001458135.2 Marmota marmota marmota
AGCACAATTCACAATCGCTAGACTGTGGAACCAACCCAGATGCCCTTCAATAGATGAATGGATAAAAAAATATGGCATTTATACACAATGGTGTATTATACAGCACTAAAAAATGACAAAATCATGGAATTTGCAGGGAAATGGATGGCACTAGAGCAGATTATGCTTAGTGAAGCTAGCCAATCTCTAAAAAACAAATACCAAATATCTTCTTTGATATAATGGGAGCAACTAAGAACAAAGCAGGGAGGAAGAGCAGGAAGAAAAGATTAACATTAAACAGATACATGAGGTGGGAGGGAAAGGCAGAGAAAAGGGAAATTGCATGGTAATGGAGGGAGATCCTCATTGTTATACAAAATTACATATAAGAGGTTGTGAGGGGAATGGGAAAAAAAAAACAAGGAGAGAAATGAATTACAGTAGATGGGGTAGAGAGAGAAGATGGGAGGGGAGGGGAGGGGAGATAGTAGAGGATAGGAAAGGTAGCAGAATACAACAGTTACTAATAGGGCATTATGTAAAAACGTAGATGTGTAACTGACGTGATTCTGCAATCTGTATTTGGGGTAAAATTGGGAGTTCAAAACCCACCTGAATCAAATGTATGAAATATGATATGTCAAGAGCTTTGTAATGTTTTGAACAACCAATAAAAAAAAGAAATTTATAAGTAATAAAAAATGGCAAAAGTAGATACAACAATACAGAGGAATGCAACAATGTAATATAGAGTAACTTAAACATAGTCTATTCATTTGATAGAGTATAAATATTTTATTATTATTATTATTATTAATTCACCCAGCAAGTACTTCTTGAGCAGCCACTCACTCAAGGCTCTACTTGAGCCACTGGGAATATAAGAGTGAATGAGACAATCTACTTCTTTGATCTAATGCTCCATTTTATGGGGATGATGTGGGCAATAGTTAAGCACTCAAATAACTGATTAATTTCAGAGAGGATACATCCAGAGGCAGCATGAGCATGTTTTGGTTATCAGCACCCCTCTAGGACTTTTCTATGCTCTATGTTGAAGTCAGGGCAAGGGTGGGAGGTTGGAACCAGGAAAATTCCATTTCCTCACTCTTGCTGAAAGGCTTCTGGGGGGCTCTGCCAAGGGGAACTTAGATGTTGGAGGAAGGTCCTGCTTTCCCTCCCTTTTAGCTGCAATCACAGACTCTGGTGTCCTTAGACATTCCTACAACCTGTTCCCTGTCCTTTAATGTGAAGGTCAGTCAGGTGTAGCGATATGAGAGAAGACACAGGAGAGCTCAGGGAAACAGGGTTCACTATCCTCAAAGTTTCTATAAACTGGAGGCATGGAAGACCATACAGGGCCCCATGAGGGCCTCAGGATGGTCAGGAGGAAGAAAGCAGAAGTGAGGGGAGAGTCTAGGAGGGAGTCTTCCCTAGGGTTTCCACTGGAAAACAGCTGTGGCATGGTGAAGAGTTTAGAAATGGCTAGTTTGAGAAATTCCGGCAGGCTTTGAGCTAGGAGGCAGTCCTTAGTTGCCTCGTACACAGTCCTAGTTGCCTAGTTGTCTAGTTGCTCTTGATGCTTTGAGTATCTGAGTTGAGAAATCAACTGAGTTCTGGATTGGTTCACCTCTAAATGTAACCTGCTATTTTTCTCTGTCAGCCTTTGAAATTCTATACTTATTCTGTATATTAGGCATTTTCATAATCATGTGCCTTGGTGTGGGTCTGTTGTTATTTGGTATATTTGGGAAAGATAAGACTCCTGTATCTGATTTTCCATTTTATTCTTTAGATTTGGGAAATTTTTTGATATTATTTTATTGAAAAGATTGTACATTCTTTTGATTTGCATCATTTAAGATTTATCTATACCAATAAATCTTAAATTCGGTCTTTTGATGTTATCCCATAATTCTTGAAAGTTCTAGTCATGGTCTCTTAACATTTTTTGTCTATGGTCAACTTTATCTTCAATATTATATATTTTGTATTCATTGCCTGAAACTCTTTTCCAAATGGTCTAGTCTGTTGGTGATGCTTTCCATTGAATTTTTAATTTGGTTTATTGATTCCTTCATTTCAAGGATTTCTGCTTGATTTTTTTAAAAAAAATATTTTAGTTGTAGATGGGCACAATATCTTTATTTAATTTATTTATTTTTATGTGGTGCTGAGGATAGAACCCTGTGTGTTACATATATGAGGCAAGCACTTTACCACTGAGCTATAACCCCAGCTCTCTGCTTGATTTTTTTCATAATCGCTATTTCTTTATTGAAATAATCTTTCACTTCTTCTATTTTCTCTCTGATTTCACTCCTTACATAAATCCCTTCTGGACATTTCTTCCACAGTAGAATTGATGGATTCCATTATTGAAGTATCTTGGTTTGTTTGGGGCTATTTGTTCTCTTGATTTTTCATGTAGTTTTTATGGGTACCCATCTAACAATATGGATCTAAGGCAGTAGAGTTTCTGCCCTGTGGAATTGTTGTGTACCAGAAGGTTTCCAGTACCTTGCCATTTGGGAAAGACAAATAATAACAACAATCAAAATAGTATACATCATTAAACAAAATAGTTCCTGCTATCACATCTACAATGCTAATTGTCACAATAAACAGAAATGATATGATAAGTTATTGCCCACAATAAAATAGAATGTTTGCAATAAGTTTTACAATTTTGAATGGTGGACTGGAAGAAAGCAAAAGTGATGTAGAATGTGATGTTATGAAAGAGGAAATGACATGTTAGAAATAAAAAATTAAGGGAAGAATGAATGAGAGAGAAATAGAGATTGGCTGTTAGCATAAAAAAGAGAGAAAGAGAACAAATAGAAACAGATAAGTGAGAATATATATTTAAAATATATATTTATATATTTAAAATTTTAAATGTATATATTTCAAAAATCGAAAAGAAAAGAATACAAAAAAAATCTGAAATAAACTAATCAAACTCCTATTTCTCAAAATACTGATCCATGAAAAATAGCTGGTTTCAAAATGCTAGAAGTGAGGCAAAAAAAAACAAATATAAATATGTATATATATCCATGAACTATTAAGGTCTCAACTAAGCAAAGAAAAAATTAAAAAGAAAGATCTTGATGAAAAATTAAAGGATTGTGTCCATTTGTGTTTAAAAAATTCTCAGCTTCCCTTCTGAGCAGGGTTAGCGGTGTCTCTGGGATAAGAGGGGTAATCCCATAGGCAGAACTCCTGGAGGTGGAGTTTAGGCTTAGGTGGCCTTCAGGTTCTTTGCTGAATGCAAATTGGTCTGGAGACTTTAAATCAGTGGAACTCCAAGGCCCATCCATTTCCAGTTCATGCTGGAAGACTGCACCCCGGAGATCTCTCCTGGGTTCCACTCATGTAGTAGAGGAGCACTTCTTAGTATACTATATCACCTGCGGACCTCATGCTTCCTGGTTTGGGGTTCAGTCTCTCACCAAACTCAGTCTCTCCAGCTCTCTCCCTTTCAAATTTCTGGCGAGGCATGTCTCTCCTAGCTAATCCTGTAAGGGGCCTGGTTGGAGGGGGTGGGGGGCATTAGGGTGGGTTTCCATAACTAGTTGTCCCCTTTGTAAACCTCTCTCCATGTTTGACTTTCTCTTGGTCACTTACCCACATTCTATGACATGAAGCATGGGTTTGCCAGGCCCGTATTTCAGGCCTAACTCAAGCCCCTGTGCTGCAGCTGCAAAATGGTTCCTTCCTCTGTCCTCTGCACACAACCTGGAGAGATGGTGGCTTTTTTTTTTTCCCCACACAAGGATATTGTGCAGCATGTCTTTTGGTTTAGTCAGGCAGTGTCTTTGATCTATAAACTTTCCCTATACAGACTAGCCTCAGACCTCCTTAAAATGTAGGTTCCTTTAATTCCCTGTCCCTCCACTTTGCTTGTGGAGGGACCCCGCTGACTGGTGCCTCTGGCTGCAGCAGTAGATGGGATAAGATTTTTTCTTATTTTATCATACCCAACCTCCTGAGTCCCTATCTGCTTTGAATGTCCAATAGTAAATTCCATTAAAGTCCCCCCTTTTGTTATGTCCACCCATCTGGCTGAGAAGCTGCCTGTTTTCTTGGTTTCACAACACAGAGTAGCCAGGAAAGCAACCTTCTCTATTCAGCTCTCTTGAAGACCCAGGAAGCTTTTTTAAGATGCCAAAGGATCATAATTCACAGGCAACAAAAATGCAAATAATACATAACCTTCCTGCTGGGCCTGCTCCACTACATGGCCAAGTGTCACACCTACCATTTTCATCCATAGCGCAGGCTGTTGGGGGATGGGGGTAGGTCCTTCCTGCAATCCTGGCCTCCCTTAAGTAACATTGCCTGTTTTATTCCATCCCTTGGGGGATGGAAACTGCTCCTCACAATTAATAATAATTGGGTTACTTCATTTTTATTTCTTAGTCTTTCTTACACTTTTAAAACTTGTTTTTTTTTTTCAGTTGTACATGATACAAGAATGTATTTTAACATACTATATGTCCATGGAGTATAAATTCCCATTCTTGTGGTTGTACATGATGTGGAATTACACAGGTTGTATATTCATATATGACCATAGGAAAGTAATGTCTGATTCATTTTTCTGTCTTTCCTTTTCCCAACCCAATTTCTTACATTCAACTCCTTGCATTGGAAATGCAGAGAGAGGTTCTGTACCTTTGCCCCTTCATGCTACAGAGAGTGAGGGAAGATGCAGCTTTCTATCAGGCAAATGCCTTTCTGAGACAAGAGATGTGAGCAGCATTGAGGGACCAGGCGTACATACATTCAGGGAGCATGATCACCAGGCAGAGGATACCTGAATGCCAAGGGAAAGAGTTTGGTTGACTCGAGCAGTGCCTTAGCAGCACCCTGTTTTAGTCTTCAACCCCTTCTCATTAGGAATTGACTTCAGTTTCTATAGTCTGTCTGAACATTCCAGAAGCCTGTGTGAAATACTGTGAGGCACACAGGGTCCCAGGACATTCCTGTAGCCTGTGTGCAATGCTTCTAAGTCCATCTTCCCAGAAGATCCTGTCAAGAATTCTCCATCATCTGTTTCTCACAGGTATGGTTGCCATCTGACTTTTATTTTATTTTCTTATTTTTTTATTAAGCAAACAATGACCTTTCTTTTGTCTTGTATTTTTCTAAAGATTTTTGCTTTTACTCTTTCCCTTTTTTCTTTCCTTTGGTCTCTGACATCTGTCCATCGTGGAAATCGGTTATGATGAGGAAAAATATCAGGTGATATATCCATTCCATTCTGGAAGTTGACAAGGAGAGTCATTTCTGGGTCACATCTGAGATGAAAAGCATACCCTCATAGAAGTGGAGTCATAGACCACAATATTTTCCGATTACTGCTATTTTGCATTCTTTTGCTTTTTCACTGTAGAATCAATTCACTACCAGTGTCATCATTGTGGAGACAAACACACAGTGAGACTTGGTGTCCTTTTTCATAAACAGGTGTGCTCTGCTCTTTAATTTAGTCCCACTTGGCCTTAGAAAGGGCTATCCAATTTGTTAGCCCTTAGGGATGAGCATTGGCCTCAGTCACCTCCCAGGGGAACTGGATCTTTTTACATCCCCTCCTACCAGAAGGTGGTCACATAGGTGTCTATTTAAGGGTGGACTGACACAGCAGGCTATTTGCAAACAGGCACTTCTAATCCAAAAAGCATTTTCCATTTGCTTTGGGGAAATTTAAAAGAATAATAGCACAGGTAGGCTGCATCAGATCTGTCTAGTAATAGTGCAGACCAAAATATTTCTGTATGAAAAGGGGTGAATGGTGAATAACTTTGATCTTTGGCTGAGGGAACAAAAGTTGTTTATCTGGAACAAGGTTAAGTAAAAAGTAGGTCTTGGTACAAAAGACATGATATGCTCACATGCTAGTTGTCATTCTGCATGTTCTTTATGGACTTAACAAATCAGAGAGTCAAAGGCAAAGTCAGATTCTCATCTCTGCCCAGAGAGGGTCTTTCAGGGAGACAGAATGCCTATATGAGCCCATATTCATTTTTGTACTTTTAATGACAGTGTCAATGGCTAGAAAATTCTACAGAACTGTTGTTTAGAAACACCTCTGATTTTTTAAAATATTATTTTTGTTATTCCTACCCACAGCTGTTTCTCAAAGGGGATGATGAATTTCCCTTGAGATAGGGCAAAGAGCTACATTTTGTAAAACTCTACATCTGCCTGTGGAATGTGTTTCTAGTATCTCTAGTACCTCTAGTATCCACAGTACTCTGCATGAAGACCAAGTCCTCTTACCACCAAGAAACATTCCAAGAGGACCCCAGCACACAGAGTTCTCCCTGCCCCCTGAAGTCAGCTCTGCATCTGACCCTCATGTTTGACAACCTGCATACAAAAGCCATTTAGCATTTCTGATGTTATGCTAAATGCTTTTTTTTTAAAATCCAGTTTTATTTTTTAGTACTGTATCACTACTCATGAATTTTTAATTCTTCCTCTTAAATAGGTCAGAATCTACTTGAGAGTGGGAATTGGAATTTATATATTTTTTTTTTTTGTAATGCTGAGGACTAAACCCTGAGGTACTCTTGTCACTGAGTTACATCCTCAGACATACTCCTTCCTTCCTTCCTTCCTTCCTTCCTTCCTTCCTTCTTTCCTCCCTCCCTCCCTCCCTCTCTCTCTCTTTCTTTCCTTCTTTCTTTCAGACAAGGTTTTACCAAGTTGTTCAGACTGGTCTTGAATCTGTGATCTTCCTGCTCTGCCTCCTGAATATCCAATATTACAAACGTGTGCTCCCATGCTGGACTGGAGTTTAGAATGTTGGGTATTTCTCTTGGTGCCAGATCTTCTCCAGGGAAGATTTCAAGAGGTTTGATGACTTAATTATGATGATACACAGTATTATGCTTTTCTTTTGGTATTTAGAACAATAAGATAAAAGTCAAACTTAGGTATAATGGGCTAGAATATTTTTTCCCAAGCTCAACTCCGTTTGCTGTAGGTATATTTTCAGTGTATCAAAATGAGGGTGTGGTGGCACTCTGATTGGACTTGATTATGCCAAATATGCACCCATCTCAGGTTTGTTGGCATGCATTCTTTGTCTGTGTGAACTATTATCTGCCTAGATAGCCAAAGCCTGTCTTACTAAAGAGCCTACCCCTGGCCATCCCATCAAGTTCTACATTTTCACTGTTCCTTATTTTTCTCAGAGCACTTAATACCACTCTGATGCTGAATTTTATCTATCAACTTGACTGGACTGTGACATTTATGAACTGGTTGTAGGACTGTACATGAAGGAGACTTGTTTGGGTGGCAAACTCCATTTACTTGTTTAAGAATGAACATTAAGCACTGGATCAGAAGATATATGTTTCCTGTTCCTAGGGAGTGGATTGTCTACTGCAGTAGTGGAGAGCAGAAGTGACACAGTCAGATTTATTTTTGAAGAATGATACAGGACAAGACAGGGCACGCAGAGACCATAGAAATGGGTTTTGCAATAGTCCAATAAAGAAATGTAAAATATGTCAATAAATCTGTTGATGGTGGAAAAAAATAAAAATGAGGGATGTTGATAATATAATTCTTTCTAATTATTGATTTTTCTCCCCAATCTTTTTCCACTTTATTATTACCTTCTTTGTAAATAGCACCAAGACCATCTGACTAATGAAGCTGAAAAGGTAGAAGTCACCCCCTAATTATTTTTATTCTTTTTAGCAGATTAATTGCTATGCAAAGTATGACATATTTAAAAAGAAATTTTTAACTGTAGATGGACACAATACCTTTATTATTTATTTATTTTTAGGCGGTGCTGAGAATCGAACCCAGTGCCTCACACATGTGAAGTAAGCGCTCCACCACCAAGCTACAACACCAGCCCCATTGCACATTTTTTAATGCGAACAATTGATGAGTTTGAACATATACACACACCTTTTGTGAGAAACACACTCACCTGTCCAGGCCCAAAGAATGGACACAAAGTATAGCAAAAAGTAAGGCTTTAATTACAGTCTTCTTGCAAGATCAGATGTCTGGTGGTCAGGGACTCACAGATTGGTTACAACTAGTGTTTTATCCTCTAGAGCATAAACTTGCTCCTCTGGTTCCTCTTTGGCGGAGTACTATGGGATGCACAATCTTCCCAAACATCACTAGGTTTTACTGTCCCCTATTGGGTAATTTAAAGAAATGTAGTTGTCTCCACCTCCCTTTATTCTTTTGTGGCTCCTTGGACCGAGTGCCTTTTGAGTACACAGTTTATCTCTTTTGGTCAGATGGGGCCTTTTCCTTCTCACCTCCTGTTTGTCAAGGGGCTGTGAATTTTTACACTTGCTATAAACTGCTTTTAACTTCTCCTTCTCTTCTCCCCTCCAGCAGCCTTTCCTTCATCCCAAGTCATTTTACATTTAAAGCTAAAGACTGACTTCTGAAAATGGACCCACTGTTTTTTTTTATTTCTTATTTAATTCTCACCCTGATAGTATTAGCACATCAAGGTAATGTCACATAAATCTTTCATTTTTTCTTCTGCTTTTTTCCTTTCCTCCTTCCTCCACATCCAGTCCACTGCAAGTTCTCCAGTAGAAAGTTAACTCAAATGCAAAACAGCCTCTTCTTCCATCTCCACCTTAGTCACAGACACTATTTCCCCAATTGACAATAGCTACCTGGATAATCTCCTGCTTCCAGGGTCACCTCTTTAACCTGCACAACAAACAGGGTAATCTTCTCAAGAAATGTGGCTGAGCTCTTGTAACCCCCTTGCTTTAGCCATGTCCGTGGTTTCCCACAGCACTTAAAATAAAAATTAAAATCTAAAGGTGTGCAGTGGTACATCGTTTGGGGTTTGTTTCACATTTTCCCAGTAAATAATAATTTCAAGAATCTTTTCATGTACTCATACACATATCCTTTTTAATGATGTGTCTATTAAAAACTCTTTTTTAAAAAAACAGATTGCTCATTTTCTTATTGGGTTTCATTAATTCTTTATGTATTCTGAATACAGGTCTGTTATTGAACATGTGTTTTGCAAATGAATATTTTCTCTGTCTGTGGCTTTGTATTTTCTTAACAGTGTCTTTTGAAGAGCAGATTTGTATAGTTTTGATGCAGTTCAGCTTATCAACTTTTTCTATGGATCTTTCTTTTGGTATCATATCTTTAAATTTTTTTTTAAAATTCTAAATCTTTTTTTTAATTTTTTTTTAAAGAGAGAGAGAGAGAGAGAGAGAGAAAGAATTTTTTAATATTTATTTTCGGCGGACACAACATCTTTGTTTGTATGTGGTGCTGAGGATCGAACCCAGGCCACACGCATGCCAGGCGAGCACGCTACCGCTTGAGCCACATCCCCAGCCCATATCTTTAAATTTTTATATTAAAAGTTTATTGATAGGTAATAATTATACATAATAGTGAGAGTCATTGTGATGTGTGCACATAACAAAATGATCAATTTGAGGTCTGTTCCCTGTTTTGGTTCTTTTGGTTTTCAAATTTTCTTCCCCAATACTTGAATGCCCATGCCCTCCTTCCTCTACTCTGTCAGTTACCCAACTATTTTTATTAGTATTTTCCCCCTTTTTTTCTCTCTAGCTTCCCCATATGAGAGAATACATGCAAACTTTGACTTTATGAATCTGGCTTTTTTTTTTTTTCTTAATATGATGCTCTCCGGTTCCATCCATTTTCCTGCAAGTGCCGTAATTTCCCTCTTCCCTTATGGCTGAATTAAATTCTATTGTGAAGATATACCACATTCTTTATCCATTCACCAAACGATAGTTTAACTATAGGGCAGCTATAAACATGGATATGCATGTATTGTTATTGTATGCTGACTCTAACTCTTTTGGATGAATACCAAAGAGTCAGTATAGCGAGATCCATGGTGGTTTCAGTGTTGAACAACCTCCATATTGATTTCCATAGAGGTTGTACTAATTTACATTCCCACCAACAGTGTCTAAGAGTTCCCCTTTTCCCTGAATCCTTGCCAACATTTATGCTACTTGTATTCTTGAAAATTCTGTTCTACTTGGAGTAAAATGTAATCTCAGTGTAGTTTTGATTCACATTTCCTTGTTGCTAAAGACATTGAACATTTTCCCATATATTTGTTGGACATTTGTACTTTTTTTGAGAAGTGTCTATTTTGGTATTGCATTTATGAAATGTTTGCATAACCTAAGGGTAGAAAGATTTGCTTCTATGTTTCTAATAGGAAACTTAATGTTTTAAGTGAAGTATTCTTTCTTCCTCCTCTTTCTTCTTTGCCTGTGTATGTCTAATTGAACCAGCACCATTTAGACTGCCCTTTCTCCATTGGTTTGCTTTTGCATATTATAAGTCCTCCAACTCTGTTTTTCATTTTCACTTTTGTGTGTGTGTGTGTGTGTGGGGGGGTATTACAGTTATTTTATCATTCCATGTGGATTTTAAATTTAGCTCGTATGTTTCAACAAAATGACTTGCTGGGATTTCAATTAGGATTAGTTTCAGAAAAATTGACCTTTTAACAATATTGAATATTCCAATCAATGAGCACAGTGTCTCACCATTTATTTAAGTTTTCTTTGATAACCCTCTCTCTGTGTTGTAGTTTTCAACATGTTTCTATGTTCTTAGATTCATGCCCAACTATTTTATGTTTTTAGTGCTAATGAAGCCAGAATTAGACAGGCAGATAGGCAAAGGTCAGATTCAGAGAATGGAGGGACTGAAATGATAATGCCTTCAGAGTCCTTCCTCCACCTTTAGCAAGATAACCTGCCCCTGCTCCAACCTGTTGCTAAGGTAACCCTTCCCAGGGAATGACCCTCCCTACAGGGAGTTGTTAATTATGCCCCCTTCCTGCCAGGATCATTCCTCCCCACCCCTCCAGCCCACCTGTTTCCCATCTTTTGGCCATCTCACCAAGCATTGGAAGGAAGAGAGTAGAACCAAGGAAGCCTAAGACATATAAAAAGGCAGAACCCTGGCTTCTTGGGATACAAGGATGTCAGCTATGGGCCCCTTCTCCTTCCCAGGAGAAGTCTATGTTACTCCTTTTTAAATAAATCCTGCTTTATATGCTTGCCTTGGTGTGCTTCTCTAATGTTACACTTCAACATGTGAGGAAGCAGAACTCGTCACCAGTAACCAGTGGTATCACTATTGTGAAACATACTTTTAAAGGTTAATTTCTGATTATTCGTTGCTAGTGTAGAGCATTACCATTGATTTTTATTACTGACCTGTCCTGTGACCTTTTTGAATTCACTCATTTGTGTTTGAAGTTTATTTGTAGATTCTTTGGGATTTTCTACTTAGATAATTATTAGTCTGCAAATAGAGAGAGTTCTATTTCTTCTTTTAAAATCCATATACATTCTCTCACCCTGAACCCAATCTGTTTGTAGTAGATAGGATGTCTAGGATGATGTCAGATAGGATTGGTGACAATAGATATATTTTCTTTTTTCTTAGTCTAGAGGGGGAAAAAAGTCTTTTATCATTAAGAGTGCTATTTGCTGGAGGATTTTGTAGAACTTTATCGTCCCTTCCATTGTGTTTGCCAAGAGTATTTATCATAAATAGATGTCAAATTTTGTTAAAGACTCTTTCTGCATTTATTGAGATGATTATTTTTTTTCCTTAATCTTCTGAGTTACATTGATTGATTTTCTAATATTGGTATAAACTCCCTTGGCCAAAATTCATTATTTTTGTATCTTGCTGGATTCAATTTCCTAATATTTTGTTGAGGATATTCACATCCACATTGTGAGGGATATTGCTCTGTAGAATTCTTTTCTTACAAAGTCTTTATTTTAATCTCAAAGTAATTTTGGCATTATAAAATGTGTTGGGAAATGTTTCTTCCTTTCCTATTTTCTGGAAAAGCTTGTGTAGAAATGGTGTTATTTCTTCCTTTAATGTTCAGTATAATTCCCCAATGAAGCCATCTGGGTCTGAAAATTTATTTGTGGGAAAGATTTTGGCCACAGTTTCAATTTATTTAATAGACATAAAGTTACTCGGGTTATTCATTTCTTCCTGAAGGATATTTGGTAGTTTATATCTTTCAAGAAAATTGGTTCTGTTCCCACATAATTTGTAAAATTATTGACATGAAATTTTTTGAATTATATCTTGATCACACTTTATTTTAGCAGAGGATCTACAGTGAAGTCCCTATTTCAAAATTCCTGATAATGAAAATCTGCTTTTTCTCTCTTGTTTCTTCATCATTTAGCCAGAATAGAATAGAATTTGGCAATTTTTTTTCATAATGGGCTATACAATAAGTATTTTTATATGCATATCATTGGTCTCTCACCCTCTCAGCTTTCTGATAATAGAGAGTAGCCATGGAAAAATTTAGACTAATGGTGCAATTGTGTTCAACACACACACACAAATGATTTACAAAAACAGTGTGGGCTAGATTTTGCCAATGATCTGTAGTTTGTCCACCATTGGACTTCAAGATTACTAACTTTATTGATCTTTTCTAAATACTGCATTTACTTTATTTGTTTTTACATTGTTTTCTCTTTTTCAATTTTACTGGTTTCTGATTCTATCATTACTAGTTTCTTTCTTCCTGCCTGTTATAGGTACGATTTGGTGTTCTTTTAGTTTTAAGAAATGAAAGCTTATATCATGATTTTGAGATTTCTTTTCTAATATAATACTTGAATTTGTAAATTTTTCCCTTTACTATTGTTTAGTTCTCACCCAGAAATTTAACTATTTTAGTTTTGTTTTCATTTGACTCAATTTATTTTCCAGTATCACTTGTAACTTCTTACTTCACTCAGGAATTATTTAGAAGTGTAAGTTTAATGTCCAAATTTAGGAAAATGTACTAAATACATTTCTATTATTGAAGAACTGTAATTCTTCATAGTCATATAACATAGCTCATAGAATTTAAATTATTCGGATTTTGTTGAGGCTTATTTTTATGAAACAAAATACAGCTTATCTCCATGAAGATTTGCATACTATACTTATGTTTGATATATGTTTGATGGAGAGTTGATCTGCTACACTGTGGTCTTCTTCAGGCATTCTAATATTTTGTTGACTTGCTCTGTGTATTTCTAAGAGGATTTTTTTTTTTGTCACAAACTGTCCTTTTCAAGCCCTAATATGAAGTGCATTCATATTAAGATTGCTTTGGTTTTTTTGGTGAATCATCTTCTTTTTTGGTATTTGATGTATCTTTCTATCCTTCGTGATACTGCAGGCTCTGAAGCCTATTTTGTCTGATATTGGATAGCCAGTCCTCCTTCCTTTTGTTTACTGTTTACATGAGCACTCATTTTTCTATCTTATTACTTTTTGTATTTGTATTTAAGGCATCTTTTAAAAGACAGCATATACTTAGGCTTTGCTTTTTAAATTTAATATAATTTTCTATTTATTTGGCTATTTTTAAAAAAATGGTTAATCTCAATTTTCTGGAAAACATTAAAGTAATTTAATATAATAGAGATTCAACTTTCTGTCTGGAATCATAGTTCTTTTTAGTGAAAAGTGTCCTTTAATATTTACTGCAGCATAGATTTGCTGACCAGCTTCTTTTAAAAAAATATTTTAACAGTAGATATTTTACTTGTTTTGGGGGATTATGACTATTATTTTTATTGATTTAAAAAAGGGACAGTTCTTTTCATTCTTGAGTCCTTTTTTTGAGTCTGTAAATTTACTTCTTCAGAGAAAGTTTTGTATTTCTTTTTTTTTAAAATTTGTTTTCTATACTTGATAGTAGAATGTATTTTGGCAAATTATACATACGTAGAGTATAACTTATTGTACTTAGGATCCCATTATTATGGTTGTGCATGATGCAGAGTTACCCTGGTCGTGTATTCAAATACAAGACTAGGAAACTTAGGTCTGATTAATTGTACTGTCCTTCCTATTTCCCTCCCCACTTCCTTCCCTTCATTCTCTGTGTTTAAACCAATGCATTTCTATTATTCCCCTCCCTAACCTCCCTTGTCATGGGTTAGCATCCACAAATCGCTAAGGATATGGCCTTTGGTTTTGGGGATTGGCTTATTTCTCTTAGCATGATATTCTCCAATTCCATCCATTTACCATCAAATGCCATTATTTCATTCTTATTTATGGCTCAGT
Organism: Marmota marmota marmota; assembly: GCF_001458135.2. NCBI lineage: Eukaryota > Metazoa > Chordata > Mammalia > Rodentia > Sciuridae > Marmota > Marmota marmota. Next base: position 7,283,394 of record NW_026000196.1, read on the forward strand.
AATATTCCATTGTGTCTATACGCAACATTTTCTTTACCCATTTATTCATCCGTTGAGGGAACTTAGGTTATTTTCATAGCTTGACTATTGTGAGTTGTATATACCACATTTTCTTTATCCATTAATTCATCTGTTGAGGTTATGTAGGTTATTTCCATAGCTTGGCTATTGTGAGTTGGGCTGCTATAAACATGGATGTGGTCATGTTAGTGTAGTATGTTGCTTTTAAGTCCTTTGGGTATAGACTGAGGAGTAGGATAACTAGAACAAATGATGGTTCCATTCCAAGTTGAATTTTTTTTATGTACTTTTTGACCATTTGTATTATTTCTGTGAAGTATTCACTCAATTCCTTTGCCCATATATTGATTGGGTTGTTTATTTTCCTGGTGTTAAATTTTTTGAGTTCTTTGTATAGCCTGGAGAGTAATGCTCTATCTGAGGTACAGATGGTAAAGATTTTCTCCCATTTTGTAGGATCTCCATTTACATTCTTGATCATTTCTTTTGCTGTGAAGAAGCTTTAAAGTTTGATACTATCCCATTTATTGTTTTTGATTTTACTTCTTGCACTTTAGGAGTCTTTTGAGGAATTTGGTTCCTCAGGCTAATATGATGGAAAGTTGGGCCTATTGTTTCTTCTGGTAAGTGCAGGATCTTGGTCTAATGCCTAGGACCTTGATCTACTTACCCTTTCTCTGGGGTAAGAGTTAGGGGTTCAATTTAATTCTATTACATATGGATTTCCAGTTTTCCCAGTACATTTATTGAAGAGTCTATCTCTTCTCCAATGTATGTTTATGGCACCTTTGTCTAGTATGAGATAGCTTTATTCATGTGAGCATATCTCTGTGTCTTCTGTTTGGTTCCATTAGTCTTCATGTATGTTTTGGTGCCAATTCCATGTCATTTTTGTTATTAGAGCTCTGTAGTATAATTTAATGTCCAGTTTTGTGATGCCTCCTGCATCACTTTTCTAAGGATTACTTTGTCTATTCTTGACCACCTTTTTTGTCTATTTTTTTTGAAAGTTATTTTATCTTAACTTTTGAAACAATTTTTTGCTGGGTATAAAAATGCAGGATGATAGTTTTTTTCCCTTAGATATTAAAATATATCACTAAATTTTTCTGCTAGTTTGCATTTTTCTTCTAAGAAATCTATTGTAATTCTTGGTTATTCTTCTGCATGTGATATGCCTTCTTTCATTGAATTTTTTTTCAGTAGTTTCTCTTCATCTTTGACATATTTGGAAATATATGTTTGTGTCTATTTGTCTGATAGTTTTCCTTCTTAGGGGAGTTTTGCACTTCTTGATTCTGTATTTTTATATCTTTCATTTTTTAGAAAATTCTTAATCTTTATTTCTTCAGTTTAGTTTATTCATTTATTTTTTATCTTTTCTATTTCTGAGAATACAATTACACTTATTTTGTATTAGCTGGTATTTCCATATAGCTCTAGATGCTCTCACACACTTTCCTCTTGTGTTTTCAAATAATTTCTTCTGATTTATCTATCCTTAAATTAATTGAATCTCATTTACTAATGAACCACTCAAATAATTGCTTATTTCTGACATAATTTTTAAACATTACTATTCTACATTTCCATTGGATTTTTAAAAATTTTTTATTGCTCTACTGAAATTTCGTCATCTGTTTATGCATAATGTGCATTTTTAGCACAAAATCATTTAACATGTTACTCATAGCTATTTTAAGACTCTGTCTAATTGTGTTGGTTGCTTTGTCTCTTTAAAATCGTTTACCCTGGTTTCTTTGGATATTTGTTAATCTTTCATTTAGTGACTGACATACCAAATAGGTGCAACTGAAGTAAATGGTATTTCCACCTAGAATGTGCATCCTCTTCTCAGGCAGTTAGTGTGGGAGGTATAATCAACTTGGGAGTTGAACTGGGCTTGTGTTTGGTTGTTATTATGACCACTTTCAGTGTATCATAGGCTTCAAGTTGATCTGCTGATAACTTTTTCTTAAAGCAAAAGCTGGGGTGCAAGAATTTTTTTTCTCATTTCTTATCCTGCTCTATCAATTTTCAACCAACGTATGCTTGTAGCATGGAGAGGGTAGGTCCTCTTCAATATCCTTCAATTGTTTTTTTCCAATTATGTTGACTTGCTAGGCTAATACTGTTAATTGAAGTGGGTCTGTGTTGAATTGAGACTCTCCTTGGGTAGCCTCTGTGTGCCTGAACTTTGACCGTATAATTTCCCAACATTTCTCCCATTTTCTTTATGCCAGGTGGCAAACTCTGTTGCTTGTGTGGTAGATCTTATATGGGACAGCATTCCCTGCCCCTCTCACAGTGGTGGAAAACCTGTGTTAGCTTGGTTATAAGAACCTGGGATCAGAACTCTTCTGCGCCCTTTCAACAGAGATGGATGATTTTCCCCTCTGTAATTTCCCAAGTAAAAGTAGGGAGAACATGTGCTGTGGGGATGACAGCGACGCTGCTCTTCCCTTGCTGGCTCAGTGATGTTTGCTCTGAGAGGAATAGGAGGTTTTATGTCTTTTCATTGGTGGCAGCCAATCCCTTCCTCTGGGTCAGTATTATTTTTGCAGTTTCCTACCCTTCCTCCAATCTTAATGTACCCAGTAAGAATGCACAGGAAAAGCTCTGAAGTGGATGCAAGTTTGCCTACGTCTGCAGTTTCCAGGGGTTCCATGTTGACACAGGAGCCCACACTTGGCCCTAAGCAGTTCATTTATATTTTCCCTCAATTCTTCTTCCAGCTCTCAGGACAGGCTCACCTTCATCCTGTGCTGTGCATCTCATATTTCCTTAGTCTGGGGAGAGGAATGATGTTCTTAATGGATCTCAGTTCATTTGGTTATTCTGTGACTTCAGCAATACCATTTGTTTTGACAGAGTTGTGATTTTTTAAAGTTATCTGACTTATCTTGACATTAGGTGGGAGTGACATTCTTTTCCTGTGTCTGCATTTTAGACTCCTTTCTGTTCCATCTTATTTTTTATAATATCCTATCTGGCCTTAATAAAAAAAAGAGTTATGTGCATAATATGAGACAAGGAAAGAAGTCCTCTGTGACAGATGCTTTATCCATACGACTCAGTCTGTCTTATGAGGTGTAGAGAGTACAGGAACAATAGTAAAACAAAGCAGACCACTTTGCAATAGACTAGCACTGAGTTGCCAATCACCTGGACCAGAGACGAAGGGGTGGTGGTAACAAGAAATGGTTGCATTTGGAACCTGTTTTAAAGGAGTGCTCATTGTACTTATTGATGGACAAGACATGAGTGTGAAAAAAAATAAATAAATGATTTAAAGAGCTTCTGAAGTCTTGACTCTTCACTACCAGGTAGCTGAGTTGATACCTAGAGTTATCCTACGGGAGTATAGATAAAGATTTATTTTACATGAAAAGTTAACTTTCTGTGCATACACACATTTACATCCATAAAATCTTGTCCAGGTTGGTTGAAGCAATATAAAACCAGGAAAAAAAAAAGTCAGCAGAGAGGACACATGGAGCACACGGGGGAGTCATTGTCAAGACTTTACCAAGTCATTGCCTTTGCTTAATTAAGAGCTCTTGTGTCGTGAAGGAAAAGAATGCTAAATAAACTCCAAAGTGATTTATAGGGAACATTTGTCTAAACTTTGTTTTTTATTAAACACCAGCTGATTTAGAACTGTACATATTATAAATTGTTTTCATTTACTCTTGCGCGTCCCTTCACATTTGCATAAAAGACTCTTTTCTGTTGCATCTCATTTTTTATAATATAATGTCTGGCCTTAAAAAAAAGACTCATGTGCATAATAACAGAAAGAAAAAAAAGAATAAAAAGTGAGAGGGGAGATATAAATGACTTTAACAAGTGCACTATTAATATTTGACATCATTGCAATTTATGCTTGAAGTGTTCGCAAATCCCACACCCTTTTGAAACATTACTCAATGATGCTGTGAATACAGAGGGGGGTGCAGGGCAGATTTGGTAGTTGATGGTTCATGACTTGAAAATCACCAAAGGTCAGTTTAAGGCCCTCACTCCTCCCCATCTCCCAGCCCCCATTCTGGCAGAATTCATTGCTGAAGGAGAAGAAGGGAGGAATTACTGGCATGATTAAAAAAGAGACCAGATTGTTAAATGAGTGAAATGCAGAGAGAGGAACCAACCAAGGGTTCTGTTTGAAGCCATATTCAATCAACCTTTATCCAAGGATGGACTTACTCCCAAGTGGCCAGGAGTGACCTTACCTGTGCCCTCCTGCTTGGGTCAGTCATGTTAATCATATTTGCTTATGCAGACATTATGAACATTTATACAGCGTGTTCTGACTTAGAATGTGGCATCCTTGTACCAAATGAATCCTTGTTCACTTATTAAGCTGATATGCACTATGGAGGATGCACAGGAGACAGAATTTTAAAAGAAATGAAATTTTACCTTGAAAATCAGTTGAGTACTAAGTGATGGAATTGACTTCTGATATCAGATTGAATCTGGCTTTTAACTTTTGTTTAAGGTTATGAAGGAATTCCAAAGGAGATTCCTCTCCGTACCACTGGACTTGCCTTATGCTCCTGGGCGTCAGGTGACACTGATCTGTGCTGGTGTGCTTGTGGTCCAGGCCAGTATGGGAGACTCTGGGTTCCTGAGAATGCTTTGCAGAAGGTGGTAGAGTCCATCTAGGCTCCTCAGGCAGCTGACAAAGCCACTAACCTGTGCCAGGTCCTTGCGGAGGGAGACAGGTACTTTGCCATTTGCTCACCTCATAACCTCCACACAGCCGTTGGAAAAGTCTCTTCCTTCTTTGTGTTTTGGGTTTTGTCCTCCCCAGCTCTAAATCTCTCTTCTTGTTCATCTCCTTAGGACCATCCTCTCTTTAATTTTTTTTTTTCTGTAACAAAAACCAGGAAGGGAATTTTATTTTCTGCAAATTGGCTTTCAGTCCTAGGTCACAAGCACTACTAGGTGAGAAAGGTCTAGTTGGAGCTGCTTTGGTAAATATGGAGACAAACAGCATTTCATCAGGAGGGAATGAAGAATGTTGACTCTCAGAAACATGAGGGAGCTCTTGCAGTTTGAGGAGTAACGATGGAATGGTACTAAGCAGACAGTCAATATGCAGCCAGATTTCAGATAAGACATAAAAAAATGAAAAAAATTTAGGTGTGGTGGTGCACGCCTGTAATCCCAGTGGCTCCAGAGGCTGAGGCAGGAGGGTCTCAAGTTCAAAGACAGCCTCAGCAAAAGCGAGATGCTAGGTAACTCAGTGAGACTCTGTCTCTAAATAAACTACAATATAGGGCTGGGGGTGTGGCTCAGTGGTCCAGTGCCCCTAAGTTCAATCCCTGGTACTTAAAAAAAAAAAAGGTGGGGTGGAGGAGTCACTTGTGACACCAAATTCCAACTTATTGGTGGTCTGGCATATTTTCTTTTAAAATTAGAAACGTGCTTTCTGATGGAGAGAACTAACGTAGAATGTAAATTTGAAGAATTTCCCTTGAACACTTGAATGGTGATAATGATAGAAGACCTCACATTTTCTGCTTCATCCCCGTGGTTATGTTTTTGTGAACTGCAAGAACTGAGTTCAAGTATTTTTCATTATTGTCCAAAGTTCCTCTCTTTCTTTCTCTGTAACAGTAAGCACTACACATCTGAAGGTCACTCACCTCCAGTCATATCGATGACCTTGTGAAGTGGACATTTCTGAACTTACTTTAAAGAGCAGACCAAGGACTCAGAAGCATGCCCAGCTAGTGTGCTAAGATTGCCTGACTCCCTAGCATGCCTTTGTGCCTCTCGATCTTGCTGGTCTTCACCTGAGCTGAATAGTGGGGTAGGATAGGTTTCCTGTTCACCAGTATAATCGTTAGCATCTGGAGTCACAGCGGTGGAGGGCATTAGATCACTCATCCCAGGCTTCGAGAGGCAGAATTGTTGATGATGATATAATGCCAGACTCAGGTCTAGTCTTTATTCCCCCAGGGACTACTGGCATTGTGTGACCCCAGTGTTTCATACCCAGAGTCTCTGCTTCTGAAACAAGATTAATTTTAGATGACCACCTATAGGAACTATGTGAAAAAGACCACCTGTAATGATCTGTGCATGAACGATGACTTTGAACCTAATGTATTAATAGAATTCACAATAAGATATGGCTTTATCATGAGCTCAACAGAGACAAGGCACTTTTTAATAGACGACAGCATTATTTTTATAATTGAATGCTGCTCACATTCCGGCTCTCATGACACTCTACCCTACCCTGTTTTCCAAATTGTGTAGGAGGTGATTTGCCTAGGTGATGTGTGTCATGTCATCTGTGTGTATAGATGATGTTCTTTGGCAGCTGAAGTTGTAATTGCTGCACTATAGGATGGGAGGTTTTTAATATACCGTCTGCAGTCACACTTGCAAGATCTGGCTCTGTACCATCTTCTCTGGTCATTTCTCAAGGATCCTGAAAGGGCATAAAAACGAAAGCCCCTGCAATTATACATTCTATCTATTGATTTGAATATTGTTTTCTCAGATTAGATCACAGATATTTTCTAGATACAGACACACAGATATTTATGGCTAATTATGTTTGAGGAAAACATGCTGTAATTTGAATTGGATTTTCAATGGATACAATAAGTACTTGGGATGATATTTTTGGTCAGTGGGCAGAATGCCCAAATCTGATTCATTATTGGTTAAGAAAAAAATAAAGACAGACATTTTATACATTAACCTGGAAATCATTTAAAAAAATTTTTTATGTAGTTGAATCAACTGCTTCCAATGATATCAAAAGAGATCTGTTATCTTTGTATTTTATTCTGATGAAAAAAAAGGAGGTGGGCTTAGGTTATCTCTAAGCTCTTGCAGGATATTTCTGAGGATGCTTTAGCCTCATTTAGGAGCTTTGACAGAAACACCAGGGTATATATTTACTGCTTCCTGTTGTGTTAATTTTGCATGCTCCTATAGTAAGCCAATTATGGTCATGAAGTGTTTATGTTTTTATATCCTTCTGCTTGCCCTTTTTTGTCCCTTGGGACACATTTTTCTCAGCTATCCCTTTCCCTGTGCATCTTCTGCAATAAAAGCTATCCCTGGTTAGGCTCAGGTGGTGCATGTTTGTAATCCCAGTGGCTCGAGAGGCTGAGGCAGGAGGATTTCAAGTCCAAAGAGTGAGGTGCTAAGCAACTCAGTGAGACCCTGTCTCTCACACACACACACACACACACACACACAAAATAATACAAAGTAGGGCTGGGAATGTGGCTCAGTGGTCAAGTGTCCCTGAGTTTAATCCCTGGTACCTCCCCCCAAAATGTCATTCGTCCCTTTACAGATTGGCACCCATTCTGATCTGCTCCAAGTACATCAGCTTCTGGCCCCCACTCTGTAGTTAGGTATGAAGATCAGAGACACCAGCATTTTAATCTTAATGTCCTTCCACTGTCACATGATCAGAAGGCTCTTTCATTCCAGTTACCACATGCTCCTTGACCTATGCTCATGAATGAAAATATCAACTATTTTACTTTTTTTTCATTTTCTAGCATTTTTTTTTTGGTCTGAGATATGGGGTCTCTATCTAGGCTGGCCTCAAACTCCTGGGCTTAAGTGATCCTTCTGCCTCTGCCTCCTTTGAAGTGGGGACTGCAGGTGCGCGCGCGCACACACACACACACACACACACATTGCCTGGCTTCTTCCTTTCCCTTTGTCAGGTGCACAGGATGACTGGACACATTGTTAGACCTGAAATCTCAACTATGATTATTGTAGCTATTAATGTTACATTTTTATGAACAAACACTCTAGCATTTTTACATGTAAATGACTTCATCTTTTCCATGGACTATACTCTTATTTAGCGTCACCCAATATTCCTGTAAATACCTTAAAGCTGTGCTTTTCATGTTGCTTTCTAAATTGGTTTACCTAAAGCCAGGAGGACATGTCTGACTATCAGATGAGGATGCCCTCGCTCATGTTCTTCTTTGCCTTCGTGCATTTCCTGTCTTCCCCACTCAGCTTCTTCTCAATGGTCAGACAAAGGACAGAGTCTGCACCTGTGTCTCAAATAAGAGAGGTTTTGGAAACCATCAGTTTTTATCACAAAGAAGTCAAAGCAACAGATTATATTCTATGAAGCAGGAAATTTTGGTCTTTTCTATGATTAGGTCAAACCCAGTTTGCCTTTCAGGTTGATTTATCTCCATACTTTTTCAATGAGAATTTGCATAGCCTCTTGTGGACTTTGGAGATAGAAAAATACCATTAATGAAATTACTTCAAGGAATGCTTTGATAACTTCTTAGTGGCTCAGTTTCTCTATTCATAAAATGTGAATAAAAATAGGACCTAGTTTAATATGTTCTTGGGATGCAAGCATAAACTGGGTTGGCATTTGGAAAGTGTCTCTAGGTTGGCAGTTTTTGCCCTGTGTTAGCATGGTTGGAGAAATGGCTGCATGTTTTGAGAAACGGCCATGGTTATTTGGGGGAAGATCCTCAAATAACCTGATTGTTTTATCATTGGCACCTTGAAGAATGTCAAGTGTCTAAGAAATCGCTCAGCCAATGATAGTTTAACCCCAGCAACAATAGCTCAGAAGTCAAAACCACAAGCTTGGGATTCAAATTATTTAAGATTGATTTAGGTATAGGAATTGAACCTTAAACTAACAATGACATAAGCAAAATTTTTTTATCTGCATCCTACAGACCCAAAGAGATTATCTTAGGGTTCTACAATTGCCTTTATCTTGTTAGATTGACACTCCTGTGTTTTGTGACTTCTCTCATAGTCTTAGAGGGCTGCTCTAGCTACTGCCATCACATCTGCATTCAACTAGCAGGATGAGGGAAAGGGAAGGGAAAGAAAGCACTTTCTACTTGCATTTAAGAGCCTGGGCTAAAAGTTATATTCTATACTTCCTCTCTCAACCCACTCATTTGCAAAGATGAAACATGCAAATTTTAGCTGGGCAGCTTCCACTCTGTCCAAAAGTCAGGATCTAAAAAACATCTAGATGGCAAAATGTCACGACCCAAGCTCCCACATTGAGCTGCACTGAGCTGGTACACAGGGGACAGCTTCAGTGTATGAGATAAAACATACCCAAACCAAAAACAGCCCACCACATGCTCAACCCTTGCCCTGGAGAACGAGATCCTAATTCACCTATTTCAGCTAATGGCATGATTTATTTTCCAATCACCCAGACTGGCCTCTTTGGACTCTTCCCTCTCTCCCTTGACAAAAAAAAAAAAAATACAATCAGTTGCTTTTTCTCCTCTAATGCTTCTTGCATGCATCTCTCTTCTTTTCCTCTCACACTACCACCCTAATTTAGGCCTAATTACATATCACCCAGACAATTGCAATTATATCCAAATTGGTCTCCCTTCTCCTAGATTCTTCGCTTTCCAATTCACTCTGCATTTAACTGCCAAGTTAGTCCTCCCTGAACACAGCCCTCATCACCTCTGCCTGCTCAGAACCCCGCAATGGCTCCCCACTGCCTATTTCACAAAAGCCAAGTTGCTTCTATTAAAGGTGCCCCTCGTTCTGGCTTGGGCTTCCCTTTCTGGCTATTTCTCTTTCTTCCACACGTCTCATGTTCCAGAGTTGCTCCAGAGTTTCCTATGTCCACTCTTCTGCAAAGACCATTTTTCTCAGGGAAATTGTGCATTGTCTCCTCTCTGTGAGTTGAAACCTTTTCCATTCTTTACAGCTGCAAGCCAGTGTGTCACTACTGGAGACTCTTTTCTGAAGCAAAGGGTAGTCCCCTCCCAAGAACTCACTGTAAGATTTTTACTTTATCACTTTATCATGGAATGTCTTATATATACTTTTAATGAAGCAAATCCTATGTGAATGAACCAACAGGATTTATTAAATGCCAATATACCCAAGTAATCAGCACACAAAGAGCTCTTGCAGCCCCAGGAGTCCCTTTAACTCTCCATCACAACCTCCTTTTGCCCACTCCAGGAAACACCACCATCCTGATTTCCAATGCCACACCTGAGTTTTGGTTTCATATTTTAAGTAAGTCAAATCATACAGTCATTATTCTTTTCTGTCTGTTATCTTTCTGATTCAACGTTATGTTTGTGAGATTCACGAGTATCGTTGCATAGCATCATAGACCATTAATTCTTGGCTATGTAATATTCCAAAGGGACGACTGAATGTTCCACAAGCTGTTTATCCCATTCTAATGTGAAAGGGTATTTGGATAGTTTCCAATTCAGAGCTATTACTAGCAGTGCTGCTATGGAGCATTCTAGTTCATTGAATGTAGCTACGTATTTTCTGGGATAGGAAATATGAGTTAATGGGACATGTTCTACCTAATTGATAATATAAAACTGTTTTCCAAGGTGGTTTTAGCAATTGACACTTCTTCCAGTGGTAAATAGGAGTTTAAGTTGTACCATATCCTTGCCAACACTCAATCTTTTCTAGATTCTTTAATTTCATCAGTTCTAAAATGGGTATTTAATAGTGTCATATTCTAGTTTTAATTTGCAGCTTTCCAATGACTGATAAAGTTAAACATGTATTTCTATGTTTATAAGTTATTTCAATATCCTCTTTTGTAAAGCATCTGTATGCATATTTTGTCAATTTTCCTATTGGACTTTTATTATTATTATTTAGTTATATAAGTTCTTTACATGTCCTGTGTGACATATCCTTGGTTGGTTGGTTATATGTTTTGGCAATTTTTACATATGTTCCAAAAACAGTAAGGTCCATAAGGGCAGGAAAACAGTGTACCTCCATCAACCATTCTAGTTTCAGTGTCTGGCATAGCGCTCAGCATGTACTAGATGCTAATTAAATAGTTGCCAAGTGAATGAATCATTCATCATGCACAGCAAGATCCTCTTTCATTCATTTTTTTTATCCTTATCCAGGGCTAAGTTCACAGTGTTTCTTCAAGAAATCTTGTACAAATGAATGACTGCACAGCCTCCACAACCCAAAAACACACTCCTGTTTGAGGAGTTCTCCAGGGGAGCACTCTCAAGGTGGTGACCAGTAGAAACCCAGTCAGCTGCTTCCCTCTTGTTGCTATGTGAAGGCTTTCAAAACACCTTGCTTACGCTTTAAAAAAAAATACGTTTTTCAGCTCATGGATAACTCGAAAAGTAGGATTTTAAAAATGCAAAGGACCCATATGCTTAGCTTGTACTGAGAAATGGTCTCAGGAGTAATTAAAAACAGTTACAAAAGCAATGGAGTTGTAACAATTGAAATATCACACACATATGTGTGCACCAAATCAGAAAACCACATAATATCTGTCACTGGATATCTCTGCAACAGTGGGGTTTGTGACATCGAGTGAACATCCTTATTCAATGCTTACATTCGAAAGCTCAATCACACCTTGGAGATTCCAGCAGTTTTTCTAGCGCTTGCTTCTGTTTTTAAGCCATGTGCTTTGCTTCAGTTGAAGGGCTTTAGGCTTCAGCTGATTGTGGCTTTATGTGTTTTACTGCTGCTAGTGCTCAACAACCGAGTAATAATAATGAAATCAGTATATCTGTGCTGTAGCATGGCTCTTTTCTTATGCAGGTGTCTGAGTGATTAAAAGCTTTCTTTTTTTTTTTCCTTTTTGATTTTTTCCACTCGTGTATTTAAAATAGAAACGTATAATGTATGTGCTGATTTCTGAATCAGGTGTATTTAATTCTTGCAACCCATTCTGCAAGTGATTTTTTCCAACCCAATTAGGACTTGGGAGGTAGGGTCTGCAGAAGAGAGACACAAATCTGATTATAATGATAGTGAGAAAAAATAGAGTTGACTTGCAGAGCTAAGAGCTCGATATTGTGTTAGTAAAATCTTAAAACTAGGTTCCAGAGTGAAGACTAACAAATTCTTTTTTGCTTTGTGCGCCATATGATCATTGTTAAAATTACTCAATTATTCTGTTGCACTGTGTGTGAAAGCCACCATGTATAATAAATAAAACAAGGGGTGTTTCGTCTGCCAAGAAAGTTTTTTAATAGGCCAAGAACCAGAGTTGGCCTTTAGGCAGAAATTTGTAACTCCTATTCTAGAAGATCCAGATTCCAATTGGATTTCTGCTACCAATTGGCTTATGGTCTTTGCTTCTCCATAACATCATCTATAAATTGGGGCTAGTGATACCTCTGCTACCTGTTCACTGGTGGTAAAGATGATCTGAGGTGCTGGGGAAAGGCCCTTACGAACTCCTGAAAGTGGTGTACACATGTTAGGTGTCAACCCTAAAACTTTAGAATTAGGAATCTCATTATTAATACTTCCCAATATCTTTGTTTTTAAAATAATAAAGCCAAGGCTCAGAAATCTTAAGATAGATGCTAAAGGCCACACAGGTGACAACAGATTAGAATGAAACTGCCATTGTAGTTGGAAGGAACAACTGTGATAAGAGAGAGTGGCTCAGATAGTTGCCCTTCTGAACTCTGTGTTGTCCCATGCCTTAGTTTGAAACCTCGTGCTAAATTTCAGTGATTTTTCTCTAGTATCTGGAAGATGCCCCTAGAAGTACTGAGCCAGTGTTTCTCCACAGGAAAGATGTCTGAGCTTGAAGCTGTGGTGTCTTTCTTTCACTTATCATAACGTCTAAGTTCCTGCATACCACAGGAAAGTGCCTTTGTCTGCAATGTGTCCACTTTGTTCCTAGACCAAGCAGGGGTATGAGAGAAGGATGACCCAGTGGGCATTTGACCATTTGCTCCTGAATCTTCTTGGCCACCTGTAGTTTGAACATATCCATGAGAAATTAGGCCCAAGATCCTCATATCTTCCAAATTCATCCACACTATCTGGTGGAAGTTTTCTGGTTCTGTAGGCATCTGGATGGCACAAGCTTTAGTCATTGTGGGGAATGTTTCTTCTTGGATAATTTCAACTTCCAAGGATTAGGTAGCAGGCCCAATTCCCTGGAACATCTTTTCTAGACTTCAGGACGGATGAGGCATGGCTGATCCCGCTCTCATATCATATGCCCACCTGTGGCACAAACTGGTGTATTTCAGTCATTTCTAAGATAATAGTATATCAAAGGAATCTTGGAGACTTAGTAAGAAGAACAAGAAAGCAATTCTGGAGAAATAGTTTGGGATAATAAAGGATACAGCAGAGTACCAAAATTAGGGTCTTGAGCTTTTCTGTTTCTAGACACAGGAAAGTCTGAATATTTCTGGATAGTGGAGGTCATGATGAAACCATGTTCTAAGATATCTGACAGCAACACACTGAATACACTGGAAAGGAGTAAATTACATAGAGCAGGAATATTTGGGTAGCTGTGGAAACAGTGTAGGCCTGAGGTAAGAAGATGCTGATGGTAGTATGATTAGGCAGATGTAGGAAACGTTACTGGTGAAGAATTCACAGGATTTGACTGTTTAGGTCTGGAACTGATGTCAGCGAAGAGAATTATTCCAGGATTTTGTGATGGCAAAGACTCAATAGCTTTGCATATTTTTTTTTCTTAATGTGATCAGACTGTGTGTGATTCTTGGTGTTAATTTGTTGAGTGACAAGGTATGTGTTTATCTATGATGTCTGTCACCATATAAGACCATTCAGAAGAGAAGAGTATGTGCAGGTTTTATTTTTCAATAAAGATTTAAGGACTGTATTGATTTCTAATTTGAAACATGAGCTGAACTGCCCCTGTTTCTCAGATTATTAATTTTGAGACAATTTTTTCTTCATCTTTACCAATAACACACCGATATTCCACTATTAACTTTTCACTCCCCTTCAGAATGAGGTAACTTGATCTGTGTTATCTGTTTTGCTGTTTTATTCCACCTTTTTATTGGTGCATTATAGTTTTATATAAAGATGGGATTCATTGTTACATATTCATACATGCACACAATGTGTTTTGCTATTTTTTAAAGCCATGATTTCCCACATTTTTTTCTTGGTTTGTTTTACAGTGTAGTAGTTTTCGGTATATAAATGGTCATCACCACAATCAATTTGAGGACATTTGCATCACTCCCCAAAGAAATCCCATGCACATTAGCAGTCACTTTCTTGCACGGCTCTCAGCCCCAGGTTACAACAAATCCAATAATTCTGTCTCTGAATTTTCTGATTCTGTATGTTTTCATAGAAATAGAATTATATGACATGTGGTATTTTGTGCCTGTCTTTCTTTCACTCAGCATAACGTCTGAGTTCCTGCATGTCATAGCATGCTTCAATACTCCAATCCTTCTCTGGCCAAGTAGAATGCATAGTATTGCTATACAATATTTGTCTATTCAGTCAGCAGTTGAATAACATCTGAATGTTTCCCTTTTGGCTATTATGAATAATGCTGCTATAGACATTAGTGTGCACATTTGGATGTGTGCATATGTTTTCATTTTTCTTGGGTATATATTTAGGACTGGAATTGTCTGGGTATGATATCATTATGTGCAAAATCTGAGGAACTGGCCGAATGTTTCCAAGTAAAACACACCATATTATTTTCCCATCAGCACTGTTTAAAAGTTCTGATTTCTCCACATCTTCACCAGCATTTGTCTTTATTATCTATCTTTTTAAAAATTATAACCATTCTTGGGCTGGGGTTGTGGCTCAGTGGTAGAGCGCTTGCCTCTCATGTGTGAGGTACTAGGTTTGATCCTCAGCACCACATAAAACCAAATACAAATGTTATTGCATTGTGCTTTTTATTTGCATTTATTTGCTTTTTATTTGCATTTCGCTGCGGGTAAAATATCAACATATTACCTTGTTCTTCCTGCTATTTGGATATCTTCTTTAGAAAATGAGGCTTATATCCTTTGTCCATATTTAAACAATCATATATTTGTCTTTTCACTATTGTATTGTAAATACTCTTTATATATTCTAAATTACAGATATGGTTTGCAATATTTTCTTTTGTTTTATGGGTGTCTTTTTGCTTTTTTCATGGTGTGCTTTGCAGAACAAAAGCTTTTTTTTTTCTTTTTAATTCTAATGTGTCCAATTTACCATTCATTTATTTTTATTTTTTGCTTATCCTTTTGGTGACATACCTAAGAAGGCTTTGCTTAGCTCTAGATACTAAAGTTTACTCATATATTTTCTTCTAAGAGTTTGATAGGGTTAGCTCTTATGCTTATGTCTATGGTCCACTTGAGCTTATTTTTGTCTGTCTACAGTATTTGATATAAATCCAGCTTTGTTCCCCCATTGAGTCATCATTGACAACCTTGTCAAAACTCATTTGACTATAAATGTGACTTGTTCTTCTTTCAATTTTTACCATACAGTGTTTTAGAAACATATGAAATTGCTAATGACAAACCTCTATAACCTAGGTCTAAGGGTTAAACCAAATCTATCTATCTATGTATCCTGGAGCCAGGAGTCAACTCTGGTAAGCTTCTAGCTAGTCAACCTGACTTCCTTTCTCTGGTACAGTATTTTCCAGGTACAAGTCACTAGACTTGGAGAGTTAAAGTAGAAGAAAAGTGACAATAATAGTAAAAGTAACATCCATAAGTTTTAAGGGCCTACTGTGCACCACAGACCACATTGCCTAGGTACGTGCTATTAAGGGCAAGACAGAAATGACAAAAAGGGGTACAGAGAAATTAAAGAACTTGCTCAAAGTCCTTTAACCAGGAAATCATAAAATAGGACTTTAAAGCTGGACAATGTAACTCCAAAATTTTGCTTGAGTCACTATTCTAATCTGATAATCAAGAATTCATCAATTTTCCTGGATCAATAAGGAAAATGTGGCGTATATACACAACGAAATTTTTTCTTATTTTTTCATTTGTTCTTTTTAGTTATACATGGCAGTAGAATGTATTTTTACATCTTATACACACATGGAGTATAATTTCCCATTCTTGTGGTTGTACATGATGTGAAGTTAACACTGGTCATATATTCATGTATGAACATAGGGAGGTTATGTGTTAGAGTCTGTAAAAAAGTCAGGATGGCGCCTGGCATTTTGCCAGATAAATGTTAGGGTCTGTAAACAAGTCAAGATGGCATTTGGCAAAATGCCAGAGGGAGTGGTTTGTGAAGTAACGCCAGCGAGCCATTAAGTATGGAGATTCCTTATTGGTTGACTGCTGTATCTAGTTTATGTAAATTAAGATAAGCTATGTGGAATATATCCCTCTGTTCCTACAATAAATGGCTCCCACTCCTGCTGTATCAAGGTACACAAGTTGTTCGTCATCCCCCAGTTATTTTGCTGCAGCCGGACTGCGGCAGTTATGTCCAATTCTTTCTACTGTCTTTCTTATTCTCACTCCTACCCACTCCTTTCAATTTGTTCCCCTTGTCTAATCCAATGACCTTCCATTCTTCCCTTCCCGTCCCTTATTGTGTGTTATCATCTGCATATAATTGATTGGCTTATTTGGCTTAGCATGATAGTCTCCAGTTCCATCCATTTACTGGAAAATGCCATAATTTCATTCTTCTTTAAGAATGGGTAATATTCCATTGTGTCATACCTTAGCTATTATGAATTGAGCTGCTATAAACATTGATGTGGCCACATCACTATAGTATGCTGATTTGAATTCCTTTGGGTATATGCTGAGGAGTGGGATAACTGGGTCAAATGGTGGTTCCATTACAGGTTTTCTAAGGAATCTGCATACTGCTTTCCAGAGTGGTTGCACCAAAATATGCAGTCCCACCAGCAATGCATGTGTGTACCTTTTTCTCCATATCCTTGCCAACATTTATTTTTACTTATATTCTTGATAATTGCTGTTCTGACATGAGTGAGATGAAATCTCTGTAGTTTTAACTTGCATTTCTCTAATTGCTAGAGACGTTGAACATTTTTTCATACATATATATATTTTTTCCACCTACATTTTTTAATTTATTTTTTATTTTTTTTATTGGTTGTTCAAAACATTATAAAGCTCTTGACATATCATATTTCATACATTAGATTCAAGTTGGTTATGAACTCCCAATTTTACCCCAAATACAGATTGCAGAATCACATCGGTTACACATCCATATTTTTACATAATGCCCTATTAGTAACTGTTGTATTCTGCTACCTTTCCTATCCTCTACCATCCCCCCTCCCTCCCCTCCCATCTTCTCTCTCTACCCCATCCACTGTAATTCATATCTCTCCTTGTTAGAAAAGGGAAATTGCATGGTGATGGAGGGAGACCCTCATTGTTATACAAAATTACATATAAGAGGTTTTCATATATTTTTTGACCATTCTATTTCTTTTTCTGTGAAGTGTCTGTTCAGTTCCTTTGCCCATTAATTGATCCGGTTCTTTGTTTTTCTGGTGTTAAGTTTTTTCAGTTATTTATACATCCTAGAGATTAATGCTCAATCTGAGGTGCGGGTGGTTATGATTTTTCTCCCATTCTGTAGGAACTCTTTTCATATTCTTGATTGTTTCCTTTGCTATGAAGAAGCTTTTTAGTTTGATACCATCCATTTATTGATTCTTGATTTTATATTCTTGCACTTTAGGAGTCTTGTTGAGAAATTTGGTTCCTAAGATGACGTCATGAAGATTTGGGCCTACTTTTTCTTCTAGTAGGTGCAGGGTCTCTGGTCTAATGCCCAGGTCCTTGATTCACTTTGAGTTCACTTTTACACAATGAAATTTCATTCAGCCATTCATAAGAACAAATTATATCATTTGCAGGAAAATGGAGGGAACTGAAGAACATCATGTTGAGCAAAATAAGCCAGACTCAGGAAATAAAGGGGTTATATGTTCTCTTTCATACATGGAAGTTAGAGAGAAAACAATTTAAAAAGGATATCTCAAGAAAACAGAAGGAACACCAGTAGAGTTGAGGAAGGAGATTGGTGGTGAGAGGAGGAGAAAGAAACAGGAGGTACTAGGGACTGAATCAATCAAATTATATTATGAGCATGAATGACTATGTCACAAAGAATCCCATTATTACATATAATCTTAAAGCATCACTCTAAAAATAAAAAAAAACTTCAAAAAAATTCCTCAGTTTTCCAAAGGATTCATTTTCTCAGCACTTCGTAACTCAAATGACTAGGAATCTCTATCTTGAAATGAATCATTTTCTTTTAAGCATGGAAAAAACACTGAAGGTGGTAGAAGAGTATTCCCAGTTTTACTCTAGGGTTATAAAAGGAAATCATGATCCCTCTACACAGGACTCACCACATCAGTGAGCAGAAGAGCCCACACGTTGCTCGGCATATGAAAGCTAGACCTGGAAATGAGATTGGAACATATCACAGCTTTTGGAGACAAAAAGTCATGAATAGTGTGTGACATGGACTAGTATCTGAACCTCTTTGAACCCTCATCTATGCAATGGGAATAATGAAAACCATTCAGGATTGTTATGAAAATTTACTGAACTATAACTGCCTGGCCCAATGCCTACCACATAGAGCAAGTTCAATAAGTGTTATTTTTACTTGATTGTGATGGTGGTTACTTATTCCAAATAAGAAATAGTTTCCACAACATGGAGAAAAACATGTTTACCTCATGGATAGATTGGCAAACAGGAACACAATTGTACATTTTCAGTAAAGTAAGAGAAAATATACGGTACTACTTTCTGGAAACTCAATACTACTTTCCATCTGCCTTATCTCCTAACTTGAATGGTCGGGTGCCCAGAGCTCTTTTGCATTAAATTTTGCATTGATTTTGATTACTCTGTTATTACATGTAATATCTGAGCACTCTGACTTCTCAGTCCCTCTCTTTCCCCCTCCCTGGTGTGATATGAAATAAAGTTCATAGCAGCATTATAATAGGTTCGCCAAAAAACAAAAGTTGGAGTTACCAAGTAATTATCTGGAGGAAATTCCAAAAATGTATATTTTTATGTCCATACATAAAAACTGCATTAAATTTAGGGCAAGCCAAAACATGTCCCAGCTTGTGTTCCCAGATCTTATGACTTCAAAAAGCTGTTCTCTTTCATCCCCCGCTCACTGATAAATGAAATAACAAATAGAGCCAGAGCAACCAAGGTCTTAGTTGGAAGTTTGTCCTCAAGAAGGATGGCATTCTTGCCTTTCTTGTCCCCTGTCCTCTGCCGCAGTGGGTGGAAATGGGACAGGTGCTGTTCTCTGGAATGGATGCTTGAATTTATAGACTGCCTCCAGGACCCACATCTGTGTCCTGTTATAATGCAATCTTTGGTCCATCTTTTTTATTTATAACTCCTCTGGGACCTTTAAATACTGACCCTTAATGTAAGCTCAACTTAATATTAGCCAAAGATAATCAACTAACCTTTGCTCCTAGAAATTGCTGAAAGTATTCTCTCCCTTTCTCAAAGTACATCTATGCACCTAACCACTTGTGCCAAGCAGGAAGGATCTAGATGTTCTTAGGGAAATTGGATCTATTAGGATCGAGGGGTATTTTCTCTTTAAATTTAGTGGGAAACTCAGGAACCAGCTAGGTCAGTGTTGCCTGAACAGTGACCAGTGTTGCCTGACTATGCCCATTAAAACCCAGAATCAGTCTAAAAACAGGCACTTGTCAAATTCTGTTTTACTTCAAAATCACTATGCCCACTGGCAAATGTGATGAACCATTTCTTTCTAGTTCTTGTCTGTCAAAGCCTAACAGAGTCATGATCTCACAAATGGAACTTTTTCTTTCTCTCCCCAACACATGTACACCAAAAGAATCCTTGAGGTTTGTAATTTCACCCCTGCCAGGCACTTTCTCCCACTGGGTTCTTCCAATACTTTGTCTTGAAGCAGAATGAACTGGTCCAGTGTCTATGGTAAGTGACACTGGAAAGCAAGCACTCTACCCTGGATCAGGGGCCCTGGGAGACCGTTTCTCCCCGAGGTAGCTGCACCGGGGGGTGGGGTGAAAAGGCTTGTCCGCAGCTGGCCTCGTGAAGTGCTCTGGGGCCTGCATGATGGGTGGCTGGGGAGGCTGTGGGACATAATGATTAAACAAATGGGTGGCATTAGCTTGTATCACATTCGGCTGTCTTTTATTGTGCTATAAAATGGCTCATTTGGAGGCAATGTGAATTTAAACTTTTCTGCTGTGATCATTTGTCCTATTTGTTTTTAACATCATTCAGTTTCTCCCTTCCCTGCTTATATTTAGGGCCTCTACCCCCTTTTCTTTCTCTCTCCCTTTTCCTCCATTCTTCCTCCCTTCTTTCTTCTTCTTTCTGGGCCAGAATCCAAACCTGTTAGTTCTTCCATTACTAATTATGACTTTTATTTTTTTTTGAGAGAGAATTTTTTAATATTTATTTTTTAGTTTTTTTTTTTCTGGTGGACACAACATCTTTATTTTATTTTTATGTGGTGCTGAGGATCGAACCCAGCGCCCTGTGCATGCCAGGTGAGCGTGCTACCACTTGAGCCACATCCCCAGCCCTAATTATGACTTTCTGATGTGCTTATTAAACTCTCTGAAGGCTAACTTTTTATCTCTATTATGGGATAATATTCATAAGTTTATTGAAAGTCTTAAGTGGAATATAGTATGTAAAAGATATAGCCGATTTGCTTGTACATGCTCTGCTAATGTACACTTCGTCTCATTCTCCTATAGAAGTTCAGAGTAGATTATGGATGGGATGTCTGTGGCCTGATGCCTCAACCTGTGGGAACGGGAGCTCTTATGATGAAGTGGCAAGTATCCATATTCCCAGATGCTCCTTCTGCCTTGGCAAAGCCTCCATAGAACAAAAAAAGGGGATGCTGAGGTGGAGGTGATAGAATAAAACAGATGAAATCTACCACTGCCATGAGTTGAATCTCATTCCCTCCCACCCCTTCAAGTTCATATACTGAAGTCCGGATCCCCAGCTGCTCAGTATGGACATGCTTATGAGGTTTTTAAAGAAGTAATCAAATTCAGGGCTGGTGTGTAGCTCAGTGGTACCTAGCATGTGCAATGCTGGGAGTTCCATCCCCAGCACCAAAACCAAGACAAAACAACAACAAAGCAGTGATTATGTTAAACTGAGGTCATTAGAGTAAATCCTAACCCCAGTCAGTGCTTTTATGAGAAGAGATTAGGGCACAGAAATCTATAGGAAGATATGGAATGAAAACACCACCTTCTCTGCGAGGAGAGGGTCCTTGGAGGAAAGCTAAGCTACACTAAAGAACAAGTTCACTCCTATCAGGTTTGTTCTGGGGCTTCACATGCATTAATTCATTTAAATTTATTGATGTCATTTAGTAGCCCTCATGTTAGCCCCCTTTATGGAGGAAGAAAAGCTGGAAGAGAGAGTCATGTGGGGCCAAGTTTCCAGTTAATTCAGGGTGAAGCTGGAAGATGGATCTAGGAAATTCTGGAGAAGCCTCCAGAAAGTGAGAAAATACATTTCTATTCTTTTTTTTAAATTTTTTTATTAGTTGCTCAAAACATTACAATGATCTTGCCATATCATACATTTGATTAAAAGGGGGTACGTAATCTTAATCTTATTTTTCCATGTGTACAGATTGCAGGATCACATTGGTTATACAACCACGTTTATACATAGGGCCATACTAGTGTCTATTGTATTCTGCTGCCCTTCCTATCCCCCCTCCCCTCCCCTCTTTCTACCCAATCTACAATCTCTCTTTTTTCTTCCCCCTCACATCCTCTTATATGTAATTTTGCATAACAATGAGGGTCTCCTACCATCTTCTGTGCAATTCCCCTTCTCTCTCCCATTCCCACACACCTCTTGTCCTTATTTAATAGTAATCTTCTTCTCATGCTCTTCCTCCCTAGTCTGTTTTGAGTCACCCCCCTTATATCAAAGAAGACATTCTGCATTTGTTTTTTAGGGATTGGCTAGCTTCACTTAGCATAATCTGCTCTAATGTCATCCATTTCCCTGCAAATGTCATGATTTTGTTGTTTTTTAGTGCTGAGTAATATTCCATTGTGTATAAATGTCACATTTTTTTTGTCCATTCATCTATTGAAGGGCATTTGGGTTGGTTCCATAGTCTAGCTATTGTGAATTGTGCTGCTATGAACATTGATGTAGCTGTGTCCCTGTTGTATGCTCTTTTTAGGTCTTTTGGGTATAGTCCAAGAAGGGGAATAGCTGGGTCAAATGGTGGTTCCATTCCCAGCTTTCCAAGGAATCTCCATACTGCTTTCCAAATTTGCTGAACCAATTTGCAGTCCCACCAGCAATGTACAAGTGTACCCTTTTCCCCACATCCTCACCAGCACTTGTTATTGTTTGACTTCATAATGGCTGCCATTCTTACTGGAGTGAGATGGTATCTTAGAGTGGTTTTAATTTGCATTTTTCTGATTGCTAGAGATGGTGAGCATTTTTTCATGTATTTGTTGATTGATTGTATGTCCTCCTCTGAGGAGTGTCTGTTCAGATCCTTGGCCCATTTGTTCTTTAAAGGCACTCAGTCTGTGTGCTTTAATTACATCTATCCGGTGAAATAAATTCTACCAAGAATACATGATTTCTATAATTGTAACAATTAAGGTCAGCTGCAGGGGAAGAAATCAGAAATGTTTAGGTTACAAGTAGTGACCAGAGTTTAGAAACACAAAAGAGGATGCGGGGGCAGATAAGTTTTTCCATAAGCAGTGACTGGCCTGATAGCAGTCTTGGTTAGAATGTGTAAACTAAGCACAAGAGGAGTGTCAGGCTTTGACTGGGAGCTGACAGGCTGGTGTCACTCAGGCCTCTGTATAATGCTTTTTCAGCAGCTGCTGAGAATTATCTCTGCCTTTTAATCCTCTCATTTCAGAGTTGTTTCAGGAAGATTATTCCTAAAAACCTCATGTAATTAATATCAATTATTTAGATTTGCAGCTTTAGTCGGTGTCAGATTTTGCAGCACAGGACAAGATGTTATTACTATTATTACTGTTAATTACTGAGTCGAAAGCCCACATGACAAGTGGACTCAAAAAACAGGAAAAGCAAGGTTTAATTTTTGCAAAAGTTTACAAGCAGGAGAACTTGGAATTGGACTCACTATTCTTCATCAGGGAGCTTCCTTCCTTGGGCTGCAGGAGGGGAGCTTTGAAGATCAATTTCCCAGGTCCTTCCAGCTTGCTCTGTTTTAACTGTGGAATCTTGGCCACACGTTGGTCTCTCCTCTCTCTCTCTGTCTCTGCCTGTTTCTCTCCATCTGTAAAGTGGGGTAATACTAGGGATATTTCCTGAGGTTGCTATGAAGTTTGAATGAATTGATACACGTGAGGTTTCCAGAACAACCTTGGCATGGAGTAATTTCCAAATGCAAAAAGCTCTCATTATCAATATCATTGTGATTATGATTGTTATATTATCAGTACTAGGCAATGTTAGAAGGGTAGATAAAAAATCAGGCCGACTGAGGCCTGAATTCTAGCTCTGTCACTGGGAAGCCAAGGGTCCCTGAGCAAATCTCTGAGGCTTAGTTCTCTCCCATACAGAAAGAGGACAATAGTGTTTATTTCAATAGAGTGCCAGGTATGTGATGGACACTACCTGCCCATGTTTGTTGAGCACTGATGACTTCCAAGTACTTTGCTAATAACTTTACTATATCAGTTAACACTCCCTTAAAATCCACATGATGGGTACTACTATTATTTTAATTTTCTAAATAAGAAAAATAAGGCTTGGAGAGGGTGAATAATTGGTTGTGGGGTCTCTCAGCTTCTCATTGGCAGTGTCCAGAGATCTGACTCCAAATTCCAAGTATTGTAGTTTATTGCCTAAAGCAACCAGCCTATAAAGGGTATTATGAAAAGTAGTTAGTGATTACTTTGCTTTGATTTTAAACTGAATGCAAATAATACACTTCCTCAAATTGGCACCCTGTAGAGGAGATTGCTTTATATTTAAAGAGGAGGAATTGATGCCAATAAAAATTACATGGCCTATGAATATGAGCAATGGTAGACTCCATCAAGGCCACTTTTCCTACCTAACTTATTGATCCTCAATCAGCCTCCATGTAACACTAAGGGGCACACTCAGTGCAAAATCTCCAGCCCTTCTGGACAAGTAGGAATCACTTTGAAGTTTCCCAAGAGCTATCTGTCACTGTGAAGGATTCACAAACTTTTCCAATTCCCAGCCAGCATCTTGTCTGTTTTTAAACTCTTGATTCTACTTGTTAAGAATAGAAATTTGGGCTGGGGATGTGGCTCAAGTGGTAGCGCTCTCGCCTGGCATGCGTGCGGCCCGGGTTTGATTCTCAGCACCACATACAAACAAAGATGTTGTGTCCGCCGAAAACTAACTAAATAAATACTCTCTCTTAAAAAAAAAAAATTCTCTCTCTCTCTCTCTCTCTCTCTCTCTCTTTTTAAAAAAAAAGAATCGAAATTTACTTACACTTTTGCTAAAACCTCAAGCAAACATTAGGTTGAATGAATGACATATTGACCACTTGTTGACATACACACTGATCCCTATTTTTTAAGAAATGCTTTAAAAATAATACGATGGCTGAGTGCAGGCCCTGGAGCCAGACTCTGATTTTAATGCCAGCTCTGTCTCTTGCAGAGGCCAACAGTATGACCTTGGCAAGTTATTAATTCCCTATGCTTCCCTTTTGTCATCTGTAGGAGAAGGGTACTAATAATAATACTATCTATCTCATAGAATTGTTCTAAAGTTTAGGTGATTTAATATTGTAAAGGTACTTATATGAATGTATTTTTATCTAGTCTATAAATGAAGATAAACATAAAGCAAGAAAGGACAGAGTAAGTTTTAGAAGGGATATCAAGTGGTTTGCAATAGGGAAATCACTTAGAAAGTAATGCTCAATAGTAAGGGACCTGTGAAATAAATGCTTTCTAAGCAGAAGGAATGAGAAGAGGTAAGCTCTGATGTGGAAATCTGCTGGACATGTTTGATCAATAGCAAGGATATGATATGTGAGAGAAAAGAAAGGTTCACAGGTGGTTGAGAGGATGTTGGGATAGCTGAGGTGAGGGGAGTGGAGGGCAGCAGGTTTAGGGTCAGGGAAGATGAGGTGCACACAGTAAGTATGAGGTGAATCTTGGGAACCTTAATGGAGATAAAGAAAGATGGCTATAGGACTTTTGAGTCCAAGAGAGAGGCTCATGTGGGAAATACAAATTTTAGAGATATTGGCTTAGAGGTGGTGTTTAAAGTCACAAGATGAATGGAAACCCCAAGGAAGCCAAAGTAGTTAAGGGAGAGGAGCAAGAATGGAGCCCTGGATCACTCCTAAACTGAGAAAGGAAGAGGGATCAGCTGAGGCAGAGAAATGTCTATGCAATGGGAAGAAAGAAAATGTATGGTTCTGGAAGACGAGTGAAAGGGGAAAACAGTACAGAGTAGGAGAGAATGATATTCTGTCCTAAATGCTGTGGACATATCAAGTGAATTGAAGCTGAGAATTGGCCTTTGGATTTAGCAATGTAGAGGTCACTGACAACCTTAATAAGCACAGTTTGGATGGAGTGACAGAGCGTACATCACACTGAATCCAAGATACTCATTTCAAAGATATTTGGAGAGGAAAAGTCAATCAGTGTAGGCAATTCCTTCAAAGAACTGTGCTGCTTTAGTAAGAGGTTGAAATAAAAAGTATAAATGCTAAGTGTGGGCAATATATACAATGGTGATTATAGCAATTGTCTCCTTCAGGTAGGAATCACAGATATAAGATGAGAGTAAGAGTTAGTTGAGGGTTTGAAGAAAAGGGAAAAATGCATGAAGTTTTTCTCCCAGAGAGTAAGGGTGAGGGTGTAAATGGATCAAGGGTTTGGCATTAGATCATCAGACATTAGTAAGAACCCACCTGAAGTTCATGACCATGTATTTAAAATGAGATAGTACAGGGTATTTCTTTATCTAGGGCCATATTTTACAGTTATGCTGACAGGAAGAAGTAGATAAAGAATTGAACTTAACTGGGGTTCTAGATATGCTGATTGTGTGTAATGAAGGGAGATATGAGCAAGAGAATTAAGGTATGTGTAAGGAGTGGTTACAGTGAAAGAGAAGAGACTTGGGAAGGAGGGAAAGAAATATCAGGAAGAGACTGAAAAGGTGTGGTTGGGATTTTACTGGAGTCAAGCTACCCCAAAGAATTATCTATAAAGATAGGAAGTGGCAGGCAGAGTTGGGTACATAGAACTATGATTGTGATGCGCCTGTGGATATTGAGCAATGAGGAACTCTATATTATGAGCATGGAAATGGGATTGAGATAGGATGAAGGACATCATCAACATGGGAGATGCTTAAAAAAAATGAATGCCAAGTGTTGGAAAGTTCATTCCCTAGGTAGAGAAATCATCAATCATTAAGAGCCCTGAGGAAGAGAAAGACATATTCTGAAGAGGAAAAAAAAATAAGAAAGCCACCTGGGGGTCAGGAACCAACTGGAACAGGGTGGGGCCATTCTTGATATAGTCTGTTATTCAGAGATTCAAAGGCGGATGTTTCAAGGGAAGAAGGAAATAGTGGATGGAGAACAATCTGGAAAACCAATGAATACCAAGAATGAAGCTTTCTCCACAGCCAGGTCCAGAGATTTGGAGGCTGCAGGGGAAACACAGATACAGTTTCACAAGGCTCCAGGGAAAGCTATACCAGAGGAGGCTCTTGTTTCACTTAGTGTGGGGAGTTAGAAGAAAACAAAGAGAAAAGTTTGATGTCAGGGGAGATGCAGCTGCTAGTGAGCTGGGAGTTCTAGACAGTGAAGTGGGAGGATTTCAGAAGCTGGGGAGTGGTGCAAGGAGGAAGTAGAAGAGGGGGTATGTAGAGCTTTCCAGTATTGGACCAAGTGGGTGAGATGATTGACAACGTGGGAGGTTCTTGTCACATAAACAGGAATAAGGGGCAGTATGTCCATTATTCCCTAGGGGACTTAGTGCAGGTGATAGAGAATATTGGGAGTAGGCATGTTTGTGACTCTCTTTAAATCTTTGTGAATAGAAGATGGGAGAGGAGAAGATATAGAATTGGCCCACAGCTACCCATTATCAGTCCTGATCCCTGATGGAGAAGGGTGGTGGTATTCAGGGTGCTGGCTTTCCTCTGATACCTGTGAGAGGAACTGAGGAGGTTCGGAGAAGCTGTACATTACTTCTTGCACAGCCCTCCCCCCTCCTTAGTGCTCATCCACAGAGTGGGGATAAATTCGTGCAAAGCTACATTGACTAATGAAGCTAGGTGTCCATTGACCTGACTGCTGGTGGTTTGGAGGCTGGAGGGTTTCGCACTGTGGTTAAACAGACTTCACAGCTGGCTGTGTTGTATCAAGAGCCCTTTATAGGGGAGAAACGCCTCTGGCAATCCATCAAAAGGAGAGGTCTATAGCACCAGGCATGTGCTTGAACAGACCCCCCTGGGCATTGGCCACAGGAAAACAAAAACTCTCACTGTTACGAAATGCCAGACTTAAGGTTTTCACATGTAACCCTGGGCTGGAATCGAGTGCGGCCTCCCCAGGCTCATTTCAAAAGCCATGGTGATACTATTCATTGTTCTGTGGTTCTCCTTGTTGATTCATTGTCCACTCCCTCTGAGGGAAACAAATAGCTGAGTCTAGGGAAGTCGCAGTGCCCGGTGTTTACTGTTCATGCTAATTTGGCTCAGCTGTCAAAGTGTCCGCAATTCCTGGTGCTCTGCAGGAGAGAAATACAGAGGTAGATGGGCTGTTGGATGACAAGTGGAAGCCTTAGTCAGACTGTGCGGTAGGGCTGTAAGTGGGAGGAGGGCTGAAGGAGAACACTGACAGGCCTCTGAGGAAGAAAAGTGACAGAGAACGAACTTCTCAGGGGATGATTAGTGAAACATACCCCAGTGAAACAGCTACTCTGAGTTCCAAAGGCAGTTCTCAATTAAGCCCTCAGATGGCTCGCTGCTCAGAGTTGATGAAGTGGTTCATTCCCCATCACTATCTGCAAAGCACTTTCAAACACCCACGTCCCCATCTGTTTCATTAATAAATTCACTTAAATCCATAATTTTAGCAAAGAGACAGAGCAACTGGCCTGTGATAACTGGCCAGGATCCTTTCCTGGACTCATCTTCATAGAGACCTTGATGGGGACCAGAAGGAAAGAGTCAAAGATACTTTCAAGGATGAAATTTGCTTTGAGTTTCCATTTTATTTCCAGTATTTGGATCATGAGTAAAACACCAAGATTAGAGTAAAAACAACAAGTTGTTTATATTATCTTTTCTTGTCATATTCAATATCACCACCGAGACTCCAAGAGGACCTTTACCCAATGGTGGATTTGACCAGGGAGAAGCAGCTTTACATGGAAATCCTTACAGATTAAACTCTGGTCATTTCATCTTATTTTTTTAAAGATATGAATGAAGTGGATCAGAACCGATCTGTGTTTACTATGTGGTGGTCTAATCTTGAGAGCAAGGGGTTAGGATGAGACCCAAAAATGAAGCAATGGGCATATGGAGGACTCCTCTGTCTCTAATTTGTCATAAGTCTCACCAGTAGGAAAGAGTGGTTGGTTTTGAGAGTGGTTATAAAAGACAATGATGAGGGGCTGGGGATGTGGCTCAAGCGGTAGCGCGTTCGCCTGGCATTCGTGGGACGCTAGATTCGATCCTCAGCACCACATAAAAATAAAATAAAGATGTTGTGCCCACCGAAAACTGAAAAATAAATATTAAAAAAATCCTTCTCTCTTCTGTCTCTCTATCTCTTTAAAAAAAAATTAAAATTAAAGACAAAGATTATATAAGTTTCCAAAACAAGTTCTTTGGTAACTTTGGCAAGAAGAAATTTTTGAGGAGTAGTAGGTATTGAAGTCAGAGGAGAATGGATAGTTTGGCTATGGAAGAGAAGAATAAGGCAGTAGTTTAGATGGGGAAATGAAGGTTAAGCTGAATGGAGTTTGTGTGTTTGCCAGTGGGAGGAATCCAGAAGGCCCAGTGGGAGAGAAAAATGATTCAGGAGAGAGATGGTGAAATTGAGAGAGGGAATCTTAAAGAGGGGAGAGGAGAGGTAAATCCCTTCAACAAGAGGAAAGACACTTAGAGATACAAGAGGAAGGAAGGAAGTGAGAGAGGCTAGGACTTTGCTATCCCCGTTGCCTGTTCATCTGTTGTGCTGGATTGCCACGCACACGTGGATGCTCACTGTTTGTGGGAAATGGATGTACACTTAGTTCAGGACATCTGTCATATTTGCATGCCCTCTATTTGCAATCCAAATTTTGAGTTTTTCGAAATGGGGGAGGATTGAAATAAAAAAATGCCTTTTGTGATAAGCTATTAGAAACTCATCATTTCTTGGGGGAAAATGTATGTCACATTTTGCATTTTCGAAGAGAACATCAACAGAATAGGGCAGGGAGAATATTATCTCTAAAAGCTTGTGCCTCATCCTCTTAAAATGTTAATGTCCCATTTCCAGCTGAACAAATAAACCTCTACAAGTTGGATGCAACTAGTCCTAATGAATGTGAGTGCCAAGCTAGGAAATAAAGAACCCTGCTTTTTTATTGCAGAAAGCATCTTTCACAAGGAGGGAAAAAAAATAAGTCATTATTTAAAAATTGCTCCATTAATATGCCATGAACAAAGGACAGTTAGCTTGAAAGGACCAAACAGCTTTTATTTTTGAGTACTTCATTTTCAATGGAATTATAAACAAGATGCTCATGAACGTCTTCAAACAGACAGAACACCCAGATGAAATATTGAGCTGCTTTGGTCCACCATTGTCTGTGAAAGCCAGTTTCTTTTCACTTCCTTAATGCAGTTGCAGATTGTTTTCTTGTGGTTGTTGTCATTGTTCAGTTGGTGGAAACAGAAGGGGCTAGAGATGCTCTTCTCCTCTGCAGCTTACAATGCAAAAGAGAGTTAAAGCTACTGGGAAAATATCCCATTAACCAAGTTGAGAGAGTCTTGAAGGAAACACTCAAAACAGCCAAGAAGGAACCCACCTGCTCATCTCATCATGTTAGAAAGTGACTGGGAAGATGGTCTAAACATCCAACTGGCAGTGAAGGTGAGTTTGCATCTCTTCTCTGGCCCATTCCATTTCCATTTTGATGGAATTAGATGTAGCAAATGTGAAAGTATTGCTGAAGCTATTTTCCATCTATAGAGAATAAAAGGAACCATAGCCACAAATACACAAACATATGCACATAAATGTCATTGAGACAGAGCTGTTCTGGAAAAGAACTGTAGCCTAATTTTGAGAACTGTGGTTTGAGGAATGTTGAAAAAAAATTTTTTTCTTATTAATATGCAGCCAGGCCAGTTTGAGGCCAAGCACTCAATCATAATGTGTAGGTGCTCCGGTGGAGAAAAGAGCATGCTACACTGTTGAGCTCCACTCTGGAACCAAGCAGACACGTGCCCCTTTACCCTTGACGTGGAAACTAGTTCTTAGGATGAAATGATATGCACATTTCAGATTGCCCTCATATATCCACAAGGGAACACATGGGATCTGAATATGAAGTAAGCAGGCCCTCCCCCTGCGCCCTGCACATAGCTTTTACTCCTATTCCTTGGATATTATTCACTATGGTATATTATTCATAAATCATTATTTTGATTCATGCCTTTTCCTTAGTAAACTACAAGAGTACCGAAAATGGCGGTCCTCTGCCAGTATTTCCTTAGGATTAAGAATGGCGTCATGGGATATATGAACTCAGATATGCAATTCACCCAGAGCTGTAAAAGTCACAACCCTGGCAATATACAGCATTCCTGAGAAGTGGTGCTGAGCTGGGTATTCCTCATGCCAGCTCTATTCGCACTAGCCAAGGAGGACTACCTTTGCAGTTACGGCCACACATTCGTAGTATGACGAATCCACGGTTAAGTTCAATCTAACAAATTGTTAGTTCAATTACAAAATAAAACAAATTAAGAAAAATTAGCTAGGTGTCCTAAGATAGCCTTTAAAATTTAACTAAAAAATAATTTAGAAATAAACTAATTTGTGGTGCTTCTATTCATAGCCCTTTCCACTCCCCTATCTATCTGCCCTAGATTGGTCACTTTTTCCAAATTTCCTGTTGGAATTAATGAGGTAGTGTGGAGTTCACAGGAGTCTGAGTAAGGCAAACTTACCTCTGAGCATTTGACTAATATAACATTTAAAGGTAAGTAAGAGGCAGAACTGAAAGCAGAAGAGTTACCAGCAGTAGATCTATCAGTAGCATTGAGATATCTAGGAAAGAATGTGTCAGCTGGAGTGAATGGGTGGAAAGACCAAACACACACACATACACACACACACACGCACACACACCTATAAGGGTTGAATCCTGCTCACCCCTAAGCAAGATCCTAAGAAAAGTCTGCAAGGAAGAACCAGGACAAGACATATTCCTGGGAAATGCTGGATGTAAAATGAGGCTCTGCCCTCCCTCCAGCCAGACTTCACACCTCCTCCTCCTCATGGCCAAACCCCCTGCCACAGTCCCCTGTGTCTAAAGATCCAGGCTGGGCTTATCTATTTCCCTTGCTCTGTTTTAATATGATGACTACTACTGATGATAATAAGGGAACATCAGGCTGAGACAGCCTTGGATTCCTACACAAGCAAATGGAAGCCCAGTGTAAACAAACAAACAGAAAATGAAATGCAAGCTTAGCCCATCAGAAGCCTCCAACTCTCCTCTAAGCAGGAACTTAGTACTTTAACCCACCAAAGACCAATCACTGTATTGTTTTGATAAATACCTTATGAAGGCTGTCTCCCTGCCTTTCCCTAAGGCACAGCCAGCATTGGACTGCTTGATCTCCAGTGCTTCTGGATTATGAATTCCTGGGTGTTCGGAACAACTCATTTAAATCCTAGTGTGCTTTAGGTTTTTTTTTTGTTGTTGTTTGTTTTGTTTTTTGTTTTAATTGTCTGTGCATTATAATTTTATACAACGGTGTGCTTCCCTGTTAGATATTCATACATGCACACAACATCATTTGGTCAATTTGCCTTCCCTTTCTTCCCCTTTTTCTTGTCCCTGGTCCCCTTCATTACTCTCCAATTCTCCTTTCTAGGTATCTTTTTTTTTTATTGGTTGTTCAAAACATTACAAAGCTCATGACGTATCATCTTTCATACATTTGATTCAAGTGGGTTATGAACTCCCATTTTATAACCACTCATCTCTACTGAGACTTTCTTCACAACCTGTTTTTGTCCTGGACCTGCTTGCCTGGGAACCCACTGAGCCATTTTCCTGCTCCTCCTCCTGCACACCTGCGTCACTTTCCAGGCCAGGGGAGACGGAGACTGGCCTAGGAAGCGGGAAGCCAGGGCAGTGTGGCCCCGGCTCTCTACCTGAGAAGATATCCCCGACAGTGGGCATTTCGTCCCTAACCCCAGCACCCCAACTTCTCTCCTCAAGCCCCTGCTCTGGGCTTTGGAATACTTCTTTTCCCTTCTCTTCCATCCTGGTGTGAAGACCACTAAATTCTGGGTTGCCTGAAGTCCTCTATTGGCTCTACAGCATTTCTGTCACCGTTGTAACAAATTTCCTTCATTATGGTTTCCTCAGATTTAAATATGAATTTTTAAAGAACGTTTTTTGAAGTTTGAGGTGAGGGCCTGAAATACTTCATTATCATCTGGTTCTTTTCATCTTGATATTGTCATCTAGGCCTTATTCCAGGTGCCCACACATTAATACCCTCCCAAGCAGGTAATCTTCTCAAAAGCAAAGTCAGTTCTTGTCCCACCAGGCCTGTGATGACCATTGGTACAAGGCTGTCACCAGTCCTACTTTCATCATTTAAGAACCTCAACTGATCAACAGGCGGCTGGAATATGTTGAAGCCTATCTTAAAAGTCCCATTTGCAGGACTCCCACACTAGGAGCTTTACAAGATGGTCTCATGTGATCCTCACTAGAGCCCCATGGGGAAGATGCCATGGCATTGCTTTCTCCAGATGCACGGAGAGCTCAGCCCTCCCCGCCCCCTCTCAGTCAGGCCTGTGCATTCACTACTGTGTGACAAGTCAAGTGTGTGTCAACTTCTGCTCCCTGGCATAGACTAACCCCTTTCTGAAGCACTCTCTTGCACTGACCTCACTTAAACACATTTCTTCCAACAGCCCTTTCTCTGAGAAGCTTTCTTCCTCAGAGACCCTTTAACTCTGAACTTGAAGAGCAGTGGTTTGCCAATTGTTTTTTCCAGAGAATATTCTATCCAACTGACAGCTTTCCAACAAGTGCATAAAAGCATGTGCCACTTAAAAGCTGCCACCCGCGTCTTCCTAGAGTCAGGCAGCAAGGCAGCAAGGGGTTACCGAGAACAGAGGCAGAAAGAGACTTTTCAAAACCACAAATTCTCTAGGTCAAAATTTTATAACCACAAACGTGTGAAGTATGTTCCAAGTAATGGACTATGAATCACACTTCAAGTATCAAAGTTTGAAAATGATTTATTCTGCCACACTTTTTTTTTTTGCAAAACATTTTATAAATCAAGACAGATGTGGAGGCATGTGCCTTGCACATGTTTTGTTTTATTTTGCAAAGTCAGAGATCATGTCCTGCTTTTATGTCCTCGTTGTTCCTTCAGTATTGCTCTTGTAACAGGTGCTTACTGGACACTTGATGCTTCCTTGGAGAAGGACAGCTGGAGTCTGGGATTTAGGTGGAAACTTGCTGTTTTTTGCTTGGTAATAGCACATCCTCATCTCTTTGGGAAATTTCCTCTCTGTTTCTCTCCTGTGCAGTTTTGGTGGAATAGGAAATCAGGACTCTCCACCCAACTCTAGCCAAGGAACACACTTGTGATCTGAGTTGGGCTAATTTGCTATCATTGAACAGATACTACTATCTGTTCAATGATACCACTGCTCAGTAAGAATGGAACTCTTTCAATATTCTTATCAAGTAGCCTGGGCCCTGGATCTGTCTTGATTCCCACTCCATTTTTTGGTTCACTAGACTTTCAGTTCTGTGACTTAACTATCCCCCTACCAATAAATCTCTTTTGTCATAAATTATAATCAGAGACTGTTCCTCTTCCTCACATCCAAAGAACTCTGACAATTAATACACTTATCTCATGTATTTCAGCTTTAGGTGCCTCAGCAGAGACAAATCTCATAAACTTGGAAACGTAAATACATCCCAGAATCCAGATTGCTTAATTTAATTAGATGATTTGATATTCTTACTGAAAAATATTTGCTGGAAAATTGAACCAGTGTCCAACTGCTTTTAAGCAGTGGGCAACCTCTATAACCGTATGTGGTGGCCTGGAAAGTGGGGTGTATTTTTGGGAGCAGCTTGGTTTAATCCAATTCAGTACAGCTAGTCAGGCCCAGAGAAGGTGTAAAAGGGAGTAGGTCCAAAATATATGGCCCAATTGGCAGTGAAAACTTTGGTTGAGCTTTGATGGATACCACTCTGAGTGGAAATGTTCCAAAGATAGAGGATCGTACTGGCCCTGTTGCAATAGCATAGGGGAGTGAAAATGGGCTGAGACGCTTATCAGCAATTAGGCAGTTGGTGGGTTTCCTTCTGGGCCCCTGCTCCCTTACTCAGGCTGCATGATTGCATGCACAGTTGGGTCTGATGACTTGGCACACTAGGGACTGAACATGGAGAGGCAGTTAATGGATAAGCAAATTTCTCCAAAAGATTTTGTTGGTGGCTTACCTAGCACAGACCGTCAGGGTTATTAGTGAACATGAGCACCAGCAATCTGCTCTGCTCTACTGCACTAACAAGGTCATAGCCCCAAGGGCAACCAAGCCATCCCCAAGGAGAACTTGTCCCAGAATGGACATTTCCCCTTAAGTAAGCAAAGGGAGTAGGTTTTCCGGGTGACACGGGAAGCCCTTGGCCTGTGGACCTTTTCCTTGCATGAAGTTCGATTTGCAGCTACAGGGTCATGGCCTCAGGCAACGCCATCTGGATGTTTTTACCACACTTTCAGAGATTCCCAAGGACACTCATCTGTGGGTGGCATCAGGGGAAGTGATGAACTTGCCCATTCTCTCTGATGGCTGCTTTATTTTTATGCCATTATGTCTGCAAATGATGTCTCTGAGTCTATTTCGACTCAGACAGGATTATCATTTGTATGGTCAACGCATTTTGTTTCAGGCCAAGCTTCTCATGCATGAAATGCATTGTCTTTCCCTTTAAGGAGTTTACTGCCTCGGTGACCTTTATATTTGACAAAAAGGCTTTTTAATCCACGGCGCTGCCGCTTTCCTAAGTGTTTCTCCTCTGACTGGCATTATGGAATGGACCATCCCTGTTGATGGGTGCTATTAAGACATGCTGTCTTTTGTATTACATCAAAACTGGGCTCTTTTATTTACCTTTATTCCATTTTTAAAAAGTTGTCTTTAAATGACAATGTGCCTACTTACATAGGATTATCACACTGGTGTGTGTGTGTGTGTGTGTGTGTGTGTGTGTGTGTGTGTGTGT
>NW_026000196.1:7319101-7336124 GCF_001458135.2 Marmota marmota marmota
TTTTAATCTCATCTCAGTCATACCAGTTGAATTCCCCCTAAAACTTATGAGAAGTTTTAGTTAATAAAATTTTTAAAAATATACAATCCATTAATGCCTAGGTGTTCCTTACATACTAGGACTCCATCACTGATCATGGCGAACAGATAAGGTATTCTCTAATGGGTAACTGTTAATTAAATGCAGTTAAATTATTAGTACACAGTAGTGATTAACCCCTCTGATTATACAGAGAGCAATATTATCTCAATTGGGCTTTTACCAAAAAATACAATGAAATGTTTTTCTCATAGTAAAAATGTTCCTGTTTCACTTACAGTAAGGAAGTTAGATTTGTAAAATACATGAAATATGTGGAGAAAGTAAAAGCCAACATACATGCTCTTTTTTTTCCCCATCTCCTGTCCTCTATGATAGGAAGTTTTCTGTTTCACAGCAGATTGGCATTAAATATATTTGAGAAAGATAGATTTGGTAAATTTGTTTTTAAAAAGTGGAAGAGAGTTCTTATGCCAACTGAAAAGTCAAGAGAAATATCCACAAACCTGATTCAAATGCTGGTTTAAGGGATTTTCTTTTCTTTATTTTGTTTAATGAAGGATTGATGCTGGTTAACTGTTAAGTAGACACACTCTAGGATGCAGTCTAATATTACCAGGTCTAGAAACCCTGAAATTGCCCATCATCTCTCTTTGAGTGTCTTAGTGCTGGCTCATCCCATTGCTTCACCAGGGTTTGAGATTTTAAGACAGATGTAGAGATGTGTGAATTGCATTGGATTAAAAGTAATATGCTCATTGGACAGACATATAAAAAATGAGACTGAAGTATGGACGTCTAAGTGTTCTTAAAGATAATGTCACAGAAACCTACTGATGATCATTTACACAAAGATAAGGACTTTGTTTTTAATCAGTGCAATGCTAGTTCAGGGAACTAGGGGAAGAAAGTCTCTGTGTGTGTGTGTGTGTGTGTGTGTGTGTGTGTGTGTGTGTGTGTATATATATATATATATATATATATATATATATATATATATATATATATATATATATCAAGTATGACTAGGGTACGTTAATGTGAGATGTGGAGTTCAGTTCATTTCTCCTGTTCACTGAAATCTCAGATGGGAATAGTTTGGGGTTAAAAGGCAAAAAAGAGTAAGCCCTATAAGATTCCTCCTCCTACTCTCAACCCTAGGATTGGATGATGTATTATTTGGCTTCCAGATTACTCCAGTGTTTTCGTGGGTGGGTATTGCAATAAGGCCTTTGTTCCAAGCCCTCATTTAACATAAAGAGGTTTGTTTTCAGATCCCTGAACAGAACAGAGAAAACACCAGAGCATACTAAAGGGGATTGTGCTTTTTGCCTATGGTCTGTTACCACAGGCAACCAACACTCTGCAGAGGGCTTATGTGTTGCAGAGAGCACTAACATCTCTTTAAAAATTAATGTAGTGATTTGAATATGATTAGAATATGTGACCTGGCTTTACCATTCACTCTGGTTTGTAACTTTGGACAAGTCACTTCCTTTCTCAAAGATGACATATATCATCAGTCAGCAGGAAGCTGGAGTAATCTAATCTATGTAAAAGAACATTGTACAATTTTGTAGTTCCTAGTGTAGGTTATTTTTAATACTATCATTTAGTCTTTAGTTAGGAGGAAGGAGATTCATTTTCTCTCCATTAGGCTTCTCTTCACTAACATTTGCTGATGACCTCTGGAAGGCTCAAGACTGTGCTAGGCATTTGATGTTTGGTATGTATTTTTACCAGACATTCTATGAGATAGACATAATTATTCCTAGATTTTACCTGGGGAATCTTAATGACCTCATAGGGAAAGTGGACTACACAGCTTCTATACGTGACAGAGCTGGGGTTGGGCACAGGTTTTTCTGACCCGATGGCACATTGGTTGGTGTAATCATGGACAGCACTCAAGCCAGACTGGGAAATAGTGTCTCCTCCACTCCACTGTGAGCACTTTGCGATCTTTCTCGATTTTATCAACAGTGCTTGAAGAAATATCAGCTCCTTATTGCATTAGCTTAGAGGAGTAAAAAACACCACCCTGTGACAGTATTAAGATTAAGCCTGCCATGAAAATGAAGGCAACGTGATCAAAAGCAACTGAATTATCAAAAAAAGAAAAAAAATTATCAGTTTTAACAGTGAATTGTGACTAATTAGACTTTGAATAGGAAATCAAATGAAGATGCACGAAGCCTCAATTTTCCATAAGGCAGACAGTGTGACCTTTTTAGGAGTGGGAACAAAAAAAAAATTTTTTTTAATTAACATGACTAATCATTTCCCAGCATTTTGAGGTAATTGGCTTTGTCTATGAGGGGGTGCTGGGGTGCTGCTCCCTGATCCCTGGCAAGTTACAGTTGGGACATTTGAACACAGGAGATTTTCAGGCATCCTCCACTCCAACCTGGGGAATTCTCCATGGCAGAATCAGCCCAGGGAGAAGCCCACTGTCCCATTTGCATGTGTGTATCTTCTTATTTATTTATTTATTTGCTGTGACTTTTTCCAAGGCTAAATGGAACTGTTTGTGGTTCCATTAAAGTTCATTCCTATAGTTACTCCTGCCATCTTGGAACTTTAGCCTCGGTTACCCAGATAAGGCATGAATCAGGATCAGTTCCTTGTGTCTCCACTTGTGGAAACCACTCATTTCACCAGCAGTTTGTGAGAACTGTGTATCTCTTATTCAGTCTGAATCTCCCTCCTTCAGCAACCAAATGGGAGTCAGCTCGCAGGTTATCCAGGCCAGCAACAGCCAGGAGCATCTTTCTGTGCTCCGCGTCTGAGTGTAACTGCAAGGAGCTGTGAAACTACAGTCCACTGGGTTCTCTTTAATCCAGACAACTTCTCTCAGCCCCACACATGAAATATCTTTTCCAGGGAGACTCATCTGAGCATCTGCTTGGCTAATGTTTACATGGTCTCTCAGGTCCTAGGATGATTTTAATGGTGTTTGGTTTTTGTTTTTGTTTTGATACTGGAGACTCAAGTCAAGGGCACTATAACACTGAACTATATCTCCAGCCTTTTAAATTCCTATTTTGATTCAGAGTCTCTCTAAGTTGCTGAGGCTGGCCTTGAACTTGCCACCCTCCTGCCTCAGCCTCCCAAGTTGCTGGAATTGCAGGTGTGGGTCACCACACCTGCATACTGAGGTGATTTTGAAGAGTGGTGTGATCACAAAGCAAATATGGCTCTTTCCTGCTGGCATCAGTCCACTCCTAGCCTAATTTTAATGTATTCTTGAGGTCAAAGATCATCCCCACACATTGCCATCAGCAATATGAAGGAATGGCGTGGATAGATGTATCAAAAAAGCAGGTTTCCCACCTGATATCAGATTCCTTTTGAATCTGGGACAAGGTATTGGACATTTGCAGGTACCTTTATCATTCATCCTTGTTCTTCCTTTCTCTTCCCAGAACTCCATGGCTGGTGACCCTATCTTTCTCTTTTCTGATACTGTGTTCGATGACTTTTTTGTTGTTGTTTCTTTGTTTCATTTAAAAAATTTTTTTATTTTTAATTGCAAAAGAAAGGTATGCATATATGTCTTTATCAGACCTTTAAACAATTTCAGACAGGTCAACTGCTTTATGTACTAAAAAAAGAGACTCCAACTCGTATCTCCTTCTCAGAGGAACCATGATGTTCACTTTGGCGAAGAATACCATACCTTTATCTACAAAAGTATAAAATTTGGGGTTTACTTACACTTGCTTATGGAAACATAGTATTTTTCTGGTACTTGGTTTTATTTTAAATAAACTTTTTAGAGCAGTTTTAGGCTCACACCAAAGTTGAGAGGAAGGTATAGAAATCTTCCACATGGTCCCTGACCCCTTGCGTGTCTAGCCTCCCCCATTGTCAACACCCCCACTCTAGAGTGGGGCATTGTTACAATTGATAAGCCTCCATTAACATATCTTTATCTCCCAAAGAACACAGTAACACTAGGGTTTGTTCTTGGTGCTGAACATTCTAAGGGATTAGACAAATGTATAATGGCATATGGCCATCGTTCAAATGTCATATGGATTTTTTTAATATAATAATATATCTGAGAGATTTTCCCCCAACAGCACACATTAATCTAACTCATTTTAAAAACTGCAGCAATGTAATCAACCACAATTTCGATTTGCTTATTTCTTCTATTTGGACATTTTGTTTGTTTTGTCGAATTTTGGAGAGTACAAGCAACTCTGCACCAATGTCTTTGTATTCGTATCTCTGGCACTTGGCACATCTTTGTGAAAATATCTCTTGAGTGTACACCAAAGAGTAGAACTGATGAGTTAATGTTATTTACATTTTAAAAATTTAATAGATATGGCCAGATTGTCCTCCAAAACAGCTAGAAAAGTTGTAACTCCTACTAGCAGTGTATAAGATTATCCATATTTTAACACTCTTAATAATTTCTGAATGTGAGCAAACACTGAAAGTTTCCACCAACCATATAATTCAGAATTGGCGTCCTGTTAATGCTTTAATTTCATTTTCCTGGTGACTAGTAATGTTGAGTGTTTTCGTAGCCCACCACCATTAAATTTTTATTCTTTTGCTTATACTTCTTTTCATATTTATGTGGGCTCCTCCTGATACCTACCTGCCTCCAAGGAGCCAAAGTCTCATTCATCATTTCTCTAATTAAGCATGGGATAAAGGTGTGGGGATTATAGTCAGCCATATCTCCATTGAAATCCCAGTCATGCCCCTGCCCATGTATGTGGGTGATCTACTCTGCTGTACACTAAATGGGAACAATAATGCCTACTTTTCAAAGTGTGTGTGTTGTGTGTGTATGTGTATGTGTGTGTGTCCTTTTGTGTGTTAAGATGAATCTACATATGAAATGATCAGTCAGTCATTTTGATCTACCCAAGAAGTGATCAATTTCTGGACAATTTATGTCACAACTTTGTGAGGTTCCAAGGTTGAGCTCTTTGCCTCTTAGAATTTACCTGACACTCACAGCAATGAGGGCATCTGACTTACATATTTTGAATAATTCTCTGGCTAACGAGGACGCACTGTTGGTCCATGTATGTTTACTTATTTCCTCTACTTGGATTCTGCACGTAAAGTCTTGTTGCCCCCCTGAAGTCACCACAGCTACATGTCTCTTCTATTAGCATCCACCCCCATTGTGATCTCCTGTCATGCTATGTACCAGGACTGTCATCTTAGCCTGGCTCCCCATCTCCTCCTCTTCCATGGCTCTCTTTATTTGATAAGGTAAAGGTGACCCAGCATCTGTAGATTCTCAGGCCCACCCTCTTTCTCGGTGCAAGTGGTCCTACAAATATCCCTCCTGGGTCTTCAACTTTGAGGAAAATTGACTTCTTTCCTCTGCATCTCGCCTTCCTTTTCCTGTGGAAAAATAGTGCCAAATTCACATTAGTACAGGGAGAACAGAGAAGATCTTACACTTAGCACAGTGCCTCATTTTCCTCTTGTGTTCCTATCTCACCTACAAACCCTCACAAAAAATGCACTGCGCTTTAGAGTTTATTTATTGCAATTCCTTGGTACATTCTTAGTACACATGTGTTTTAGTAAGATTCAGGGGGCATTTGACTGTTTTCTCTTTAAGAAATACAACCAGAGGTAAAATGTTAAAATGATAATGAATAATTCCAATGTAATGTTTGCAAATCATAGTCTCACATTATGGCTTTGGCTAAATGTGAAATGACCCATTAAAAGTTAAAAATTAGTTCCTAGGATGTGAGGAATGAGATTTTATAGAGATTATTAATTTTCCAGAGAGATGAATTTCTGGACCAGAGGAGAGGTTTCCCAGGGCCCACTCTCTGGCCTTTTGCATGTCCTCCATCGCTGTCCATAAAATGGGCAATGTCATGGATCAGGGTAAAGGATACTTTCCTTTTTTTGGTGGTGGTGGAGTATTGACCAGGGATTGAACTCAGAGGCACTCGGCCACTGAGCTATATCCCCACCCCTATTTTGTATTTTATTTAGAGACAGAGTCTCACTGAGTTGCTTAATGTCTCCCCTTTGCTGAGCTGGCTTTGAACTCGTGATCCTCCTGCCTCAGCCTCCTGAGCTACTGAGGTAGGGTAAGGGATACCTGACTTTAAAAAATAAAATGAAAAGGAGGAGCTAAAGAGGTGAGTAAAATCTGACAAATGAATGTTTTAT
Organism: Marmota marmota marmota; assembly: GCF_001458135.2. Taxonomy (NCBI): domain Eukaryota; kingdom Metazoa; phylum Chordata; class Mammalia; order Rodentia; family Sciuridae; genus Marmota; species Marmota marmota. The sequence continues at coordinate 7,325,312 of NW_026000196.1, forward strand.
GAAATACTCAGGAGTTAACAGATGTTGGTCCCATTGTTTCATGAGAGAATCGCTGGCATCTCCTCTAATAGGGGGGATAGGACACTGGTTCTCCAGGGAAGGTGATAGGGGACCAGGATGAGAGATTGAATTCTAGAGAAAGGGAAGCTTTCGCCTTCTACTCTCTACCTTTTTCAAACAGGTTTGTCATAGGTAGGAAGTTGATTGTCTGTTTGTCTGTTTGATTTTTTTAAAAATCATTGTTGCTCTTTTTGCACTGAATCCTCTGGTTACTCTGGTGGTTCCTTAACCAGGACTAAAACGGTCAAAGAGAGGTCAAGAAAACTAATGAATTTTGAGGAGTCCTACTTTGGCCAGTTTCACAGTAGAGGGTAAAAAAGGCTTCTCTTTTTTACTCTGGCAAGATTATTTTTTCCCTGAGTCAACCTGACCCTGGAGTCACATGCTAGCTAAATATTGGTTGACAATGTGTGAGCATGAAAATGTTTAAGGTAGGAATGGGCCCCACTGGACTGCCATTCCACAGAGCTCACATGCTCCCCTTGTCTTCCTCTCCATTTGCAAGCTGTGTGTGTGTGTGTGTGTGTGTGTGAGAGAGAGAGAGAGAGAGAGAGAGAGAGAGAGAGTTTTCTTAATTGCAGTTTCTTTCCAGCTGATCCAGCCTTCCCTTTCACTTGGTGAAAAACATCCACAAATATGTTGTACAGGATGTGCTAATTAATGGATGTCCAAACATCTGGGAGAAACAAGCGCAGTTACAGTTAACATGCCATAAACAAATACAGAAAGGGCGGACAGTTTGAGCACATCAAAGAGACTGCTTGGAGGAATGTATTGTAGACTCTTCCTGCACCTGTTTATTAGCACAGTTTTGTTTGGAAGGAAAGATGATTTTGTCTTGATTTCTATGTTCCTAACTTAATGTCTGATTCCATAAATTAAGCCATTCTCCACTCTGAATGAAAGGTCTTTTAGGGAAGGGAGAACTGATGATTCTGTTGGCAATCTACAGAAAGCCCAGGAGCCCTCCTCTGTTCCTCATGGGCATGTTCATGTACATATTTGGATCCTAATGTTGTTCCATCTCTCATTTTTCAGCCAGCCTGAAATTGTTTTCTTGTTCCTTATTGCCCTTGATTTAATTAGTTCCCCATACCAAGTATCAGTGAGTCTAAAAAAGTAGCCACAATAATACAAAGCAATAAGAGCTAAACATCTATTGAGCACCAGCTGAGTGCTTCTAAGTACTTGATGTGCATTATTCCATTTATACCTCACAGCATCCCTATGAGGGAGGTACAGTGGCTTTTCCCATTTTACAGAGGAGAAAACAAAAGGACAGAGAGGTTAAGTAACTTTTACAACGTTCAATGGCTATTTATGGCACAGCTGCTGTTCCTACTTCCTGCCTCAACGTTCACTTGCTAATTCACCATTTGCTCCACCATTTGCTCAGTGAGAAAGTCCTGACCCTGGACTTTCTCTCTTGTTTTGATCTTTTGATCTTATTTTACCGCTTTTTAAAAAATCTTATGATCTATCTAGCACTTTCTAAAGTCATGTGTGGTCTCTTTCAAGGACTCTAGTTTATATTTGCTACCATTATTCTCCCCATCCTGGGCTGCCTCAGCCATTTATCTGTGCTATTAGATCTCCACAATAAAGACTAACCTCCAGGGCTGGGGCTGTAGCTCAGTGGCAGAGCACTTACCTAGCATGTATGAGGCACTGGGTTCGATCCTTAGCACCACATAAAAATAAATAAGATAAAGGCATTCTGTCCACCTACAATTAAAAAAAAATAATAATTAAAAACAGAAAGACTAACCTCCACCATATGATCCTGTACCTTAACTCCTTAGCTCTCTGGCTGGGAGGAGAGGAAGGAGGATTCTTACCTATTATGCTATTAGGTAAAATTGTCAGTGATTTTAAAGCTGAGTTCACCATAGGTGCACATGTTCTATCACCATTGGCTCCTGAAGCATTAGTTCTAGAAATAACTTGAGGAATGAAATTAGTCTTAGGACCTTAAATTTTTTAGTTATCTTTTACTGCCTCCAGTACAGCATTCAAATACCATAACATGCATCTAAGACTGTGTCCACCTGAGTCTGGTTCAGGGCTCCAGTTTCATTGCACACGTGAATGCACCCTCCTTTCTTGCCCTTCTGTTTGGTTGAGAGTTTCCCACTGGCTTTTCCTCTTCCTTTGTTGATCTTCTAAATGTGAGGGTACTCTGAAATGAGCTATAGCCCTCTGGTCCTACCTTCACTCATGTGTCTCCCACTTCTCCAACTGACCTTGTCCATCAGGAGTCTTGGAAAACAGAAGATAAACATACACTCAACTGGGCTGGTGATCTAGAAGCAATTTTGATCTTGAGTTACCACCTTCCCGAAGCATGATGGTATCATGGGGCACTTTGTCAATATTCTTCAATAATTTCAAAGTCATGTAAACAATAAATTAACAAAACCAACTATAAAACAAAAGCAGAAAACAGAGAAATATATCAGGTAATCAGGGTTAAAGTTCTTGACTTGATAGATGTGTCTCACTGGGAAGAAGTTACCTAAATTGTCAAGGTATCCTTGCACTTATTTTCAAAATAAATGACACATTTCTGGGGATCCAAACTGTCTCCTTCCATTGATCACTTTCTGAAACATACCTGTCAAGACTACCCTACAAAAATCTCAATATATCACTTATAACCATTGTTTCTCTGCAAAGCAACATCATATGAGAGACTGTGTTTGAGGATGTGAATTCAAATTAAATGTTCTCCAGCTATCAAGAGATCACAGGAAGCAGAAAATGAGCAGTGTTGAAATGTGTTGCTTTTCCATAAAGTTGTTATAATTACATGACAATAAAGACAAGAAAGAGATATAATGCATTTTAGATGACCTCATATTCTTTTAAAAATAAACTTATTTTAGAGCCGCATAGACATAGGAATTACTGACAAAGATAGTATATAGTTCACGTGTACCCTATGCTTAGTTTTTTACTAACAAAAGAAAAACTTTTGTCACAATTCATAAGCTAACATCAGTATTATTATTAAAGTCATACTTTATTGAGAGCTGTTCAATTTTCCCCTCTGATGTCCCTTTTCTGTTCCAGGATCCAATCCAGGATATTATACTTAAGAGTCTCCTTAGGCTTCTCTTGGCCTAATGTTGTTTGTTTTTGATAACCTTCACAGATCTGAAGATTTTTGGTCAAATATTGTTAGAATGTTTCTTATTTGGCATGTGTCAGATTTCATTTTATTGTTTAATAATTCAACTGGGGTTATACAGTTTGGGGAGGACGATAGAGGAAAATGCTTTTTTTATTACTTCATATCAATACAACTTATCACTGTTGGGGTTAACTGTGACCCTCTGACTTGAGCTCCTATTTGTCAGTTTTTTCCACTCTTTTGCTTTCACTTTCCTTACTGTATCTTTGGATGAACATTGTACACTGCCCATGCTTCAAGAGTGGAGATTTGCTTGTTATACTGTATGCATGACACTATAACTAGTTGGAATTCTTTTACAATAGGATTTCTTTATTTCCACCATTTATTTATTCAATCATTTATTTACATAGTTTGAGCTCATGGCTACTTATTTTATACTCTGGGTTATATTTTGATTCTTGCCTGATTCATTTGACTGCTCAAAATTTCCAGGTATGAGCTCGGGTTGTGGTTCAGTGGTAAAGCACTTGCCTAGCACATGGGAGGCACTGGGTTCAATCCTCAGCACCACATAAAAATAAATAAAGGTATTGTGTCCATCTACAACGAAAATAATATATATATATATTAAAAATTTCCAGATATGACTATTAAGAGGTCTCGTGTTCTTGTTACATACTTTAGTCAGTGTGGGGTTTCCTGGTTTTTATTTATTTATTTTTCCAGTTTTTAACACTTTATGACTATTTAGCACCACTGTCTTGTAAACTTCCTGTCATATCTCTAGCATCAGTCCTTTCTCCAAGGAGTCCTGGCTCCTTTACCCAAAAGTCTGAGGGCTCATTCTCTTCTTTACTATTGGGTGTCTTCACTTCTTCTAGGTCTTAGCTGATAGAATAAGGATATGTGTGTATTAACTACTGTGCAGATACATTTGCATACCTATTTCTATACTTAAACATCTGTACCTATATTCATCTACACGCAAGTTCATATTGATGTCTCCAACTTTAATCTATTAGCATATGGAACATTCTACTCTTTTTCCCTTGCTTATCTGCATATTTGCATTCCAACAGTGAAAAGCACTGTCCACCTTACATTTTCTGATTTCTTCAGTTTCATTATATGTGCATGACAGTATCAGAATTGTCAATATGTAACTCCCACAACTAATAACTTAATCAAATTACAGTGTTTATTTTTCTTTCTTTCTTTCTTTCTTTCTTTCTTTCTTTCTTTCTTTCTTTCTTCTTTCTTACGTTTTTAGACTCCTTTTATTTCCAGAGTTATTTAGGTCAATATCTTATTCCTCTACTTCTTCTGTGAGATTTTTTGTATATTCATATTATTACATCTTATATATTTGAAATATTTTGCAATATACTATATTCCATCCTATAATTCTCAACTTATTGAGTGTTCTTTTTTATTTTTTAATTTACATACATTAAAGTTTACCCTGTGCTATAAGGGTTTATGAGTTTTAAAAGATGTTTGATATCTTGTTTTCACCATTACATTGTCCCAGGATAGTTTCATCACACTGAAAATCCCCTATGCTCCACTTATTCAGGCCTACCCCACCAATGCCCTGTCAACCACTTAGCTATCTACAATCTACATAATTTTGTTTTTTTATAAACACTTCATATATCAGAATTATATTGTACATATCCTTTTCATACCAGCTTCTTTCATTTAGCAGTGTGCATATCAGATTAACCTGTATCTTTTCAGGACTCAAAAGTTTATTTATTTTTATCACTGAATAAAATATTCTTTTATGTATGTACCACAGTTTATTTGTCCATTTACCTGCTAAGAAATTCCTTGGTTGCTTCCAGTTTGAGCAATTCTGAATAATCTACAAACATGTATATGCAATTTTTGTCTAGGCCTAAGTTATCAAGTTAGTTTAGTAATATCTATAAGTAATATGATAAAAAAGTTTACAAGATCAACACTCCAATAGTGAATCTGCTGAAATGAAATTAGTTAAAGTATTCCATTCACAATAGTCTTGAAAGTAAATATAATACTTGGAAATGAATCTAACAAAAAAGGTGAAAGACCTCTACAGTGAAAACTACAGTACAATAAAGAAATTTAAGAACACCTTAGAAGATGGAAAGACCTCCCACATTCTTGGATAGGCAGAATTAATATTGTCAAAATGGCCATACTACCAAAAGCACTATAAAGATTCAATGCAATTCCCATCAAAATCCCAATGATGTTCCTCACAAAACTAGCAAAATCAATTATGAAATTGATAATAAAAAGGAGATACTGAATAGCTAGATCCTTACTGAGAAAAGTGAAGCAAGAGGCATCATAATACTTGACCTCAAATTATACTACTTATACTACAGAGCTATAGTAATAAAACTAGCATGGTACTGGCACGAAAACAGGCATGGAGATCAACTGAATAGAAGACACACAGAAAAACTCACATAAATACAATTATCTCATGGTAGACAAAGGTGCCAAAAACATACATGCATATAGAAAACATACATAAAAATAGCCTTTTTAACAAATGGTGCTGGGAAAACTGCAAATTCATATGGAATAGTATAAAATGTAACCCCTATCTCTCACCCTGTGCAAAAGTCAACTCAAAGTGGACCAAAGACCTAGGAATTAGACAAGAAACCCTGCAACTGCTAGAAGAAAACGTAGGCTTAACACTCCAACATGTTGGCACAGGAACTGACTTCGTTAACAAGACTCCTAAAGTGCAATAAAGGAAGTCAAAAATTAATAAGTGGGATGGCATCAAATTTAAAGCTCTTCACAGCAAAGGAAACTAAACTATTAAGAACATGAAGAGAGAGTACAGAATCGGAGAAAATCTATGCCACCTGCTCCTCAGATAGAGCATTAATACCCAGTATATACAAAGAACTAAAAAACTTAACACCAAATAATAATAATAACAACAATGCAATCAATTAATGGGCAAAAGAACTAAATAGACACTTCTCAAAAGAAGAAATACAAATGGTCAACAAATATATGAAAACATGTTCATCATCTCTCACAATTAGGGAAATGCAAATTAAAATGACATTGATATTTCATTTCACTGAAATCAGAATGGCAATGCTCAAGAGTAGAAATAACAGCAAATGTTGGTGAGAACATCAGGAGAAAGGTACCCTCAGATACTGTTAGTGGGGATGCAAATTACTATAACCACTCTTAAGACAAGTATGGAAATTCCTCAAAATAGTAGGAATGGAACCAGCATATGATCCAGTTATCCCACTCCCCAATATATATCCAAAAGTTTTAAAGTCAGTATATACAGTGAGGCAGACACATCAGTATTTATAGCAGCACAATTCAAAATAGCCAAGCAATGGAGCCAATCTTGATGTCTTTCAACAGAGGAACAGATAAGAAAAACATATATACACAATAGAGTATTACTCAGCCATAAAGAAGAATGGCACTATGGCATTTGCTGGTAAATGGATTGGATTGGAGACTATCATGATAAGTGAAGTAAGACAATTGCCAAAGTAAAAGGCTAAATGTTTTCTCTGATATAGAGAAGCTAATCCAAAATAAGGGAGGTTACTAAAATAAAACAGAAGAAAGATCAGTGAAGTAGACAAAGGGGAATGAAGAGAAGGTAGGAGGAATGTGATAGGGAAAGAGAGAAATGAATCTGACCTAACTTCCCTAGGTACATACATGAATATATCACAATAAATCTCACCATTGTATATATCCAGAAGATAATAATTAAAAAAACAACTGTAAGTAACTAGCAGAAAGATCAGCAGATTAGAGGGAAGGGACCAGGGGAGAGGAGAGGTGGTAAAGGGAAAGTATTAGGGACTGAATTAGAACAAATTATATTCCATCATTTTACAATTATTTTAAAATGAATCCTAATTTTGTGTATAACTAAAAGCTATAAAAATAGCTTTAAAATATTTTCAAAATATGTTTAGCTTTGTGAGAAATGACCAAATTATCTTCTGGAGAGACGATACCATTTTGAATTCCAATTGGCAAGGAATAGGAGTTGATTTGTCTCCTGGTCAGCATTTGGTTTTATCAGTTTTTGGATTTTAGCCATCCTAATAAGTATCCAGTGGTATATCATAACTATTCTAATTTGCAATTCCCTAATTACAAATGGTGTTGAACATTTTTAAATGAAAACTTGTAATCTGTATATCTTCTTTGGCAAGATATTTGTTCATATTTTTGCCCATTTTTTAATTGGTTTGTGTTCTTATTGTTGAGTTTTAAGAGTTATTTGTATATTTGGATACAAGTCCTTATCAGATACGTGTTTTGGAAATATGTTTTCCTATCATGCATTTTCTTTTTGTTTCTTTAACAATGTCTTTGACAAAGCAGAAATTTATAATTTTAATAAAGTCCAAATTAGCAATTTTTTTCATGGATCATTGCTATTGGCGTAGTATAAAAATTAGTCATCAAATTCATTGCTATTTATATTTTCTTCTTGTTGTCTTCTGGTTCTGTAGTTTCATATTTTATGGTTGACTGCATGAACTATTTTGAGTTGGTCTTTATGAAAATGTTTGCTCTTTTGTGTTTTGGAGTTACTTGGGAAGAGTTACTCCTATTTTCTTGCCTATTTATCCCTTTTGGAATGAGAATTTCTAACCTCTCCATGTCCCACCATTGTGCATTTTGGAAACAGCTTCTTTTGACTGCACAGGCTCATAGCTAGAAGGAAATTTACCATGGAATAAATCATGATTTGATTCTCACCTATTTATGATTTACATGTGAATTTAGACTTTCTGGGTTGATGCAGGAATAATTTAGATTTAAGACTCTGGATGGCTATTAGGATGGAATAAATGTATTTTCTATGTGAGAAGGACTTAGTTTGAGGATTGAGAGGAAGATGTTATGGTTTGAATAAACTCCTCCCAAGAAAAGCAGATAATGGAAACTTAAACCTTAATGCAATGATGTTAGGATGTGAGACTTTAACAGGTGATTAGGCTATAAGGACTCTACTCCCATGAATGGATGAAGGCCATGATCACAGGACTGAATTTATTACAAAAGACTTGGTCAGCTCCCATACTTTCCCTTGTCCTCTTATGTTCTGCCATGGGAATAAGCAGTAGAAAGGCCCTTGCTAGATGCAGGCCTCTCAGTCTTGGATTTCCCATCCTCTGTAACCATAAGAAGCAAATATTTGTTCTTTGTAAATTATTCATACTCAGATGTTTTGCTATAGCAACACAAAACAGACTAAGGTATTGTTCCTTAGAATGTGGCAGGATTTGGAGTCCTCAGCTCTTCCAAAGAACATACTGGGTCATGGACCTTCATCTCTGATATGCAAATATCTTAGAAGTCACCACTCTAGTCTTCCAAAGAAAAGATGGACAAAACGAAAATTTGGACTCCTTATAGAATTGAATTTATGAAGCTAGACTACAGCTTAAAATCCGAAGAATTGTTTGTATTATTGATAACTGCCATTCTGGCTGGAGTGAGATGAAATCTTAAAGTAGATTTGACTTGCATTTCTCTGCTTACTAGAGAAGTTGAACATTTTCATATATTTGTTGATCAATTGTATATCTTCATATGAGAAGTATCTATTCATTTCCTTAATCCATTTATTGATTGGGTTTTTGTTTGTATGTTTGTTTGTTTTGGTGTTAAGTTTTTTATTTCTTTATATATCCTGGAGATTAGTGGTCTATCTGTTGTGCATGTAGTAAAGATGTTCTCCCACTCTGTGCTTCCTTTGCTGAGAAGAAACTTTTGCATTTGAATCCATTCCATTTATTGATTCTTGATTTTATTTCTTGTGCTTTAGGAGTCTGCTTAAGGAAGTCAGGACATAATACAATATGATGAAGATTGTGTCTATTTTTTCTTCTATTAGGTTTAAGGTCTCTGACCTATTTCCTAGGTCCTTGATACACTTTGAGTTGAGCTTTGTGCATGGTGAGAGATAGTGGTTTAATTTCATTTTGCTGCATACAGATTTCCAGTTTTCCCAGCACCATTTAAGCAATAATAAGTGTTAGCGAGGATGTGGAGAAAAAGGTACAATCATACATTGCTGGTGGCACTGCAAATTGGTGCAACCAATATGGAAAGCAGTATGGAGATTCCTCAGAAAACTTGGTATGGAACCACCATTTGACCCAGCTATCCCACTCCTTGGTCTATACGGAAAGGACTTAAAATCAGCCTACTATAGTGATGTAGTCACATCATTGTCCATAGCAGCTCAATTCACAATGGTTAAACTGTGGAACCAACCTAGATGCCTTCAACAGATGATTGGATAAAGAAACTGTGATACATATACACAATGGGATATTACTCAGTGTTAAAAGAGAATAAAATTATGGCATTTGCAGTTAAATGGGTGGACTTGGAAAATATCATACTAAGTGAAGTAAGCCAATCCTAATAAACCAAAGGCTGAATGTTCTAATAAGTGGATGGTGATCCACAATGTGGGGGTATGGGGAGAATGGAGGAACTTTGATTGGGCAGATGGAATGGAGGGAAAGGGAGGGCACATGGGGCAAGAACAGTGGTTGAATGAGATGAGCATCATTACTCTAGGTACATGTATGATTACATAAATGGTGTGAATCTACTTCGTGTACTGGGATTGTGTACAATGAATCAAAATGCATTCTGCTACCATGTATAACTAATTAGAACAAATAACAAAATGAAAAATAAAAAGAAATCTAAAGAATTGGGTGATTTCAGAGCATGGCAGTCAAGATCTGCTTATAGAAAACAGAAATCACTGCAGACATAAGCTAATAGAAACATTTAAATAATAATTTTGATGAGTTCCTGGAGGTTGAGTTGAACTAGCTTGAGAATGCAATATTCCCGGGGCTGCAGTCTGAGGAAGGCTCCCTTCTGAAGGATTTACTTCCAGGAATACCCAGGAATCTTCACATAGTGAATGAAGATCTGAGTAGGACTCCCTGCTGGAACTGGCAGGAAAGTAATTCTTGTGAGATATGCTCAAAGGAAACCAGCGGCCACCATCTTGGAGAGCTGAAGTAACCACCACCACTCTCCGACAGATTGCAACAATAAAACAGCCAACTGTGCAACCGGAGATCCAGGCTGACTGATCTGCGCGGCCTGCCCCGCGGCTACAGATGGCGGGGCACCACCGAGAAGCGACCAGCAAGCAGGGAGAAATGTTGCTGTGGATTCTGTGGAATCCTGCCAGCTGAGCCCCCACTGAGTCCCGGGCTGAGTTCGGGATTTCAGACGGGGAAGGAAGCGGGACAGTTCTATCCCCCACAATGGAAACTCCACCAAGGAAACCTGTGGCCACCATCTTGGAGAGCTGAGGTAACCACCGCCACTCTCCGACAGATTGCAACAATAAAACAGGTGTGTGTTACGCAGCTCATCTCCCATACAGCGGGGAATTCACATAAAATCTTTCCTAGGCTTTCTTGGGGAGGGATTATCAGAGCGAGCCTGCATAAAGACGCGGGGAAAACTAGAGACACCTGACCTTCAACTCCCCCTCCCATCAGCGGCGAAAATGAAACCTGTCTAGCCAGCGCTGGGGGAGGGGCAAGCGGAAAAAATCAAAACAAT
>NW_026000196.1:7339490-7340961 GCF_001458135.2 Marmota marmota marmota
CATATATATATATATATATATATATATATATATATATATATATATAAAAGAGAGATATGCTCAAAAAGTCTTTCCTACAATAAAGGCCCACTCTTTGGTGTGTGTGTTGGGGGGGGTAATTTTTACAGAGAAGTGGGAAAAGGGTGCAGCTTTTACTCCAGTCCCCTCCAGGGTGGGTGGAAGTGGTCCCCAAAGAAGAAATACTTAAGAAGCTCAAAGATCAGAGAAGCAGTCCCACTAAAAGATTGAGACTTAGATTGTACTTTATAGAAGAGCACTCTTCTTTTTCCATGCCTTTTCACCATGTCACTAGAGCCCCACTGACTTTCCTATGTTCATATAGGAACACACGACCAGTGGAACTGCACATCATGTACAACAGCAAGAATGGGATCCTAATTAGAATGAGTTATACTCCATGTATGTATAATATGTCAAAATGCACTCTACTGTCATGTATATTTAAAAATAACAAATAAAAAAGAAAAAAATATATAGCCACACTATAATAATAGTTTCACAGACTCTCCCTGAGGAGGAATTCTCAAGGAAGCCGAAAACAAGAGAGGAAACAAAATTAAGGATACTAGAGGAATTTGAAGCCTCTGGATCTGCTAATGGGAAGGGCAGTCTGGAAATTTTCCAAAATGCCTTTGGAATTATCTAGTCTTCTTCTTTCTATCTATGTTAATCCTTATATCAAAGAAACACTTGGCTATATTCCTGCATACATTTCTATTCTTTTCTTTTCCAGTCTGTGAGCTTTACATTTTTTTATTCTATTTCTGTTTTAATGATAAATCTCATCTTTAAATAATTTCTCTCTTTTCTTACTTTACTCAGTGACATTAAAAGAAGCCACACAGCTTCTGAAGCATTTTGTTTATAATTTTTTTTCACCAGATATCCCAATTCATTGCTTTTAAATTCAGCCTTTCACAAAGCTCTAGGGAACACATAGAGTTCAGCTAATTTCTTTGCCAATTTATAACAAGGACCATCTTTACTCCAGTTTCCAACACACTCTTCCTTGCTCCCATCTGGAATTTCATCAGAATTGCCTCCATCATCTATCTTAGTACATTTTCTGTTACTATAGTTAATAAGAGAAAATGGATGTTTTATAAAGAAAAGAAATTCATTTATTTCAATTCTAGAGGATGGGGAAACCAAGATCAAAGGTGAGAAACTTCTTGCTTGTGACTCTGCAGAGTCCTGAGATGGCACAGGGCATCACATGGAGAGAGAGACTATGCTTGCTAATGTGTGTCTCCCTTCTCCCTCTTATAAAGCTACTAATACAATCATGAGGGCCCCACCCTCATGACTTTAATTCTAATTATCTCCCCAAAGTTCCACCTGCAAACATCATTAACATGTCTTTGGGGATTGTTTCAACATAATTTTTTTTAAAGAGAGAGAGAGAGAGAGAGAGAGAGAGAGAGAGAGAGAGAGAGAGAGAGAGAGAGAG
>NW_026000196.1:7341675-7433258 GCF_001458135.2 Marmota marmota marmota
GAGAGAGAGAGAGAGAGAGAGAGAGAGAGAGAGAGAGAGAGAGAGAGATTGAATCTTTTTTTGTAAATGGACACAACAAAATGCCTTTATTTTTATGTGGTGCTGATAATCGGACCCAGGTCACGCCCTTGCTAGGCGAGCGTGCTCTACTGCTGAGCCACATTCCCAGTCCTCAACATAATTTTTTAAGGAGACAAAAATCCCATACTAAAGTGCCTCTATATTTCTACCAACCTCCTCTGTAATCTCAAAGAAATTTCAGACTTTTCTTATATCTATTCAGAATTGTACTTCTGAATCCTCACCAGAATCACCCTTACTGCTCTGTTGATGGCAATATAAGATTTTTTTTCTAGAATTTACTTCAAAATTGTTCCAGCCTCTATTCATTACCAGTTCTAAAGCTGCTTCTGTATATTTAGATATTTGTTATATCAACAACTTCATTTCTCAGTAACAATTTTCTTAGTCTTATTTTATGTTGCCATAACAGAGTTTTTGAGACTGGGTAATTTATAAAGAACCAGTATTTATTATTTATTTATTTATTATTACATATAAATAATATGTAATAATAAATTAAGTCTCAGACTTAAGGGTTCACAAGTGGCAACAACTTTCATGCTTCATTATCCCATGGCAGAAGGCAAAAGGGCAAGAGGGAGAAAAGAGAGCCTAACTTGACCTTTTGTAAGGAGTCAATCCCTTGGCAATGGCCTTACGTTGGTTGCACTGGGGATTAATTTTCCAACACGTGCTTTGGGAGACACATTTAAACCCTGGAAAAGGGGTTAAGAGATGTAATTGTCATTATGAAGAATCAATGCATCAGGGTCAATCTGGGAAGTTCCTCCCTTGGGCTGTGTCTGCTTTCTGTATCTGTGACTGCAGATCACACCAATAACCTTTCTTCACTTGATTTGGTATCTGGTATCACTAGTACCTAGTATCTCTTTTTAGTCAGATGATTGAGAACAGAAGAGAGTAGGGCCTTCATAGACTGACTCTATTTTATGATCAAAAAGGAAAAATCTATTTTTCTTTATGTTCACATAGAACCCTTCTGACAGCCAATTGTGTTTTTTAAAAAATTTTTCATACCAACTAATTATCTAGTTCTCAGCGGATGATTTAACTCATTTCTGATATTAATTGTTCAGATTAGTGCCGACCTCATGTGTGAAGGGTTAGCTACCACAAAACTGTTCCCTCTTCAGATGTGAACATCAGTCTTTACCTACTCTTCTTCCGACTGGCTAGCTATACATTGGAAGCTCTCATGACCCTTTCATGGGGTTACATAATTTGCTAAAATGGCTCATAAAATTCAGGGAAATATTTGGTTATGTTTACCAGCTTATAATAACAATATGTAACTCAGAAACAGCTAACTGGAAGAGGTGTATTATACAAGGTCTAGGGGAAGACACAGAGCTTCCAAGCTGTCCATAGTCATAGCATCATTCTAGAATCTTCATATGTTCACCATCTCAGAAACTCTTTGAAATTCTTTGGTTAAGTTTTTTTCTGGAGACCTTATTATAAAAAACATGATCAATTAAATCATTGGCCATTAGTGATCACATTTATGTCCAGCTTCTCTCCCTTCTCCAGAGGTCAACCCTTGGGGCTAAATGTTTTGAACCTATAATCACATGGTTGGTTCCGGTGGCAGCTATCACCTTATTAGCCTATGTTCAGGTAAGGTAGAGATACATTTGTTATGAAAATAAAAGACCCTCTCATCTTCATCAGAAAACCCCAAAGGTTTCAGCATCCCTGAGCAAAGAACCAGGGGTCCTTTAGTATATCTTATTCTATCACAACATCACAGGTTTTCACCATTTTATTTACATTTTATAATTATTTCTCAAAAAAGATATTGTGAGCTGAATCATAGCAGAGTCATCTCTCCCTTCCTCATCGGGCTATCCATATCTTTTTTTTTAAGTGGGGGGGGAGGGAGAGAGAGAGAGAGAGAGAGAGAGAGAGAGAGAGAGAGGGAGAGAGAGAGAATGAATCTTTTTTGTAGATGGACACAACACAATGCCTTTATTTTTATGTGATGCTGAGAATTGAACCTGGGTCCCGCCCGTGCTAAGCAATCGCTCTACTGCTGAGCCACAATCCCAGCCCCTATCCCCCATCCCTATCTTTCTGGTGTCAAGTTGCAAAATTTTAACTAACTTCATTTCCATCCTCCAAAGGAATCTATGGATACCTGCAACTACAGCTTGTTTCTTTAACTAGAAGTAATCAAATCATGGCAATCCCCTAAGACCCTGGTTTCAGAAAGCCCAGTAAGTAACCACAAAGAACTTTCAGAAAGCAGAGGATGGTTCAGTAATTCTGATTTCTCACAACTTCCTCCTTCATACCCACATCCAGTTGAAAACACATACAAGCACTCGCCTGCAGGAACCCGCGCACACACACACACACACACACACACACACACACACACAATGATATATATATATATATATAACATTGCCCAGAATTTTAGAAGTCCCAATGGGATTCTAAATGCTCATTATTACAGCACACACATATATACACAAAGAGATTTGAAGGTTTTCTGATTTCAATTAAGATTATTATCTCCTTCTGAGTGATGGTTTTTCCTCTTTTCCCCAGAAATCCCTCTGGCTGATCTATTTTAAAAGAGCATTAGCTAGGGATAACTAGGCTTATTTGTATTGAGTCTACTTTCCCTCCAGGTCTCTTTGTCTTAAATTCTGAAGTCCCTTTTCCTGTCCTGCTAAAGGTTAGCAGCTTGAAATCAAGGACATAAGTCATTGTTACTTTTCATGTGAAAGATAAGCTCTGTGGCTTTTATAGCAAAAAGTATTTAAGATTCTAGAAATAAGGTGTAAGTCAGAGAGTCTGAGAGGGGCTGTGAAAAGTCCTCTGCTATCTAAATCAGGAGACTAAGGTCAAATCTCTCTCCAGCCTTTTAGCACCTGAGTTTTACTTGTCAAATGACCAACCCTCTCAGCCTCAGTTTCTTTGTCTGTCAAATATATGTAATAATGCTTGGCCTATCATCTGACAAGTTACTAGGGGGGCATCATTACATGTATAAATATCAGGTATTTGTGAAACATCATGCAAATAAATGTTTGTGTTACACCCTCCCCCCCATAGAAACATTGAAACCAGTACCTCATTAAGTATTATGAAGCCAATCATGGTTATTTACTGGTGTGGTAATAACATCCTCATGAACTTGTGACAGTCTAGAATATGACTTGTATAATATTTTTGAAAGACATTTCTCAGTACATTATGAAGAATACAGAAAAACTTTTTGTTGAGATAAATGTCACATTCAAAATCACATGCTTTGCTTCCCAACAAAGAATATTCCCAATGTAAAATGCTTCCTGGGCTCATGTTCTTTAAAACAAATTACTCAAGGGGAAGTCATTCAAATTTAGCACTTTGTAGATACAAACTGGTCATCATTTATGATGAGGACCCAGGAAAATACTATTAATAGTTATAAAATTCAAATTATACTGATTAATATTTCAAAATATTATGCCTCCCAATTATATTTAGAAAACTTTCCTTATAATTGTAAACTATAGTGCTAATTATGCAAAAATACATTGTAAATATCTAATCTATTTTGTTGTCCCTGCTCTGACCTGCAATTTTCAAGTACTCTTAACATAAGACAGCAGAAACAGAGTTCATATTTAGAAAGTGTGTGCATATGTGTATATCCCTCTCATGCACATAAGTATACTAAGTATGCACATGGGTATTTCAAAATGTCAGACTGACTCTAGGTTTTCAGTTATTTATCAATGTCACTCATGACTTTTAGACCAGATTTTTCTTTCTTGCCTTCAATGCTGAAAGTCGTCTTCTGAAAGTTCAGCTTGGAGCTTCTTAGCCCCATACATCCTGCCTTTGCTGAAAAATTTAACTCCAGATTGTTAATTTTAGAGCGTCTGAATGATGCTTTTCAACATTCATCATCTTCATGCACCTTAGAATTTGACCAGAAAGTAATTTCTGTCTTTCAGGGCATTTGGAAGATCGAAATTTCCTTTGCATTCCCATCTCTCATCATATTGCTATTACAAAATCTTTGTCTATCTTTAGACATTACAATGCCACCTCGCCCTCAACACACACTGCCATGACCCACAGAGGAAAACTGAGCTCCACAGTGGTCCCTGAACTTGTCCAAAGTCATACACACCACCACTGACAAGAGCCTGGAAGGCTTGAAACTTCTAAATCCTCACCTGCTTTCTTCATGTTAGATGATTTTGATATTCAGCTTCTAATGGTTATTATAGAAGAGGGAAATTCAGGCCTTCACTATCCAACAAATTAAAAAATAACTAGTGAGGTATAGAACATATTTTACCCTCCAACTTGAAAGCCTATCAGTATGAAGTTCCTGAAACATAAAGACTTAAAATCAGCTTTCTCTTCATTCTCCAAAATTCAGTGCAAAAAAATGAAAATATTTAAGCAGGGTTCTTGTTCTGGCTTCTTTTGTCTTTCTTTTTTCTTTTATTAAAGTATCATTCCCCAACATATATTGCTAAAATTCTGCTGAATGAGTTTTTTCTACTGAGTATAACAATGAAATTGCTACCCCAAACAAGATACTGAACACTTCCTGGGGGTTTCATCAATACCCTTCCTAGTCAATGCCTTCCCAGACCCCAATTGCTTTCTAATGATGTATATTATTTTTCATTTTCTTTTCATTTTGATGGTGTATTTCCTTTAGTGTCTGGTTTATTCAGCCTATTAATATATTTTTGAAATTTATCCGTACTTTTGCATGTATCATCATTTTATTAATTATTGTTGTTGAGGACTGAGGCATAGAATGACTATGACATATTAGTTTATTCATGTGTCGATGATTGTTTTCAGTGGAGGCTCTTATGAATGAAGACATCATAAACTTTTTTATGTAAGTCATGCATGGATTTGGTGTTTTCCTTTCTCTTGTGTATGTAGCTGAGGTTGGAATTGTTGGCTCACAGGCTATAAAGATACCTAACTTTATTTTTAAAAAATTGCCATAGAAATTTTCAAAATGTCTTCTATGAACACTGTGTGAGAGAATTCTGGCTACTTCATTTTCTCTCTAGTATTTGGTATTAGTCTTTTTATTTAGGTCATTATAGAAGGTACAAACCAGCTTTTTATTATAGTATAAGTCAGCACTTGATAACTAATAGAGTACTTTATCATGAGTTTATTGTCCATTCACACATATTTTGGTGACATATCTGTGAAAGTCTTTTTGACCATTTTAAATTTAATTTTGTCTTCTTTGTTATTGCATTATAGGGATCCCTTGTGTATTCTGAAAATAATTTCTTTTCCAACACTATATATTGCAAATATTTTCTTCTTGTCAACTTGTTTTCTTAAAATGCCTTTAGATCAGTCTACATTTTTAACTTTGATGAAGTTCTATCAATCATATCTTCCTTTAATGATTAACAAATTTTTGTTCTAAGAAATTTTCACCTGACCCAAATGGATAAAGATACTACCCTATATTTTCTTTTGGAAGCTTTATGGTTCTAAGTTTTACATTTTGAACTTTACCATCTCAAGTTAATTTTTCTTTCTTGGAGTAAGTTAGGGATCAAGAATTTCATTGCTTATTTTGTTTATTTGGACATCAATTGCTCAAGCACCTGTCATTGAAAATAATTTTCTTTCCCAATTTATTTGACTTGGCACCTGAATACCTCATCTGAAGTTTGGGGAAATGGCATTGCTAGTGTACATGCATTTTTCCTAGGAATGTGGAAAACCTCATGCATACTTAAAATGAAATGGATTCTGTTACTTGACCTTTGCAATTTGAAGTTTCTTCTGCCTCCAACACCATTTTTCTTTATCTTTAGTACTATCCCAAACACAGCTTCATATTCTCAGAAAACTTTCTTGATTTTTCCCATATACTGTAGTGAAATCCCTCTTTTGCGGTGTCTTATAGCACAGATAATCACTCTACCAAAATTTTTATCTTATTGCATGCTAATTTTCTCTTTCTTTAATTGTCTCCCCAATCACACAGTGATTGACTTAAAAAAAAAAAGACCTGTCTTTTTATCTATGGATCTTTATTATTTAGCACTGTGACCAGGAGAAAGGAAAGACACTCAATTCATGGTTTTAATCAAATATGACCATGCTGATATTCCACAGAAGCAGTAAAACAGGGTAGTAAAACAAATCATAGACTTTGCAATGATATAATTTTGATTTCAAATCTTGTTTATGCTACTTACCAGAAATTGCAATTATTTGATTTTCAAATCCTCATTTGTTAATCTTCAATTTGGAGATATTTAGAGCTTTTATTCAACATATTTATAATAAATTTAAAAATAATGTCTGGTGTATAGTGGCTACTAAGCTAATGGATATGAGTATGGTATTCTTTTGGTGTTAAATAAGCAATTGAAAGTCTCATGTCTGAGTGCTCTAATTGCCTATTATGTCCAGGAACTTTTGACTTAACAGTTAAGTAGTAAATGCAATGCTTTCTCTGTCCATAAACACACAGAGTCACAGTTTGGAAGCAGTATCCAAGGTATATATGCATATGAGGCATCCAAATAGAATTTATGTTATATATATGTCCTGTATCTATCAAATAATAGCCAGCAGGAATCAAATCTTGGAATAAGGCTATTACATCACTATAAAATTGAACCAAAGAATAATGTACTCCAAATTACCGAGCTATATTCCGTATGGAAGCCCTACTTACGTCTTACAGTGGAGAGTACAACACCCCCTGAAAACCCTGAGATACTGTTACATCCCTAATTCAAAAGCCTTTCCTAGGGAAGGCACTTTAGCCAAAAATTTGTATTTCTAGTTCTGCTCCTGAGAATTTCAGCCTTCTACCACCTCCTCCTGGCTCATGTATCTGCTTCCATCTGTCCCACTTAGAGGCATCTGAGAAGCTTATAGGATTGCGGTATTTTCCCTCCAAAATGCCTTTAAGTAGTATTTTAAGTAGTAAACCATTTCCCAATATCACTCCTTTTCACCTCACCCATATAGCACAGAGTACACAAATCCCTTCTTGCTTGCTGGCTTTCAAGTGTCTGGGATGGTTTGCTAAATTGACCTGATACCTATTAAATCTGAAGTGGACTTTTAAAATCTGGAGAACATTTAATCAATGAGACATTAGATTGAATAAATCATAGATGAAATACATTCCTTAAATTGATATAATCTGTAATGAACATTGCACTTGATTTAATAATCAACTTATTAAAAATAAATAAAATGATTGGAAAATTGAACACTTATCTTAGAGGAAGCAATTAGGACTGTTTTTATTCCATATTATTTCTCTGAGTTGAGATGATATCTATTAAGTCTTAAGCATATTGAATTAAGCCTCTGAATCATCTATTTTTAAGTAAAATTGTAAATATTAATTCCTAGTGTTGGTTATGCCTAACTTCTCATTAAATTACAGAGTACCAATAAGCATGAGGCAAGATTTACTAACTTTAATATTGATTTACAATACCAAGTATTGACTTTCAAGTGAATTTATAAAATCTACATAATATTTAATAAAAATGGGTGATGATTGTTTAAATCTTGTTAACCTCTATTAAATCCTATGAGGGATACATTAAAGAGGCCTATTGTATTGAAATAAAAGAATATCATATTTTCTCCAATCTGAATAAATTTACATACGTGAGTTTTGTATTTTCTTTTTTTACTCTTAAGTTATTGATGGTTGTGACTTGTTTACTTGTGTGTAAAAAGGGTAGCTTTCTTGGTCCTTATTACTATCTCCCTTTAGGCCAATTCTGTTAGTCAGAACCTTCTCCAGAGTCCCAGAGATCACAGGGCATTCTTACACTTGGTTTTTAGAAAAATCTGAATCTTCACATTTATGTTTCTGCCCAGTTGTCTTCAAATCCTTGATGGAAATGAACAATTCATCCCTTCTGATGTATAAATCTCTTATTCCTGTACATCAAGATAAAGGTCGTAGACTGCATTAAGAATGATTCCTTACTTGTGTTACTAATAACATCTTACATTATTAAGCCTGAAACTATTTTAAAAATCTAATTTACTCTTCTTTGTGGATACTAGGCCAGATACTCATCTGATATAACTCAATGGAATCATTCATCTCCACTTATTTCTAGGAGGAAAATCTAGCCTGAGATGGCAGTGTATTTTCCATATTTCATTTTCCCTGAATAATGAAACTAGACTCGCCAACTGTAATCAATCAACGAATATTTATTAAGCTCCTACTATGCGTTCACAATCTTTCTTGTGCAAAAGAATCTATTTTCAGAATACTATAATCTGATTAGGAAAATCAATTTAATTTAACAAATACCTCTTGAGTGCCTATTGAATATGACATAATACCGGCAAGTGATATAAAGACAAGGACGTATGACTACAGCCCTCCAAAACCCCATTGTCTACCTGTGTGTGGCAGGAAGGAGAAGAAAAGAGACCTGTTAGAAAAATGGTGAGAATTTCATTTTCATGAAAATGTAGAAAGCATGGTGTTGAGTAATGAGAGACCTAGGAAAATGTGCTGAGAGCAGATTTTATATGACATTAACTACCATGATACAGAGACACCCAAGTGTGGATAAAGAGGAAGTGGTGATAATAAGGGTGGTAGAAAAGGGACACAAAAGAAAAAAAGATGACACTAATGTGATTGGGTCTAAGTGATTGCAAAGATGATGGTGTCCTTAACAGACAAGTACAGGGCTGAGGGAGAAGCTAGCCAGTGAAGGAATAAAAGCTCAATATTTTCACAAAGTTTGAGATACCAGCAAAAAAAAAAAAATCTAAATGCCAAGGACTCCCAGCAGATGGAATTCAAGAGTGATGTATGGGAGATGAATCAAGAGGAGACATAGCCAAATCCACGAGGTTTCCCTAAGACAGCAAAGACAAGGGCAAATGAGGGAGGTGCCTGGAATTCATACAACATGAAAGCATCACGTGTGTGAGTAGTGTAAAACAGTCTTGGACAATAGTAAAAAAAAAACAATAATTAGGAAGTTCAGAACCAAACACGAATGTTTGCACTTGAAAAAAAGATTAGAGTCTTTGGACATTTTTATTTTATTTTATTCACATACTACCTACATATGGATATATTAATCTAGTTAGAAATTCAAATAATGCAGAACTATATAGAATGAAAAGAAAATGCTTTCACTTCCTTTCTTTGCAATTCATCTCAAATGATAGCAGCATGGGGCGTATCCTTATATAGAAATGTTTTAGTGTATTTTTAATTTTCATTTTGAAATCAATAAAACTCCCAATGGTTTGCTGAAATAATACATTGAGTTCTCATGTATGTTTCACCTAGCTCCTCTCAATGATAAGATTGCAGGGCCACAGTAGGTTATCAAAACCAGGAAATAGGTGTACATAGAGTCAACTCCTTGATAAACTACAAAACTTACCCAAATTTCACCATTTCACCAGTTTTTACATAAAGTCATTTTTATGATGAATACATTGTACACATGCTCCCTTGCTTATGAATGAATGACATCCCAATAAATTCATCTGATCAGTAGAGTAGAAGGAAATGAGTGGTTGGGAAAGAAAAAAAATGTTGGACAATTATATTAGTCCAATTATACTGTTAAATTGTGTGTATGTACAAATATTTAACAATAACTCTCACATTATGTACAACTATAATGAACCAATAAAAATATGGAAAAAATGGAGAAAGAGATCAATTGAATTAAGTTGTATACATGAAAAATAATAATAATTATAATGCACCAATAAAAACAAGTTAAAAAATGGAATTAATACACCTAACCTACAAACATTGTGGCTTAGCCTAGCCTACCTTCAACATGCTCAGAACCATTTACTTAACCTATAGTTGGGCAAGATCAGCTGACACAAAGCCTATTTTATAATAAAGTGTTAGATATTTCATATAATTTGTTGAAGACTTCTATTCCCAAAATGATGGCCACAATGTTTCTGGAGATCAAGGGACCCCCACTGGTAGAGTGTCAGGTTTTTGCTCTCATGATCACGTGGCTGTTGGAGAACTGTGGCTCACTACTGCTGCCAAGCCCTTGAGAGGATCTTAGCCCAGGAAAGGACAAAAGTCAAATGGTAACTGTACTGTCTACTGACTGTGTATTTCTTTGGTGCCAACATAAAGTAAAATAATCATAAACCACACTATTATAAGTCAGGGACTGCCTATACTATGACCTTTTGTCATATGTACAGATATTTTAAATGGCTCAGAAAGAAACAAAAGTAATTAAATATAGATGAAGAAAAAACCCTTTAAGATAATCAATATGATAATTTGAGATTTGATTTGGGGGCCAACTAAGAAACATGAAATTATTTTTTATGTCCCAGCAGAAGTGGACTTTCCAGGTTGGGACTGGAGGATTTGTCTGATAAACAATACATGGGGTGGGTCATAACCAAGAGGCAAGAGGAGCAGGAGACCCAGCCAGGAGGACTGGGTGGTCAGGTGATGGGTTGAGGGCCAGCCTCAGGATAGTGGCAGTAGACAAAGACAGGAAGTAGGAGACCTGACTGACCACTGTTCAGAAGAGCAAGTACTCTGGAGATCAGGGGACCCACGTTGGTAATGACTATCAGAGAGGGCCAAAGGAGTGGAAGAGAGAAAAGGGAGCTAAACTGCCTGTTAAATTAAATGGTATTATTTTGTGTCCAGTCCCGGGGAAACAAAGGGAAGAACTGAGTGGGTGGGGTTCATGTATATTCAGGACAGAAATGATGCAATCAGTTGTTTCTGCTATGATCTATCATTAGATACCCAGTCTGCAAAATGGGGATAGCATCAGGTGTCTACAGAGAATAAATGATTTAACATGTAAAAAGTGCTAAGAACAGTACCTCATTCATAAAGAGTGTCTAAAAACTAATAGCCATTATTATCATCTTCCCCAGAGGAGAGAAATTGAGCTGTTTATCCTGTGAATTCAACTAAAGAATGAGAAGCCTCTCTCTAGGCATGCATTAAATATCTTTTCCTTTAGTTTTTTCTAACAATGCAAATTAAACTAATAAAGGAAGCATCCAGTTTGTAGTCTATTTCCAGAGTTAAGGTGGAGAGGGCTAGCAGGAGTCGCCCAAGGAGTGGACGGATAGTGCCATGGACTACAAGAGAGTTTAGAAGGATTAATTTCAGTGGATAGATGATGTGTTTGGTTTTAAGAGTGCATTAACAGTACAATATTCCTGCTGAATATGTCCAGTAGGCAAGTGGAGACAGGGAACAGGAGCCTGGTGATTAATGAGGGTTTGTCTTGATTGAAGATGGGCCTGGAAATGTAAATTTAGAAGTCATTAGCATAGAAGTGATGTTTAAAGCTATGAGAATGGATGAGCTCTCTTGGGGTGAGTGTTAAAAGAAAAGACAGAGAGAGGGCTGAGGTTTCTGGAAAGCCCACTGCTGAGAGCAGGAGGAAGAAGAGAACCAATGATGGAAACAAAAGAGAGAAAAAGGAGGCAGATGGTTGAGGATCAGAGAAAGCCAGTGAAAGCAGGTGCCAAGGTCAGGGCCAAGGTCAGACAAGTTCATCAGCCACATTCTTGAGGTGAAGAGCTGAGAGAAAAGACATAGAGAATCTAACTTATATTGTATAATATATATTTAAAAAGCCATTGAGGGACTTCAGGAGAATAGAAAGGAGTCACTCTGAAAGATACATTGTATAGTGTGTAACTATGTCACCTGCATTTTTGCCTCCACCAATATTTTATACATGTTAGTGAGAATTCAGTGTTATGTAGTGAAAAGGAGTCAGGCTAAATTTCTCTTGTCAGGTTTAGACTTAGAGCTGCCACTGGCTGTCCAGGAAGTCTTCAGAGAACTAGTGACTTGGCCACTCTGAATTTATTTTATCATCAGTACTTGTTTTGAAAACTAAATAAAAATACTTTATAGGACGTACCAGTATCATGACTGACAATTATACAAACTGACTTATATAAAGACATATTCATATAAATTTATATACAGATGTAAAGCAACAAAACGCATGTTTTCATTTTAACCAAGTTTGCTTAAAATAAGTCAGAATTTAAAGGACTCACAGGAATGGGACACTACTAGAGGGGGTCTTAGAAAGAGCTTGGGATGGCCACCTTATATTTTATACTTTTTTTTTTTTAAGAGAAGAAAAAACAAAAAGACACACTTAAGACAATTTAAGACTTAAGGAGAAACTAAGCAAAGTGTTCAGGAATATGTTTGATTAGAGAGTGTATTTTCTTGTATTTTTATAGTAGAAAAGCATTACAAACAATGGAGGTAATTACATAAATGGGAAATTCATTAAAGATATTCTAATGTATCCATAAATTGAACCACTGCTAAGAGGAAAACATCAGCATTCCGGACTATGTAAACTATGATTCTCTTTAGAAGTTTTACCTTTTTATTTTTATTTGTTCTTATTTATTTTTTGGTACTGGGGATTGAATCCAGGGGTTCACATATGCTCTGGTACTGAACTGCAACCTCAACCAACAGATTGGTAAACAAGTATTTTTGCGAAATCTTCCTCCCTCTTACCATTCTTCCTTCCTTCTTTCCTTTCTTTCTTCCTTGACTTTTTGTTAAAGACAAAATGTATCACATTTATAGTTGAATAAATTATAATAGATATTTTGGATTGAAGAAATATCTCATAGGTTTCTGAACCCCTTTTCCCACACTAGGAAGAAAACTACCCTAAGTATATGTGATATGGTCAACCCTATGTCATTTTTGCATAAAGAGCATAAATGAGCCCAAAATTTAAAAATGCAGAGGTGAACCTTCCTTCCAAAGCCCATTTCTGATTGGAGAATGTGACAGGCTGTATTTTCCAATATATCCCTCTCACTTGTTTCTTTTACAAGGTGACCATGGAGTGGTGGGTTTGTACAGCCTGATTAAAATCTTGATGGAGAAGCAAGCCTTCAAGGCACAAGTCTTCCAGTGGGTACATGAAAGTAGAACTTTTCCAAATGATCCAGACCCAGATTACAGATTTATGACCAAAGTAAGTGAAATTGTTGTTTACAGTCACTACTTTTTGAGTTCTATTTTTGTACAGCAATAGGCAATTGGAACAAAGAGTTAAATGTGATTCTTGATCAATTAATGGGGAGGATCTTGGCAAACAAGAAGCTGTAACATATTACATGTAACATATTCTTTTCAAATAGGAAATATTTGAAAAAAAAATTCTTGCATTAGAGTCCCTTCATATCTTTTTTCCCCTGTTACATTCAGTGGAGAGATATGTTCATGTAATTAAGGGGAAAGAAATGTTCACTTGCTGTATAACTAAAATATAGACGGTATTTTTCTCAACATTTTGTAGACATTATCTTATTTAATTTTCACAGCAGCCAAATAAGGTCATTATTATTCTTCATAAATTTTCAAGTAAAGGAAAAGGAACTCAAAAAGAATAAGAGACTTGTCTAAGGACACATAACCAAGAAAGATCAGATACAGAAGTTAGATCCAAAACTTTTAATTTCTAAGATTGAGTTCTCCCTTCTGTGTTAAGTATCCTTCCATTAGGAAATATGCTATATATTCAGTCTTCGTGTCAAATCTGCTGACTTTAGATTTTCATGTATTTGATTAGTCAACAGAACTTCATTCTACTGTTCTACTGTGAGCACCTTCAAGGTGAGAGGGCAAGAGTCCATTAATCAATAGAGCAGGTATTCCCAGTAGGGCTGGTGGGGATACATCACAAGAGGGTGATACTGGCCTTGCAGAAAACCATGACTAAACAAAATTTAAGAATTTTACATGCAGAGGTAGAGAAAATTGATAAAAATGGTAATTCCATACATTTTTAAAAAATCATTTTTTTTGACACAGTTGAATATTCCCTCTGAAAGATCTCAAAGCAGGGCCTTTGCTATTAACAAACACTCTCTGTGCTTTCTTATATTCCCAGCTCCCTGACATTTGATGAGACCAGGTGATAAATTCTGGATAATAGGAAATAGTGTGTGATGTTGGAGAAAAATAGAGCTCAACAATTGTCTTTTCTCTCTGGAAAGGCACCGAATGATATTTGTACCAGATGCAGGATGATCCACGCTCCCAGTTTGTCTAGGCCTGGGGTTTTTCTTGGAATACGGAACTTTCAGTGTTAAAACTGGCAAAGTGCCCAGAAAAACAAGACAAACCAGTCACCCTAAATATAGCACTATTACAAGATGATGGAGGCTTCACCCTTGGTGACTAAGGGGGTGTGTGGAAAGAGCCCATGAT
The DNA here is from genome assembly GCF_001458135.2 of Marmota marmota marmota. Lineage (NCBI taxonomy): Eukaryota > Metazoa > Chordata > Mammalia > Rodentia > Sciuridae > Marmota > Marmota marmota. Next base: position 7,356,005 of record NW_026000196.1, read on the forward strand.
GTGGGCCATGGTGCATGAGAGAGAAATGAGTTTTTGTCCTGATAAGCCATTGACATTGTGAATTTGTTTGTTGTATTACATAACATAACTGGTTTATCATAAGAAGTAAACAGTGCTTTCTGTGAGTGAACACTGGGATCATTTACTGAGAAGTTTTGCTGTGTGCATTAATTGTAGAAGTATCTTTCTGCCATCAATCCTAAACATCCTCAGAAAAGGTTGGCATCCTTCTTCTCTGTTCATTTTAGACACCGAGTCTCTTGATTTTATTTCCACCAAGTCTCAAAAGCCTGCATGCCTCTCTTCAACTCTACACTGACCGCAGGGACATGATACACATTAACCCCCACCCCTACCCTTTAATAGCCTCATAACCGGAGCTATCATCCCTTCCTACTCCAATTAATTCTATGCAATGTTTCCGGGTTAATGTTCTCGATCCTATCACTTCTGTGCTCAGATTGTCCCACTGGTAACCAGTTGAAAATACATTAAGCCTAATTATGACTTTAATTACAAGCCCAGTCTCATTTCCCACCACTGACCTTCATCTATAGTCATAGTGTTTACCCAAATATGATTATTAGCTCTTTTTTCTATTGTAGATTCTTTGCCAAAATGGCCCCAATTTCATTTCTGAATCTGAGCTTTTTCAAAGATGACTTTGCAGCTCTTCCCTTAAATCTGAGCTTTTGTGTGACTTGCTTGGCTCAAGGGAATACAATGGAAGTGAAGGTGTGACAGTTCAGAGCTCAGACTTCGGAGGCCTTGTATTTTTCTGCTCTCTCCATTGCTCTGTCTTTGCCATGAGACTTTATCTGGACTAGACTGTTGCAGACTGAGACCCATGTATCAGAGTCTAATCAGCCCAGCTCTTATACCTGAGCCCCTACTTCTGTAACAGAGCTCATCCAAGGTCAGTCAAGCCACTAACCTGACCTGAAATTGACCAAAGATGCATATATGGGCCAACTGTTCAGTTCATGTTAGCAGAACTGCCCGACCAGCTCATATCTAATTAAGAATCCTAATACGTTAAATTAGGGTTGTAAAACATTAAGTTTTGGGGTAGTTTGTTAGGTAGCAAGAGCTAATTTGCACAATATGCTCAGTTTTCTTTTTCTTTTCTTCTCTTGGCCTGTGTTTCTGCTAACTTTTGGTGTCTTTTACTTTCCCTACCTAAGTCTCAAATTCTTTAATGAAGACTTGACATATTGTCTACTTAGAACACATTAGTTGTGCAGTTTAGTGGAGTAAGGCAGACTGATTCTGTTTCTTTGCTCTGGGAGCACAGTCTTTCTGCTTCAACCTAAGCCAGGTAGTTTTACATACTTTGGGCTTGTTTCTTGATTTTCCCACACTTACACTTTCTCATTCTTAAGGTGCTGAGAAGTTTGGCAATAGGTAACCTCAACCCCCTTGCCTGTCCCCGTTCAGTAATACTCAACTGAAAATATAAGCAAGAGCTCTTTAAGCATCACAGTGGCAAGGCAAATGGAAAACATTCACTTAAAATTTTATAATAATCACAGTCCAAGGTTAGAAGTTGTAAGAGTAGGTGTCACATTTGTGGATGCATCAGAATGATCATGGGCTTTCTTTTGTTGAACAAAACATGCATTATCAATGGAATAAATAAACAGAGTCACTGTCACAAGAGTCAACAGTAGTTTTTGAGGATTGAACACATTCTCTTTTCTAAATTTTTTTTTTCCCAGCCTGTACCTCTTCAAGTATCACTTGTAGAGATTTGCAGAGGAAACTAAATTAACACATCAAGTAGCATCCTGTTCCAGAAGAAGAATCTGCAGTATGTGATATCTAGATCACGTTTTCTCAGCATCTAACTCCTTGTCGAATTTTGTAATTGCTAGACTGGGAGCTGCTCTGTAGGTTTGAGCACCCAGCTGTGGCTTTGCTGTTTCTGGAACCATCCCAGCTTACGGCAGAGCTGCAGTTGTTGATGTTCTGGCCCAGCAGTTGGTCTGTGGTTGGTTTGCTAGTCTGCAAAGGCTGATGAGTTGAGACTGAGCAGACTCACCAGCCAAAAGGATGTGGCTAGGATTTTGTGATGGAAGAGAAAGCATCGCTCTGGTTCAATTGCACTGACGCAAAGCTATATTTAAAATGCTGATGTCCCTCAGGATTGTCCTTTGGGTAAATGCTAGATGGCTTGTGAATTAGCTTCTTATAAACTCTTCATTTGGTGGAAGGACTTACCTCACCTACTGATTGTAGCACACTGAATACTCTATTTAGTTTTTCATCTTTTAAGAAACTCAAGTTAGCCCTTGCAATAATGCATTCTCTTGTGAAGGTTAATCTCTTAGAAGTAAAACTTCATGATTCACTTGTAGTGACATTTGTTTTATGGGTGCAGTTACATATAATTAATGTCTTCAGGAAAATTGTTAATTTTCTCTATTAACAATAAAAAATAAAGCGTAGAAGGTTACTTCACTAATTTTGTGATTTATTTTTTTGAGTCTAGTCATGAGGAAAGATCTGACAAAGCAAAGTGAGGGACACTACAAGTGTGGACGGAGGGTCTATGACAACTAAATATAATCTGCATAATCCTGGATTGGGGACTAGCTATAGGAACTGGGGAACTAATTATAAGAACAGTATTGGGTAATTTGATGGAATTTGAACATAAATTATGAATTATATAATATTAATGGATAATGACAGCTGGGTGTGGAGGCACACGCCTATAATCCCAGCAGCTCAGGAGGCTGAGGTAGGAAGACCGCTAGTTCAAAGCCAGCCTCAGCAATGGTGAGATGCTAAACAATTCAGTGAGACTCTATATCTCAATAAAATACAAAAGAGGGCTGGGGATGTAGCTCAGTGGTCAAGTGCCCCTGAGTTCAAACCCCAGTACCCCCCCCCAAAAAAAAAAAAAGTTAATTTCAAATTTTGTTTTGATCTCATTGTGCTGTAGTTACATGAGAAATCTTTCTTTTTTCAAGGAAATACATGCTGAAGTAGTGTCACTAGACAGCCAAACTCTCTTTAACTTACTCTTAATAATTTAAGTAAATCAATGATTATCTGTCTACTTATAGACAGGTGAACCAAAAGTCTTAGACTAGACTTGAGCTTTAATAATTTTCAGGAGTATAAACCCTACAAAGTATTTAAAAAATAATTTAATGGTTAATTATTTAAATGATTTTACTTGTATTAGTTTTGTAATATTTAAGCATAAGTTTCAAATGGTAAATTTTGTTTCAGTCACTATTTGCCTTATTTATTAACTGAAGAGCACACATAGATTTGATATGTGAAAATGTATATATTTGATGACTTTTAAAACATCAATACAATTAAAACTCAAACAAAAATGAAGTGAAAATATAGATTTCTGAAGGAAAGAATTCACTAACAGCCTCACTTAGCACAGCAACTATTTCCATTTTTGCAGAGTACCACCCACTCCTAATCTGCATAGTTATGGTTTATATAATTACAATTATAAACAACATGTTATTTCATATAATGCTCTTTAATTAATGCTACATTGTAAACTATTTCAGTTTTCTACATTGTCTTAATCATTAAATTTTCAAATATCTGCCTAAACTACACTATTCAGTGGTGTAACCTGTATTTAGCTATTTTTTTTATAGGCAGACATTTGAATAGCTTTTAATAATTTTTACATAATTGACAATGATTACCTTATAATCATTGTGTTTGTTTGCTTGTTTTCACATCTGCTAAATTGTTTCTTTAGGATAAATTCCCAGGAATGCCATTCATGAGCCAAAGTAAATAAACCATGATATAGGTCTAAAGTGTTTTACCAAATTTGTATATGCACCAGCAATTTTTTTTTTTTATTAAACATCACAGAAAACACACTAATTAAGCTTTGGCCTGTGTGATGAATTTCTTATCCTAGCCCAAGTGATAAGTAAGTGAATACGTGTGAGACAGGGTACAGCTGGGTTGCAGAATGCAAGAAAAATGGAACAATGTGACTGAAAATTGTTCTAAGGGGTCTAAAGCTCCATGCTGAGAGTGTGGGAGACCCTTCATGAACAGAGGATAGCATACAGTAAGTCACAAACAGATGTGAACACAAGGTGAGCAGCCTAAGGAGAAGGAGTGCAAGAAAATAGTTTACATTAATTTTCATTTTAGTAAAGATAATATTAATTTTAGATGGATAATGATGCCCGGAAGCCAAAGATGGTTCTACCTTCACCAGGAACTCAGGATTATAGATTTGTAAAGAAGAGGAACAATGTCACTGAGACTGGCCCAGGATTCCCCAAGGCCTCACTGCCTTCCTCATTGTCCCAGGACGTACAAGCTCATGAAGACTTGGACTATCTTACCCCATCCTTTTACCTATACACTAATCTCTATGAAAGTCTCTGCCCCTTAAGTTGCAGCTCACAGGCCCTAGAGTATATTCTGCATGTGACAAATGGGTAACAGAGGGATAAAGCTGGAAGCACCAACCACTCTTATCGTGGTTAATCTCCTCAGCCAGTTAATCATGTGTTCTTCCAGTTAAGGGGGGTCTTTTTAAATTTAGAGTGAGAGGGTTGGGTAATTAGCCTTTGGGGTCATTGATCTTAAAGGGGATATGCTTGTTCAAGTGCTTTCATTCATCTTCTACAATTTGAAGAAAAGGTCTTCCAGCCCCAAATCTCCTCTCTTATCTTTAGCTCAAAATAGTATTGAGTTAAGGTTAATATTAACTGAGTTTCTCAGAAATAGCTTTCACACAGAATTAAACTTGAAAATAAAGACCTCTTACAAGGAACAAATCCATGTGTCCTGGATTTTCTATTTTCTATCACCACAAGTTGTGTATGTATATTCCTTTAATAAAAGGAATATTGTTCTATAGCATACAATCCAGTCATCAAACATGAGCCCATTTAGGAGAATGAAAAAATAAGTGTTGCAATCGGATTGCACTCATTTCATTGTGAAGGTTTTGGCTCTCTTAACATTAACCCTTCACGTGTTCTTGCTCCTCGAAGCTTTAGCAACTTTAAACTTCAGACTTCTTCAAATCTTGGAACAATAATCAGATCTGTGATACTATTAAAAAATACTTTATGTGCTGTCTTTTACTGATTCTTAGGAAAATATCTTCGGCAAATAAATGAAAAACATTTACTAGAGTGAGTGCATTTTCCAAAGGAATATGCTACTATGTCATCAGAGATAAAACCTAATTCTATTCTTAGTCAGTTTTTAAACATCCACCTGTGCAATCATTAAAGACCCTTTGTTATTTTTTCCTTCCAGGCCTCTTGCCAAACACTCTCCGGCAGTGTTTCTCACGGGCAAGAAAGGGACATGGGGAAACAGCGAAGCTTGTTTAAGTTTAGTGGATTCTTTTCTCATTTTGATAACCTTAGTGTTAGTCCCCAGAGATCCATGAAGTCTTTAAATATACTTTAATTTGTTAGATTTTTAAAGTTCCTTTTGCAAAGTTAATTTTATTTCTCAGTTTGTTTTCTTTGGACATGCTCATTTTCATCTAGAATCCTCCTGCGTTTCACATTTAATCTTTCAGTTGTGATTGAAACTGAAACTCTAGTGTGTGGAGAAGATCAGTGGAAATCTTGAATTTGGTGTTTCTTGGCTTGGAACTTGGTTTATCTCTTTATAGCTGAAGCCCAAGGGACTCATAAAACAATAGGTATTCCTGTAGGTTGCCCTCAGCTCTGCTAGGTACAGCTGAGTGGGGCCCAAAAATGTACTTAGAGCTTAGATGTTGGATGTTAAGAATTGGAGTCCACATTAACAACCATAATATGTGACTGATGTAGATCTTCTAAAATAGCAAAGAAAAGCACCTTTGCTTTGATCATATGATACTTAAACTTGTGTACTTTTCAGCTGCTTTCTTTTTGTCTTGAGATAAACAAAGAGATATAAAAGACAAAGATCAACTCGAACTGCGTTTGGAAACTGATTCTGTTTTTTTTCTCAAGACATAAAATCAATGCAGATGTTAAAAACATGGTGGAACCTCTAATTTACCTTTATAAACCCAGTTAAGATTTTACAATATACTAGATTCGACGTCACATTTATTAAAGTGTTGTCCCTGGAGGTGTTGGCAGTTTGTATACTAAGCATCCCGAGTCACATTGACCTGTTTCCTGCAATGCTCTGAGATACAGTAACGAGGAAGGTTACATGGACTAGCTGGACAACTCAGAGATCATGATGCACAATTTCTCTGCTGCTCATCTGTAAATCACAATAAACACTCTGTGTAGCTAGCTCACTTTATAAAAATGAGCAGAGTTATTGAATAACCTGCCAGCTTCTGAAATACCCTCTTTAACTAGGCCCATAAAGGGTAATACTCTTAAGAAACAGTTAATGGGACTTTATGAAAGGCTGCCTCTTTGCCTGCAGGCCAAGTGGAAATCGGTTAACAGAAAGAGAGAAGAAAGAACATAATGAGAGTGAGGACTGAATAGTGGTGAATGCCACTTCTGCAAAAAGAATTCGGAGGGGGGAAAACACAGATTGAGTCAATGCAAAGGAAGAAATAGATAGGATCCTCAAGGATGCATGAACTGCAATGGGGGGACCTGCCAAGGGGGGTAATGGATCCAGTTTTGGGGGACAAAACCAATGAATTTCAAGGCACACTGCTCAGGTTGAAATGATAAACTTGAACTCAACCCTTTCACAATTGAAGAAATATGGTCAAGATAATTAGAGGGTTATTTTGAGCTCTTCTCTCTTGGAAACAATCTTTCTTGTAAGAAGCAGTAAAGAATAACTGATTCTTACAACATACGGACATCACTTGGTTTATCATTCGAGATTTTAAAGTCACTAGGCTGATGAAATTATAGGGAACTGAGAGAATACCAGATGATTAAAAATAAATGTTTTCTGATCTTCCAAAGAGAGACGATGAATAATCTTGGAAATTAGGTGTTTGACAATATCTGTCATGAAGAGAGGAAAACAAAGAGCCTTCTCATGGGTAGTGTCAGGCTCCCTTTGTAAGCAAATCAACTTACCTTTTAGGGAAGAAACTGATATTATTGGATAAATTGGATTTTATTTAATATAATATCAGCAAAATAACTGGTAGGGTCTTCAGAATTTTATTTCCTTTTCAATGACCATGAATAAAATTAATTCTTAATTCCAAAAAGTAGTTTTTGAATCTTAACTCCCTGTTAAACACTATGCAAAATGTTGCATGGTTTACAAATGTGGAACAAAACCTTGCATTGCTTTTCATCAATAAGCTTAAAGTTCTGAGTGTGTGTGTCTATATCCGTACTGTCAATTTAATATTTACCTATGGATTATATACAAAATTTTGCATAGAAACATATTCATTCACACAAAATTTTACAAATGAAGACCACATATGTACTAGCCATCGTTCTGCATCCTTCATTACTTGTTTTAACTTTGCGAAGTATTGGAAATTAAAGGGTGCATACAATTCTGTCTTTATCATGTAACACTATACCATTTAACGGGGGGGGAGTAAATAACTATAAAGCCATATCCTATTATTAAGTAAACTAATAAAGGAACTAGCTAAAAAGCCATATCTTATTATTAACTAAACTAATAAAGAACTAGCTAAAAAGCCATATCTTATATATTAAATAAATGCAAAAAGAGGAAACAAATCTTATCTAGGAGCATCAAGAAGCTTTCAAAGATGAAGAAGGCTACTAAAACATTACTACCAGGACTAAGTGCCCTGTTTTGCTGTTTGTGACCGTCTTTGAGTCTGGTTATCATACTACATTAGGAGGACCAATGTACCTACTAGTGTTAGGCTAGTTACATTGGAAAACTTTAATCATGAAAGGGTCAATGATTTGTCCTCAATGGGAAAGACATATAATCTGGACTTAGAATTGTTTTTACTACCAATCATGTTTCTGTGGGGACTACGAATTATGATTGAGTAAATGTCCTATATAGTGCATTGCTTCAGCCCAAGAAACTGATTTTACAACAAAGGAATAAAATCAATGGACTTATGCTTATAAAATTCAGGGGTCCTTCAGTGATCACCCATGATCCATAAATTGTTGGCTTTGTGTATAGAATAATATGTTAATGATCGAGAGTTCTACTAGAAGACAAAACTCATGTTACATTACTTATAGGTAGAATACATGAATTTAGAAGTGGGGATAAAAATAGTAATGCTGTCTACATTATCATATCTCAGGACTAATTTTCTCAATTTTGCTTTCTTTATCCTACCTCCAAGTTTCTTTGATTCAGAGGTCTTAGTACCATTGGAGATGTGTTTCCACCATTATCGAATAATGGTTCCATTAAAATTTTAAGATTCTCAGGACACTGATGGGCAGAATAAAAGTGAGTTATATGCTAAGTAGGGTTATTGATCTTGGTCTTTAATAGTAATGTTGCTGTTCATATGTACTAGATTGGGAGTATGTTGTTTTTTGAAACTCAGAAAATTCCCTGGTATGCCTTCTACTTTTGTCTTGTGCAGTGATAAAAGTCTTTGGAAGCTGAAGCAGTCTCATAAAGGCAGAGTCACAAAGGGATAGGATAGTTCACCCATAAGGAAAAGAAGTCAGAGCATCTCAAGTGCTAACAGAGGACACGGTAACATGGAAATGTAATGGATAAAGGAATAAATGCTATTCGAGTCCTCTTAATTCATAGCAGAAACAAGAGCCGTATCTATCCATAATTTCTTCTGGATATAGCAATAAATATTTAAATTAGTCTCCTATTTTCCATTATGATTTATAGAATGACTTTTATAACTATAAAATTTAGTACATAGTTCATATTAGTTCACCAGTTAGTCTATAGGATTGTGGCGGAACTATAGGAGAATGGCCATCCCTTCAAGATACAAGTTTTATAGGAGGATAATGTAAATGAGCTTTGGTTTACCTCATTTTAGGACAAAAGAAAACACTTTTTTTTCATTTTTATTAGATGCATTACATTTGGTGGGAGCAGTATGGGAGTGTTTGAAATTGCAACATGAAGAGTATGAATTGATGTTATGGCTGGACAATCATGGAATCACAAGGGAATTTATCACAGTCATTGAAAAAGGTATTATCCTAAATACAGTCTTTCAACCTCTACTCAACTGCATTAAAAAGGTCCACAGTCCACGGATACTTGCTTACCAAGAGGCAAAGAGTCCCGGAGGCTGTGCTGTGTTTGTAACCTTGTGCAGGAATATCTTTCCCTTTTTAAAGCTCAACAGGTACTTCTTTGTTCTGATTAACCATATGTATTCTATACACCTGGGTAGGCTCATTGCTATGTCTGTCTTTTGTGCAGAATGGACAAGATTTTTCTGCTGCTGCACAAAATGGGTGAATGCAAGTCAACTGCTCTGAAATGGCTGCTGGGAAGGATTCATTGGCCTGTGGAGATAAGTGCCCAGTTCTGATGCTGATTGCTGTAGTTCAAGTCTTAAATATTTTCCAATGACCCATGTTTAAGTCTTGGTTTCCAGTGTGGGGCGCTACTTGGAGGTGGTGGAAACTTTAAGAGGTGGAGCTTAGTGGAAAAAGGTGGGCCTGCCCTTGAAGGGAATTTGGGGACCCTGGCTTGCCTTCCTCTCTCTGTTTTCTGACCACCATGAGATGAGCAGTCTCCTCTATAATGCACTCCTGCCCTGCTGTATTGTGCTGCCATAGGCCCAAAACAGCATAGTCAAGTGACCACAGACTGAAACACCTGCAACCATGAGCTAAAATAAATAACCATTTTTAAGTTGTTTATCTTAGGTAATTTTGTCACAGCTATGGAACGCTGACTAACACACTGATCTATCTCTTCTTTAAGTGAAGCATTGTTCTATCCAGAATGCCGTTGCACTGTTTTCTTTAGTGACTATGATACCAAGATTCATTAGGCAAATGTGTTTGAAGTTCAACTGCTAATGGGTTGCAGATGCCACTTCCTTGACAACATGTATATCTGTCAGAGTTGTATATACACTACCCTTACATTTCAGTTATTTCCCACTCTAGAATTCCCATCTTCCTGAAGTAGAAACCTGAATACTCATGTTACGGTTTAGATGTGGTGTCCCCCAAAAGCTCACTTGTGAGACAATGTGAGGAGGTTTGGAGGAGAAATCATTGGGCCATAGCCTTAACCTAATCATTATTATCCCGCATGAGATTAACTGAGTGGTAACTTGAGGCAGGTGGGTTGTGGCTGGATGAAGTGGTTCATTGCAGGACGTGGCTATGGGGTATATATTTTGTATCTGGAGAATGGAGACTTCTCTCTCTGCTTTCTGATTCTCTGTGAGCCGCTTCCCTCTGTCAAACTCTCCCACCATGATGTTCAGCCTCACCTGGAGTCCCTGGGGAATGGAACTGGCTGTATATGGACTGAGACCTCTCAAACTGTGAGCCCTTAAATGAACTTTTCCTCCTTTACAATCATGCTGGTTGGGTCCTTTAGTTACAGTAGTAAAAAAGCTAACTAAAACACTCAGTTTTGCAAGTTGCCTTGTGAATGGGATTACAGCATACATCTTAGGTCCTGTACACAAGATGCCCCTTCATGGGCTTCATTTCTGGAAAAGACTGATATGTGGAAGGAAGTCTTGTTTTATCAGTGATGATGCTGGAGGGGAGTGTGGCAGAGATGTAGAGCCCTCTGAGATAGTGTTAGCTGATTCCAAGCAGGGACATGCTCTGCTCAGTGTGCTGGCTTTGGGTGCAATGTCAGTATCTGTGCTAGGTACCCCATCACAGCAACAGTGATTTGAGAGCCAAACAGTGGTTTCCATTCGGTTCTTGTCTCTATAACCTGTGTGCTGAAATCTCAATTGCTAAGACCCTGGGGATTTTGAGAGGAGCCAAATATGCTGTAATAAGTTCTTTTTTGTTTCAACTTGCAAGAGTGGGTCCTATTGTTCGCAACTAAAAATACTGACTGCTTCACCCAGAAATCTCTGGCTTTAACAAGTTCCCCAGGTGATCCTCATATGTAGTCTGCAAGACAAGGGTACAGGTGTTTGGGGAATATCTTTGAGGATTTACTAATCTTGAAAAAGAGACAGAGAGACAGAGAAATACTAGAATTAAAGGGCTATGTGTTTCTAAACCCTTGGATTTCACATGACCAAGAGGAAGAGCAACACTGGGGATAGAAATTATGCTTTGAATTTCTGCACTTGAATATTATAAAGTGATGGAGTGACATAAAGTGTGAAATAATTCACACTACTAATTGCTTAATTCCTTTGACTTTCCATTATATTTATGTTAAAATATAAATTCCTTTTATAGCAGCAGGCAGTATCTTTTGTCTACTTGCCTGAATTTATCTCCTATTACCTTTACCTGTTATTCTCCAGTCACACTGGTCTTTTTTGATGCTACTTTTAACTCAGTGTCTTTACATTTACTTTTCCCTCTGTTTGAATACTTTTCCCTAAAACCTTCAAATTCCTGGACCCTTTCCAGTATTCTGATTTTGGCTGAAAATACCAGAGTGTTTATCCCTGACATCCTATCTAAAGTTCTTCACACTCTTACTCCATTGCCTTATTTTACTTTTTTGTGCCTCAATAAAATCAGTATATAAAAGTTTGTCTCTATCCATACATAAAATTATATGTGTATATATGTTTGTGTGTGCACATATATGTACATATACATATATTTAATAGTGACTTCTCTAGCTTTTATTGCAACCCTTACAAATTTCAAATTCAAGTTTTATTACAAAAGCAAGAATTTTGACTATTCTGCTCTACTCCAAGAATTTAAGATTGTGTTTGCAACATAATAGGTACTCTTACATATTTGTTGAATGAATAAATTAATAAATCAATTAAAGTCTACATGCATTGGACTAGCCATTAGGACAGACGGGAAATGCAAGCATAGTAGAAAAATAATATTAATTAAAACATGATAAACATCATTTTATACTTATAGTTTGCCAAACACTACGAGCTTTATTTCTATTAAGTCATTTAGTATTAACAACTCCATGAAGTATGTGCTAATAGGTCTCTTTTCTCTGAAGACAGAGAAATGGGACACAGAGTGGTTCAATAATTTGCCCATGACACAGACCTAGTCATGGCATTAGCTCCAAATTTGGGTCATCATCTCCTATGCCATGACTATAAAAGGGCCTGTCAACTGAGCAGGAAGTGATAGAAACAATGTTCAGAATTATTTAGTAATTTGGACCTCTTTAATATGTATCCAAGTGAACCTGAACTTGGTTATTCCTCTAGTGTGTACTTCAGCCCTAATTTATCTAAAACTGTACTTTCCAATTGTGTAACTCAGTAAATATACATTAGAAACTTACCAAATATTGAGTACTGTGAGTTTATTGCACATATATAGGAAAGAAAATGGGCACTATATCTGTCCTAATATAGTACCGGGGACACATTAAATAAGAACCACAGTGAAATATAACACAGGTATAAAAACACAATATTTATAAATACTTTGGAGTAAAAGTTCAAGCTGTTAGAAATTTGTATGAGAAGGTCAGAAAAGCCTTCTTAGAACAAGTGACATTTAAGCTGAGAGATAAAGGATGGTCAGGAGAGGTGAAGGAATCAGGATATTCTAGGCAGGGTGAAAAGAGCATGGTGCAAGGATCATGGTATGTTTCAGAAACCCAAGGCAATGTACTTATACTACCATGACAGGGAAAAGAGCAAGCAGTATCAGGTGGTTTCTAGCCACAATCAGGAACGTAAAAGTAACAGATACAGCAGTATCAGAAGTTCGGATGCCATAGAAGACTATGGTACACCCAGAGAAGGTGGATGAGTGAGGAGAAGATAAAAGGGGCAAGTTCATTCATAGAAAGTCTTAGATAGCACTAAGGATAAACCTTAGATGCCCCAGTAGACAGAATATAGCATCATAACTCAGGGTTCCTTACTGTTTATTGTCTCAAATCTGTCTGTAAATTTTGTTGTACATTGTATATGTGACTATCTTCTTCAAATGGCTCCAACAGAACATTTCCTGATGGGGTCACATTAAAACACAAGATACAAGTTGGAGGTAATCCTTCAGTATATATCCCATTTCTGCAGGTCAGAATATCTTGCAAACAACATTAGATTAAAATTTCAAATCATTCCTGGAGAACATAAATTACCATTTCCAATGTGAGAAAACAAAAGAGTAAAGAAAAAAATCTGTAGTACCAGATTATTTAAAGTGTGGCTTGTTATTTCAACAACTCAGTGTACTAACCACATGTATCCAGCACATGGGCCTGAAGGTTGCTGTGGTCTGAGGAATACAGCCCTTGTGCCCAGGGCTACAGGCCTTCTATTTAAAACCTCTATTGTTGGCAACCCAATTTTCTTTCAGATTCATTCTGTTTGTTATGTTCAGTTCTAGCAACTCAGACTGAATTTGGTAAATAATTCAACTCAAACCACTAGAACACATCATTTCTAAACCATCAACAATATTTTCCCTTTTCAAAGAGACCAAACTGGTCTCAGATCCCTGTCCTCATTCCTAATGAATTTCTGAGAAGTTCCATTTCACGATAGCTGACGGAGTATCAGAGCTGTACTTTCTTCTTCTCTAAAGCACAGGGAAATAACAGGGAAAAAAAAGGTGCAAATCTACAGTAGCATTAAGGACCTGAAAGCTGATCACCAGCACACCATACCATTTAAGAACCTATGTGTGTTACAAAATCCAGTAAATGAGAACATCATAAAGAGTAAAATGAGTGTCTCAACCTGCAAAATCAGTAAGAGAGATCTCCATGAAAGAAGTTTCTCCAAGATCAAAGGCAGAGGGATGGGCTGCAGGATCAGGCAAAAGGACAAATGGCAGTACTGTTCATTGGAATTGAAGAACTCTGACATACCTTACTCTGATCAGGCTTCACCCTGGAAACTGACTATGCAACATGCATTTCCGTGATTGTGGAGTTCACTTTATTCTCTAGCACATGCCTAAGTGCACCAAGAGAAAGAGGTAGAGACATTCTGGCTAACTCCGGACCACTACAAAGGACAAGAATGCCTTCTCTCAGAGAACAAGGCCTCATACAAAACAACAAAAAGCTCAGGAGGCTGCAGGTCTACCCAATTCCTCACTACAGCCATAGCATCAATAGTCAGAGTCTCAATTCTCTGATTTTTTTTTCTTAACCACCCTTTTTAGAACTCAGGTGCACAGAATTGTTTTAATCAAAATCTTTCAGTTGAGTTCAACCAAAAAGAAGCATTAGTGGGATTTGCAGGGTAGAAGGGATTGAGGTCACCCTTCTCACTGGATTCTGACAAAGTCTGTGTATCCTTACCTCTTTGTGGATGGTGAAGTCTCTCCCACAACCCGCAGACGAGATGAACTGGCTTTACATGAGCTGGCTGCCACATTAAGCTAAGAAAACAGCTAAAAAATAAAGAAGAAGAAAAGAAAAGAAAAAGAAAACCACACAACACAGACAGTAGTTTTTAAACTGAGGTAAGGACAGCTCTTTGACGGTAAGGGTCAGCTTCCATGCTGGAAAGAATGTGGTGGAAAGGAGAGTGTTTCCTTTATTATATAGAGGGGGACATCAGAGGCAGGGATAAGGTTTCAAGGGTGGAGTTTTGCTTCCATGATGCCTTCTGGTCAGCAGATTGATTGACATCTTGGTGAATCACAGCCATCTCAGGTGCTGTGTGGGATCTTAGGCAGAGCTAGAGGGTGAGATGCACTTGCATCATGCTGTCACTCCCTGGCAGGGAACTGCAGTGCCAGGCCTATCCCCTCATTTGGCTACTATGTGCAATAGAGCCCATGGACACACACAGCCCATGGACAACTCATGACAGTGAAGGTGAATGTCCCCTAGCTGATTCATGCCACTTTCATTACCTTGGTTGGTTATCTGCATCCTTAGAGACAGTGCCTTTATTAAACCTTCCTCAGTTACCCCACTTGAGATGCTCTCAGTTTCCTGCTGAGAGTCTGATACCAGAATCTCTCCCTGTGCTTCCTTAATTAAGAATTCTGAAGGAATGCTTTCTCTATTCCAGGAGTCAGTCCTGGCTGCTACTGCTTGCTGAGTGAGCCTGTTTGGACTCCACACACGCATCACTTTAAAAAATTTTCTTGGTAATTTGCCAGAAGTGTCTATTTTAATTTTTTCAAATAACCAATTTTTTTCTTTACCTTTATATTTTGTTTTCTTTGTTATTACTTTTGCCCTTCTGTTATCTTTTCCCTAGTATTATATTCTGATATTTTATTGCTACTTCTCAAGATGGGCACTTAGCTCATTATGTACTTAAGGCTATAAATATGCCATGATGCATTTTTCTGCTGACTCTCATGGGTTTTCTCACATGACCGTCTTCTTTATAATCACTTATAAATATTTTCTAAATTTTTATTGTGATTTCTTCACATACACTTGCATTTCAAAATTTCCAAGTGGAGGTTCCAAGAAACTATTCTTGTTATTATGTGTAGACCAATTGCATTTTGAACAGATATCATCATCTTAGAATGCCTACTTTAGGAAACTTGTTGAGTCTTTATGACTTTGTAAATAACCAATATCTGAATATATGTGTGAAAAAAAGTGTATGCTCCAATTGCTGCCTAGAACTTTATAAGTGTTCAGTATATTGAACCTGTTGAATGTTTTTCATATCCTCGATGTCCTAACTAATTTTTTTGTCTGAGTAGACTGTAAATAACCAAGAGAGATATTTTGAATTTTTCTATTAAATTAGAGGAATTATAAATTTCTCCCTGTAGTTCTATTGTTTTTATTGCTTTATATATTTTAAGCTATTTTATTAAATACTTACACCTATAAAATTGATATAGCTTTGTTGCTAAATTGAATTTTTGTTTTTTATTTATGACCCTATTAACCTCCATGATTTAGAATATTTTGGCTTTAATATTAATTTTATTCTACATTAAAGTAGTCATGCAAGCTTTATTTTGATTAAAATTTCATATTTTTTTCACAAATTTAGCGTCAACATCTTGTTTTTATTGTGCTTTAAAATACATAGACTCAAATTTATCATATTCCTCTTTCATGAGATGAGCATAATTCCTTCCCCCTTACTGTGGAAAGGTATTTGCTATTTTTGTCTTTAAATTTTTTTAATATAATGCTTTGTTTCACTAAAATAAGCTATAAAAATGTGTACTTTTTTGTTCTTTTTAGTTAAAAATAATAGTAGAATGAATGTATTTTGACATACATATATGGAGTACAACTTCCCATTTAGTTTTACATGATGTAGAATCACATTGGTTGTGTATTCATATATGAACATAGGAAAGTAATGTATGATTCATTCTACTATCTTTCTTATTCCCATTTCCCCTCTCTTCCCTTCATTCCCCTTTGTCTAATCAAAGTACTTATATTCTTCCCTACCATGTCCCCCGACTCTGCTTATTGTGAGTTAGCATCCACATATCAGAACATTCAGCCTCTGAGGTTTTGGGATTGGCTGATTTCACTTAGCCTGATTGTCTCAAGTTTCATCCATTTACTGACAAATGCAATAATTTCATTTCTTTTTATAACTGAGTAATATTCCATTATGTGTATATACCACATTTTCTTTTTTAATTCATGTTTTGAAGGGCATTCATTGCATTGAGCTCATTCATTAAAATAATTAAAAATTGCCAAATAAGTAACCTAATATAACATCTCAAAGCCCTAGAAAAAGAACAAATCAACACCAAAAGCAGAAGACAGGAAATAATTAAAATCAGAGTTGAAATCAATAAAATTGAAACAAAAGAAGCAATTAAAAAATTGGAAAAACAAAAAGTTGGTTCTTTGAAAAATTAAACAAAATTGATAAACTCTTAGCCATGCTAATGAAGAAAAAGAGAGCAAAAACTCAATTTACTAAAGTTTGTGATGGAAAAAGAAATATCACATGGACACTACTGAAATACAAATGATAATCAGAAACAATTTTGAAAAATTATACTCTAATAAAATAGAAAATCTTTAAGACATGGACAAATTTCTAGAGACATATGACCTACACAAATTGAGTCAGGAGGACATAGACAATTGAAACAGAACAATTTCAAGCAATGAAATTGAAGACACTATCAAATACTTACCAACTAAGAAATGTTAGAGACCAGATGGATTCTCAGCCAGGTATTTGTCATTTTTCATGCATTTAATTCAGCAGAAATGCTGATAGGACACAAAATATCTCCTCTGGTCAAATCTTCATTCTCTGCTTTGCTGGGAAAAGCATCCTTGAGATGCTTCTCAGGCTTTGACATTTGAAAGAAGAAGGGGTGGGATTAATTGCTGGAGGTCAGTTATAACAGTTGTCCCTTGGTGTTCTCAAACAATTGGATGCAGGAATCCCCATACCACACCACTCACCAGATGACAAAGTGTGAGGTTGCTCAAGTTCCTTATTTATCATCTCTAGATGACTTCTAATATCTAATATAATGTAAATGCCAAGTAAATAGCTGTTGCACCATATTACTTAGGGACTAATGATAAGAAAGAAAAGTCTGGTCTATACATGTCCCATACATTTTTTTTTCCTTGAAACTTTTCTGTGTGTGGTTGGTTGAAACTGCAGATGTGTAACCTGCAGATCCTGAGAGTCGACTGCACTATGATTCTCAAATTTCTTGAGCTTAGGGTTGCAAAAGGGTCACTTGAAGAACTTGGTAAACAGTGTTCTTGGTCACATCTCCAGTTTCTGATTCAGTTGTTCTGAGGCAAGCCTGAGAATCTGCATTTCTTACAACATCTCAGCTAGTGTTGACTACTTCCAATTCAAAGACTGTATTTTGAGTTAGTATCAATCTCTTTGTGCACTGAAATGAACGTTTAGTCTTCATCCTAGCAGTTTCTGACTCAGATTATATGGTATTGGTTTCTACAACTTTATTTTATTTTTTATAAATTCAGAGACGATGATGATGATGCTGTCTTAGTGCCACACTTTGAGAATCACTAATTGATCTCAAAGCAATGGTTGTCTTTCAGTAAAACCACTATACCACACAAACAAATGTTCACCCTAGCCATTCTTCACATTTTTAGTGTATCTTGCTTTTCTTCTGTATTTCCTTTGGGACCATTCTCAGGGGTGATGCCTAGAAATTATGCTAGTTAAGCATCTTGCTAAGGACTAGAACATTATCAATAGTAATTTTATTTTAAACTATGGTAAAAAACAAAAGTGTCCCTGAGCAACAACAAAATAGTTATCTTAAAAATAAATATACTGGCCGGGCATGGTGATGCATGACTGTTATTCCAGTGGCTGGAGAGGCTGAGACAGGAGGATCGAAAGTTCAAAGCCAGCCTCAGCAATGGAGAGAAGTTAAGCAATTCAGTGATACCCTGTCTCTAAATAAAATACAAAATAGGGCTGGGGATGTGTTTCAGGGATTGAGCGCCCCTGCTTTCCAACGCTGGTACCAAATTGAAAAAAAAAATGTAGATATACTATTTTATATAAATAAAACAATAATAACCATATTCTGAGAATAGCAGAATTAAGAGGAATATTAAGGGATCTGGAATTGTTTTATATATGGTGTGCATTAGTAATCTCTGTTGAGTATCTTACATTCCCCTCCCAGATCAGTTTCTTTCCTTTCTTCACCCATTCTCTGCCCAGTTATGCTTCTTTATACAATGAACAACAAAGGGATCCTTGATCTCTGATTTCTGGTTTGTTCCAGGCAATAAATTACCAAAGGAGACTGGAAGGAAGGTGGGAGGTGTTGCCTGTCTGTGGGTAGATACTCAAGCTGGGCTTCTTCCTTGAAATACTGCTTCTGGCTGATTGTGCCTCTGGGTTGAAGGTGGCATCTAATGTCAGGGTGGCCCTCCTGACATAGCAGCTCTGCTATCAGATTCTGGTAATCTTCTCTCACCCTTTTTCTCTTTGAATTTAAAGGCGGAAACTGCTTTGCTGATTTTAGTCCTGGGATATGTCATCCTCTGTGGTTTCACCATACCCTGCTTGCATCTCTTTTAATAATCCCTTTATTAAACCTTCCTCCAAATATTGTAACATTAGTGTGCCATCTATTTCCTGCTGACTTTATGTGACCCCCTTTTTATTTATATCCATAAGGAAACCTAATTGTTTTAATGCCATTTATTGAGTATTCATTCTATTGTTTCCTTATTGATTAAAAATATATCTATTGTATACTTTTATACATTTATGGTTCTGTTTCTAGGCTTTATAGTTTTCTTTTTTATGTTTGTATTCATCCATTATAATTATACATAATAGTGGGGTTCACTGTGACATATTCATATACGCACATAACTTAATCCAATTTGTTCCCAGTTACTTCCCCTTTTCCTCCCTGCCTCCCTTCCCCTGTTTTCCTACTACTACTCTTCTGAGTTTCTCTTTATTTATTTACATTTATATTTTTTTTCCATTGGTGCATTATATTTATATAAAAACTGGGATTCACTGTGGTATATTCATACATGCAAAAATCATAATTTAGTCAGTTTTACTCCCCAGATCTTCCCTTATCTCTCCTTCCCTCCCTCCACCATGATCCCCTTATATTTGGGGGAATATTTCATGCTTTTTCATTGCACTTTTTTTCTTTTTATAAGTAAGAATCTGTAGGAATTCAGATTTTAAACAAATTCCATAGGGAAGTTCTTATACACACTGGATTTTATGACAGCTTAGATTTCATACTAATGGTGAATTGATGGCAGAGAGGTAGTTGTCAAGAAAACTTTATTTCCTGTGGAAGGAAAATAACTATATAATCTTATAATAAGCCAAAGAAAGACACTTACCCTTATTTTCTCTGCTCATCTTATGAGCATTTTGGAAGGTGGTGATGGTAGATAATTTTGCTTTGATGGATCCCTTGCAGATGTTTTACAGCTATTGTTCATCACCCGTACAAGCTAAGATTCTTGATTATCCAGTATGTAAGTGAAAGTACCCAGAAGAATGTATGAAAGTTTATGTAAGAATGTGTATCGTTACAGTGCAGCTTAGCTAGGAAAGCACTTGATTTGTTTTAGGTCATCCATTCTTAATTAACAATTTCTGTTTATTTTAATTGATATGTATTTTGGAAAGTTAATAATTAGTGATAAAGTTTTTTTAAAAAAAGAAAGTTAATAATTAGCGATAATATTTTTTTAAAAAAAAGCAGTCATAAAATCCATATTTTAGAAACGCACAGTAGACTCAAGTAATGACTGTTGTGGAAGTCTCAATGCCTGGCTTATATAAGAATGTGTAGGCACGCCTATTGACCTGGAGTGACCACCCATACTTAAAAAATCAAGACCAAATAATCATCTAATCATCTTCCTCTAGCCCTTTGACCTCCAGAATGAGGCAACTGCTCCAAGGGTACAAAACACGATCCTACCGAAAGAGGGTGCAGGAATAAGAGAATTGAATTTCTATTTATATTTTTTAAAAATTATCATGTATAATTTTCTACTTTTTGGTTGCCTGTTTTAGCAGCTATAATATTGGTAGCAAATGATAGCAAAATTTTTACTTATACATTAATAAATCCACATATATCCAGGGTACATGCTTTCACATTTTTTTATTGAGCATAATGCAGGTCAAAATAATTTCAGAGATTACTGTCGAACCTTACTCCTCTAATTAAGGTCAGCCAACTGATAGAAATAGCATCACCTGAGAGACTGTTTGAAATGCAGGATTTTAGAACAAAGTTCATGCTTTCTCAATCAGAATCTGCATTTTCATTAGATCCTTGGTTGCTTCCTTTTCCCAGTAAGATTTGAGGACCCCAAATGTTGGCATTGTAAATACTTTCAGATTAAATCTCAGGCATCCCTGAAGGAAAGAACAGATAGAAACTTTTTCCCACTCTTTAATTGCTTTCCTAGGAGAGGGTAAATATTCTCTCCTCTTCCAGCTTTTAGTTCAGAATAGCAAAGGAGAGGGGTGGTCTGTCTTCCTCCTAGGAGTCATTTTTCCCCCTTGCTCTTGTTTTCTATTACGATTTTTCCTCTGTATTATATTATTTCTTTAAAAGAAAATTCCCTCTGGACAAAGACCTCTATATGAGACTATTTTGCTGGCAGAACCTAGAGAGAAGTCAACTTGATTCTCTGAGATCTGCTTTGACTCTTGTTTTCAGCATCAAAATAGCCTTCTAGCTAGTGACTTCTTTTATGATTTCCTCCAACTCACCTTCATCTATTAGCCACCTTTCCAAAACTAGACTGAAAAGTTACTTGTTTATTTGAAACCCTTTTATTAAAACAATGCATTCAAAATTATTTTCAAGAATCTCATCATTAGACATTAATGACAAGATTCCTCAAATATTTGTGCTCAGTTTTTCTATGGTTACTTTGAGACATATCCATGCGTTGCAATATTATGCTACCTTGAATATGTTGCTACATTGCATAATAAAATATGTAAAAGTATGTGAATAGTATAATATGAATAGTACTGTAATATTTTTCACTAATCATGCTGCAGTTATACTATTGTAAGTTGAGAGCAAACAATAAAATATATACTTAGGAAAATGTTCATTTTTAACAATAGTAGCTGTAACTATTTCAAAGAACCTTCTTAATAATTTCAAGTATTTTTAGCTGATACCTTGTCAGAACTGATGACATTGTGGTTATTTCTTGCTTTATTATGTGACTCCTACAAGATTAAGGGGAAGTGTCAGATTTGCAGGGTTTGAGTTATTGTCTTGTATTTGTATTATTAATATTATTTCAGCCTGATGCTCTTGGTGAAAAAAAAGTCTTAAAACCACCTGTTTATTTTGTGATCATTTAATGAAAGACAGATTATTTAATTTAAATTTTACTTAATACAAAAATTCACTCACCCATCTCCCTCATGATGTGCTAAAGTGAACAAACAAAAAAGAATTGAGTCATCACCTTCTATTTTGGGCCCTCATAGTCTTAGCACAGGATGCTTGCATGCTAGGTGCGATTTAGGATCACCTTTTACGTGACCCACACAATGGGCCTAGTGACAATCTATATAGTAATATCAGTAAAACATATTTTCTTTATTTTTTGTCTATCTTTATAAATAGAAATTCTAATAATTTCTTCCTGCATCTTGGTTGTTTTGCACCCTATGAAGACTGCTGGCCTTGATAATAAAATTCAAATTCCTAGTGCAATGTGCATTAGATTAGATTACTTAGAGTTACATAAACCTTCTTGACTGGAACAAGACTCACTCACTTCCTCAACCACAAATCTTTATTCAGAGTGTTCCAATTTGCCCAATAGTAATAATGTAATGATGCCTTCTTACTTTTGTCACAGGGGTCTGAAGTCATTTTA
Source organism: Marmota marmota marmota (assembly GCF_001458135.2). Classification (NCBI taxonomy): domain Eukaryota; kingdom Metazoa; phylum Chordata; class Mammalia; order Rodentia; family Sciuridae; genus Marmota; species Marmota marmota. Next base: position 7,378,337 of record NW_026000196.1, read on the forward strand.
TTGATTTCAGGGATCTTGAAACCATATTAAATAATGTTCTTAATTCAAGCATTAGTCATACATTTCTTTGCACATTATCATATTACAGGGCAGAGAAGAGACACTCAATAGGGCAAATCACTGAGAATTCAGTAATATTCTACCTATTCATTACTCTTTAATAATCTTTGAACTCTTCTCGGAGTTATAAAGTTATGGAGGTTTATGAGTTTCTTCCTCCCATATACCAATTGCTTATGTATTTTCATTCATATTTCCAATAAAAATACTCTGTGATCTACAGGAAAACAATTCAAGTAGATATAAGATCCAGCTCAGTCTCCCAACCAAAGACATTCTGGCCATCCTTCTGCCAAATGTGTTTTCAATTTTCTGATAAATGGGTGCTAAGAGAGCAAAATTCTGACACACAGACAGACTAATTCTTGCAATCTTCCTTTGGAAGGAAACTAAGTTACAGAAAGGATTGTTAATAGCTCTTTGGAGCATCCATGATTTTGGCTTTGAATGCTGTGGCTGAAGAAGGAAATCTTATACTCTTAACTGAAGTGATCTACTTTTGAATAGTCAGCAGGATAAAGCCTGGACTCAATTCTACTAGGATTTGGCCAGGAATTGGTTATCTGGTTTCCTGACAACCACACAGCCTCACCTGATGCTTAGATTCCTAAACCATACCCTTAGGTCTAGTCTGCTGTCTAAGTGTTCTTACAGTGTTGAACACACACCTGATATCCATCTTTTTATTGTGTTTTTTTTCTCTGACTGAAAAAACAATTCTGTTTGTCTCTGTCTCCCCTCCATCATTTCCTCTTTCTCCTTCATCATTCAAACCCCCCTTACTTCTTCCTCTTTCCCTTCCTTTTCCCCCTCTTCTTCTTCTCCTTCTTTTTCTTTATTTTAAAATACCTTTAGAGATAGACACACACACCTTACCCTGCCAAGAACACATCCGTTTTTGTACTTTGGCTTCTCAATAATATCAGCTGCAAATCGTGTTGATGACTTCCCAACACTGGTGACTTGCAATTAGTACCTCATTCCTTAAATAAGTGGTCTGTAATTTAGACCAAACACAGGTGTACTTTATGGTCTTAAGGATCATGTCCTACTTCTCGAGCTACAATGGAATAGGGATCACAAATCTCTACTGAATGCCAAATGCTGAACCCCGCTTAGGTATTGGAGCTACCAAGAAAGAGCTGACATTGGCCTTGCCTTTTAAGAATCTCAAGGATGGGGACACACACTCACAAATTGATAAATTTTAGTGCAACTTTTTCCTGGGACAGGATTCATGGGGTCAGTTTGGGTTTCTTTTTAGGTTTACTATCACTAAGCGTATTTTCTATTTTGTTCACAAATCATTTCCTTGAATTTTTCCTATCTGCCTTTTTTTTTTCCTTGAGTACTTTAAGATAGCAGTTTTATAGTCTTTATTTAGTAAGTGGTTTTATAGTCTTTATTTAGTAAGTCTATTTTGTTTGTTTTCCTTTGATTGTGCCATTCTTCTCCATTTCTCTGTATGGACGTTTGAATTTAATTATATGATGACTCTGGAAATCAGATTCTTTCCCTTGCCTAGGTTTTGATTCTGATTTTTGTTTGTTTGCTTTATTGTTGCAAACTGTGTCTGTGCCAAGGATTACCTAGAGGTGTAAACTTCTCAGGTCTCTTTGAGCCTGAGTCTGTACTTTCTCCTGTGCGCACACACAGTGACCTTTTCCTTTTCCTGTATATACTTTTGAATGATACAGCCTCCAGTGCCTGGCTCCCAGAAGGGGAAAGAGAAAAAAATACATGGATGGGGTGAATAAAAGGCATTACCTACCCTACCCACCAGACATAGCTACTTAAAAGGGAAGTGTGGGACCCCAAACTTTTTAATTTTTATTTTGCTTCTGCAACATATGATCACAAACTTAGTGGCTTGAACAATACAAATGTAATATTTTACCCTTCTGCAGTTTGGAGTCTGAAACAGTTCTAACTGGACTAAACTCTACATATCAGCAGGACTTGTTGTAAGCTCTAGATGAACATCCTTTTCCCAGCTGTTTTCAGCTCATTGTGGTTCCCCACATTCCTTGGCTAGTGGCCTCATTCTTCCATCATTAAGATCAGTCACATAACATCTCTATTTTTCATGATTGCATCTCCCTCTGACTTTTCTCTCTTCCCTTTCCACTTTAAAGGACCCTTGTGATTACATTGCACCTACTCAAATATTCCAGAATAATCTCCCTCTTTTAAGGTCTATTTATTAACGAACCTTACCTATCTGGAACTTCAATACCCCATTACCATGCAACTTAACATGTTCATAGATTCCAGGGATTACAATGAGGACAATTTTGAGGAATGGGGGCCTGGGACATCATTCTTTTTAACTACACCATTATTTTATTAAAAAATTGTGTAATATAATTTTGCAACACTTTCTTACCCATTGGGATTTTAGACCTTCTTGGAGGGTCACATTTTCCTCTATGAACAAATAAACTGCCTCGGGTCCTATGTCACACATTTGGATTTAATACTCTCTTGGTGTGTCTGGACATCCCTTTCCTGCCATGATTTTTTTCCCTGAGTCCACTTCTCATGGAATATTTGCTGTCATCCTGACAGCCTGCTGTATGACAAGGGTGTAAGGTTGGGCACTTTGTTTTTATTTTATTTTAGTTGTTTCACGTGCTTTTGCATTCCCAGGAACATCACTGCAAATATTTTTTTTAATGAATAACATGTTGCCTAATGGTTGTAGAGGAACAACATGGTGGGTCCATTTTCATAAATGAAAGACTCACTTCTCTGGTTTATATCTCTGTTGGATGACTGAGCTGTCATTCTCATTTTGTGATGGTCTTCACTGAAGAAACTGCCTTTCCCAAGGAGTAAACTCATTCCATGAAATGTGGCATTTATACACAATGGAGTATTACTCTGCATTAAACAATGACAAAATCATAGAATTTGCAGGGAAGTGGATGGCATTAGAGCAGANTTTAAAAAAAGAAAATAAAATAAATAGAAGAGTTTCAACAACAATACAAGATACGCATATGTTCCTTACTGAGCTTTTCTTAATGAAAGCATCTTACATAACCATGACATGATAATCAAAAGTAGGATACTATTGTAATTAACTAAATTCATATATCTTATTCATATTTCTAGTTTTTCTACTAGCATGCTTTCTGTCTTACATGATCCCACACTGCATTTGACATGTCTCTTTACTCTTAAAAAATCTGTGACAATTCCTCTATATTTCCTGGTCTATTATGACCCTGACACTTTTTAAGAGTACTGCTCAGGAATGTAGTAAAATGTACCTTAATTTGGGCTTGTTTGAACTTTTTTGCAGTTGGATTAAAGCTGTGGGTTTGGGGAACACCACAGAAGTTCTGGCCTTTTACAACATACCCTGTCCAGGGTACATGATATCGAGGAGCCTTATTGTTAGAGATATGATTGAGTCCTTGGTTAATGTGGTTTCTGCTAAATTTCTCCTTTATAAAGTTATTATATTTCCCTTTATGATTAATGAATGTTTTGAGAAAATGCTTTGATTTATTAGTTTTGTTTTGCATTTTTATTTGGAATTATTTTGTAATGAAGTTCTGCCTATTTCCCCCCACTTATTTATTTATCATATCATTAACTTACACAGGATGCACTCAAGGATGTTTAATTATTTGATTTATAATCCAACACTATTATTATTTTTTATTAGATTGTTCCATCTTTAGGAGATTTTTAAGGTTGGCTCCTATTTTCTTTTGAAAAGCCTTATTTTTGTATGTGGGTTTAATAATTTTTTTAAAAAACGTTTATTAATAGTTATTAATGGTTTAAAAAACAAATTAATGGATTTCCATCTGTGTGTGTAATTTATATTTTACATCCAAGTCTTCTTTATCTTCTCCTTTTATTTTGTCCTTCCTTCCTCTCTGTTTTCATTTCCACATATGACAGAAAACCTATAATACTTATTTTTTGTGTCTAGCTTATTTTGTTTAATATGATGTTTATCTATTTCCCTGTAAATGGACTAAATAATACTCCACTGTATACATAGACCACATTTTGTTATCCATTTATCTGTTGATGGACACTTAGGCTGATTCATAATTTGGCTATTGGGAATAACACTACAATACACATGGGTATGCATGTAATACTTTTGATGCTGATTTCTTCCAGATAAATACCAAGAAGTGGTATAGCTGGATCATATGATAGCTCAGTTTTTAGCTTTTTGAGGAACTTCCATATGTTCTCCATACTAGCTGTACTAATTTACATACCCACCGATATTGCATAAACGTTCCTTTATCTCCACACTCTCATCAGTATTTATTATTATTTTTTAAAATAATAGCTATTCTGACTGGAATGAGGTGGACTCTTTTTTATGTAATTTTTTTTATTTATACAGTACAGCAGAATGCATTACAATTCTTATCATATATATATATATATATATATATATAGAGAGAGAGAGAGAGAGAGAGAGAGAGAGAGAGAGCACAATTTTTCATATCTCTGGTTGTATACATAGTATATTCACACCAAATCGTGTCTTCATACATGTACTTTGGGTAGTAATAATTATCACATTCCACCATTATTAATTACCCTATTCCCCCTCCCTTCCACTCCAACCCCTCTTCCCTATCTAGAGTTCATCTATTCCTCCCATGCTCCCGCTCCCTAACCACTATGAATCAGCCTCCTTATATCAAAGAAAACATTAGGCCTTTGGTTTTGGGGGGATTGGCTAACTTCACTTAGCATTATCTTCTCTAACTCCATCCATTTACCTGCAAATGCCATGATTTTATTCTCTTTTGTTGCTGAGTAATATTCCGTGGTGTATATATGCCATATTTTTTTATCCATTCACATATTGAAGGGCATCTAGGTTGGTTCCACAATTTAGCTATTGTGAATTGTGCTGCTATAAACATTGATGTGGCTGTGTCCTGTAGTATGCTGTTTTTAAGTCCTTTGGGTATAGACTGAGGAGAGGGACAGCTGGGTCAAATTGTGGTTCCATTCCCAATTTTCCAAGAAATCTCCATCCTGCTTTCCATATTGGCTGCATCAATTTGCCATCCCACCAGCAGTGTATGAGTGTACCTTTTTCCCCACATCCGTACAACACTTATTGTTGTTTGTCTTCATAATAGCTGCCATTCTGACTGGAGTGAGATGATATCTTAGAGTGGTTTTGGTTTGAATTTCTTTAATTGCTAGTGATAATGAACATTTTTTCATGTATTTGTGGATCGATTGTACATCATCTTCTGATAAGTGTCTCTTCAGGTCCTTGGCCCATTTATTTATTGGGTTATTTGGTTTTGTTTTGTTTGTTATTTTGTTTTGTTTGTGGGTGTGTGTTTAGCTTTTTGAGTTCTTTATATACCCTAGTGATTAGTGCTCTATCTGATGTGTGAGGGGTAAAAATTTGCTCCCAAGATGTAGGCTCTCTATTTACCCCACAGATTATTTCTTTTGCTGAGAAGAAGCTTTTTAGTTTGAGTCCATCCCATTTATTGATTCTTGATTTTAATTCTTATACCACAGGAGTCTTATTAAGAGAGTTGGGGCCTAATCCCACATGATGGAGATTAGGGTCTACTTTTTCTTCTATTAGATACAGTCTCTCTTGTTGTATTCCTAAGTCCTTGATCCATTTTGAGTTGAGTTTTGTGCATGGTGAGAGATAGGGGTTTAATTTCATTTTGTTGCATATGGATTTCCAGTTTTCCAAGCACCATTTGTTAAAGATGCTATCTTTTCTCCAATGCATGTTCTTGGCACCTTTTTCTAATATAAGATAATTGTAGGTTTGTGGGTTAGTCTCTGTGTCCTCTATTCTGTATGAGGTGGGATCTTAATACAGTTTTGGTTTGCATTTCCCTGAAGGCTGAAGATTTTGAGGATTTGTTCAAATATTTATTGGTCATATGTACTTTTGAGAGTGTCTGTTCATCTAATTTGCCCATTTTTTTATTGGATTACTTGTTCTTTTGTTGTTAAATTTTTGAGTTTGTTGTTACTCTGTATGTTATTCCTCTGTCAGAGGAATGGCTGACAAAGATTTTCTCTCATTCTGTAGATTGTGTCTTCACTTTGTCAGTTTCCTTTGCTGTTGGAGTTTTTTAATTTGATGTAATTTTATTAGTCCATTCTTGCTTTTGCTTCCCAAGCTATTGAAATCCTGTTAAAAAAAATTATTGCCTATGCCAATATCTTGAAGTGTGTCCCTTGTGTTTTCTTCTAGTAGTTTCAAAAATTTTTCAGAATGATATTTAGCAATGAAGATTTGGGCAACATGTGTGCACATGGCTAATAGTTTGTAACTATTTCAAAGTCCCATACAAGACAGTACTAGGAAGTACATGTGTGCAATAACTGATGCACATGTATATATACATATCATATTCATTTCTGTATCTATTTACATATCCATTTACCTATAAAATGAGTTCATACTTTTAGTTTTGGTATTCAGTCAACTCTACAATGTTCATGATAGTATTCTCCAACTTATTTATCAGTCCTTTTCCAATATTGAGAAGCCAGGATTCTATCATCTTTATTTACTTGTTTGACCCTAGAGTACAGATAAAGTAGTTTCAGAATTATAAACTAATTTTTTTTCTGTGGTAAACCAATTCATCAACAAGAATGAAAAGTATTTCCTTGTTTGTTAGTTAACAGGATTCAAATCTCTGAAGGTCAGTTAGCTATTGTAAATATTTTCTGCATTTTCCAAATACTTGGTTACTTCTGATTCCTGTTCACAGAAGTTGAGGACTAGATGGCTACAATGTTCTCTGAAATATAATCCATCCAATCCTTCTATCTTATACATTTTCATACTTAAAAACTGGATGCACATCTGTTACTTTGACTTAATAGCCTAAGTTAAAGTTTCTAGAACCTTCTTCAATATTAATTTGAGGTGAATTTCATGCACTTATAGGGAAGAAAAATGTTCTGCTTAAAGTAATTATCTAGATTTTGCAGATGGTTTACTTGTATTTTCTTTTGAAATGAGAAGTTTTGAAGACCAGAATTTTTCTCTTAAATAATTCACTGGAGTAATCCCATGTATTAATTAGAAAAGTTACCTTCCTACTTCTCATAGCTAATTTAAATAAGTATCAGTAGGGCTAAATGCAAGTCCTGGTTGCATAAGATTTAATTAGGTGAGTGTGGAAAAGTCATTTTGTTTCTTCTTTGCTTATTTTTTTAATCTAAGTAAGGAATAATGTCAATTTTTAAAAAGTTGATTTGATAGTACTTTGTAAGTAACAAAACATCAAAAAATAGGTGTTTAATTCACTACATGCCTCTGTGTAAAATCTAGATGAGTGATTTTATATTGAAAACATCAATAAATATCTATTGGGAACTATTACAAAAACTGAGGTAAGATATAGGTCTGTTCAAGAAGAGACAGGTATGGCAAAATCAATAATTATTAGAAACTTGGTCCACTTCCACCCATTGAGCCTGCCATGATGTACCTGGCAATGCAATGTATCTGAGGCTACAGATGAAAAACTCACTCTAGTCGTGTTTTCAATCACATCTCTAAACTTACCCCAGGCACATGACTTAATTTCTTTTTGTTTCTCAGTTTTAAAGTAAGTAGACATCTTTAAAGCAAGAAGACAATATTTGCTCTGTGAAGTTATTATAAAGATTAAAAGAATTGATTTATATAAAGTGTGTTGCATGGTGCCCAGCCTATAATAGATATTCAAAAAGTAATCATCTTGTACGGTACAGTTGGTGTACACTGTAATCCCAATTACTTGGGCAGCTGAGTCAGGAGGATTGCAAACTTGAGTAAAGTCTGGGCAACTTAGTGAGGTCCTGTCTCAAAATAAAAAACAAAATGGCTGGGGATGTACCTCAGTGATATAATGCTTTGCTAACATGTGAGGATCTAGGTTCAATACCTGGCACTGAAAATAATAATAGCAACCACAATTAATCATCATTTTAATTTTTTCCCAGGTATTTGCTGAAAACTTGTTCATTCCATAAAGATTTAAAGCTGGTTGCCTAATGCTAAATTTTCTGAATGAGTTAGTGGGATTTCAATCCAGATTTTTTTAACATCAAAGTACTCTTTTAACCTCTATTCTATAAGAGTGGGGCTTTCTTTTGTTCCTTTCTCCCATACCATCCTGTTTTCCCTTCCCACTTAAAATTTTATCCACCTGCTCTTCCTTTCTTATTCTCTCCCCTCCTTCTTTCTCTTCCTCCTTTTTCTTTTCTTCATTTCTTTCTTTTTTTTTTAATTTTAGATCTTAGTTATCCAGAAATCTTATCTTTTATGTTCAAGTGAGCAGTTTTGAATTCATGGTACATCAAAAGTAAATATTGTTCATTGTTAAGATAGATTAGCTATTAGACAGACTATTTGAGCTTTAAAGTACACTTTTGTGATAAATTCCATGCAAATTAAGTTAAATAATCTCCTTATATTTGTTTTCTATGGGATCATTACATGCCGGAGATCTCTGATATGCAGAAGAAACAGAACCTATGGTCAAGGAAAAAATCTTCATTATTTTTTTCTTTGAGGTCAAGTTAATGTTTTCAGGTATTTGCCATTGAACCTAGAGGTACTTTAATACTCTACCCAAGCTATATCCCTAGCCCTTTTTATTTTTTATTTTGAGGCAGGATCTTACTAGGTTTCTTAAGGTCTGAATAAATTGCCCAGGCTGGTCTTGAAATTAAATCCTCCTGCTTTGGCTCCCAAGTCACGGGGATTACAGGTATATACCACTGCACCCTGGTAAATCTTTATTTTTTAAAAGTAAAGAATGTTTTATTTTGTATTTGTGATAGAAAGAGCATTTTCTTAGTATATGAGAGCAGTGGGCAGGGCAGCCAATAGTAATAGAGACAAAGAAAGCTAATCTTGCCTTACTGGTGCTTTGTATATTATTGGTTTACTAGAGAAAACAAACTTTGATCTCAAAGAAAAACAAAATGAAGATTTTCCTTGACCTTAGGTTCAGTTTCTTCTATATATCATAGATTTCTGGCATATAGTGATCCCATAGAAAGCAAATATAAGGAAATTATTTAACTTAATTTGCATGGAATTCATCACAAAAAGTATACTTTAATGCTCTCATAGTCTGTCTTTTAGCTTATATCAAAAACAAACAAAAGGAGTGCCATACGCTTCATAAAGTAAAAGACTTGATAAAGATTCTGCAGTTACGTAAAAATTCTGCAAAATGAGGACCATGGGGTAATTTTCTTATTCTGCCTTCAGTATCCAGTTTCTGTGTCTTGAGGGAGGGGTGAGTTAATGAGATGCCTATGGGGCCACAGTCTATCCCTCATCATCTTGCAGACTTGGTCACTGAAATCTTGGTCCAGCTCTTCTTTGAGCACCATGGATGCTACCGACTACTCAGTCTACTGGGATATTTCTTACTCTAAAGTTGTTCTCTTCACTTAATCTTCATAGAAGGAGATGGGGGAATAAAACATCTAGTTAGACTTTCAGGAATTAGCAGCATAATAGTATGGCTCTACTAAATAGTATAAAAAATCCAAATACTTAGAGCTGGTAGGCACATACATGTCATCACTTTAGACTCCCTTTTTAAAAAATAGACAATAAAGTCAAGGTTATAGAGATAGAAAGACCTGAGGAAAGTCAATAAAGAAATGAAAGAATTGGGGACTAAGGTTCCTGCCTTCCAGATGTGTGTTTGTTCTGGACTTCCACAGCTGGTCTCGGCTTCAGTCAAATGAAAGGAGTGCAGTCAAACATAAGGTGGGGATAAAAAAACATCTAGTTAGACTGGGGTCTTCCTGAGTCAGTGTAACCTCTATTGCAGGCTAAACTATTGACAATTTTTACGTTTTTCTAGCCTGTCATAGCCATTGAAGCCTGTTTGTCTATTTTTTCTTATTTAATTCTTATCACAGTTGAGTAGATAAGAATTAGTCTCTCTCCTTCTTTAAGTTGAGGTGAAGCACCCCCAAATCAGTCACAATCTTAGGTATTGGCACATTTCATATCTTCTGCTAGATTTGGCATTTTAAAAGATAAACAAAAGATAATTGTTTAATTTTGTATTTTAGTAAGATAAATTATAATAATTTGATGAAAATTTAATTAGATTTGGGATCTTATTTAGATTATCTATGCTTAAACCATAACAGGGATACTCTGGTCCTTTATTTAGAGGAAGGAATTCCTGCAGAGGATTGAGGTTTTTCTCTAAGGAACATCTATTCTTACACTCAATGAACATGTGACTCTAGCTTCAGTGCATTTTCCACTATCCCTCAGGCCTTTATTTTAAGAAAGATTGTCTTTGGATCTCATTTTCCATTTCAACACTCAAGGGAGTGATTGCCATACAAAACAAGAAAAATCATGACCACTCATTTCAGTTGTACTCATTAAAAAGAGGAGAGAAAAAACTAAATAGGAAACTATGCACAATAAGTATTGAATTTAAAAGGCGGTTTATAGAAATAAAAAGTCCTTAAAACTAAGTTTCAGATAGTTTTAATGTACTTATCACACACTGTTGTTGGAAAGTTGGCAGCTATTTGTTCTGCCCCAAGGGTCTTGGTTGTGCTCTGATTGACCACATATATATTCAGCACCCATTATGTACCATGTACTCACTGGTCTACATTTTCAAGAAATGGCAGTGGGTGAAACAAGTCTCGTCCTCATATGAACATTTTTTTTGAAGCTAGGGACATTAAATAAGTGATTATAAATATTATGATTTTATAATATTATTTCCAGTGGTGTCATGTAAGGAAGGAAAAAAAAAGAAAGGTAGCCAGGTGTGACTGAATCAGTGCATCTAGGGTGGAAATGGGATGGAGGTTATTCTGTGTGGAATGACCTATGAAGTTGCACTCAAATAGAAGCTCACGTGGTATGAAGTATCCTGCACTTCTAAATTCCTGGGAGAACAGCTTGGCCGATGAAATCCAGGACGCATAAGGGAGCTAGCCATTTTGGAAGCACAGTTAGGATGAGGGTAGTGCAAAATGAGCAAGGATGAGGGGACAGGTTCTTGGTCTAAGCAGAATGCAGGGTCTGGCCATATAGGGCAGCATAGATTTTCTTAAGACTTAAGTTTTATTTGGGAGCATTTAGAGCACGGGAATGGTGTGATCTGATTTTCTTGTGCAGAAAGGACTTTCTGGATGTGTGTATGGAGAAGCCACTGTGAGGGGTACAGAATAGTGCGTGGCAAGCCCAGAAGGAGAGGACTCAGTAACAGGTCCTTTGTGATAGTCTAGGAAAGAAACAATTGGAGATGGCTCTGGAACATCAGAATTGGTAAGAATTGATCAAGTTCATAATATCAGTCTAGCAGAGCAGCGACAAGACTTTCTAAATGAATTATATACTGGATCTTAGAGTGAAGAGGAATCAATAAAAATACCCAGACGTTTGAACTAAGCAACTGGGTGAAACATAAGGCCATTTAGTTGGATGGAGAGTCTTGGGGAGAATGGATTTGGGAAGGAGTTCCAGAGTTCTATTTTGGTCATTTTTGGTTTCAGAAGTCTGTTATATGTCTTCATGATACTTGAATAAATGAGTCTGGAGTTCAGGGGAGAGGCTGAATCTGAAAAATGCAAATCTGGAAAACATAAGTTAAAAAAGTAAAGAGAGCTAAAGACTGATCTCCAGGAAGGTTAGTATTTTGGGTTGTAGTCTCTCTTCCATCATTTTGGGACCCACTCTGGCCCTCCCGACTCTGGCATTAGTTCAGTTGTGTGCTAAACTACCTTGCCCCTGGTGAAATCCTCAATTCACACGCAGATCACCAACCCATAAGCCTGAGTAAAGGGAAAAGGGATAACCCTGTTTTATATATTTTTTTCTGAATTATTGATTTCTTGTCTTGTCTCACTGTCCTACAGTCTGCCTTTTCAACATCTCTGTTGTGTTTTTAATGGAAAAAGGTCAACTCTCATCTTTGTAGGTGCCCCAAGCCTTTGCGTGTATTCACTGAGGACACTGCCCTGGCCATTCCCTTCTTTGAGTATAGTGTCCAGAATCTGTTTAAAGTTCACATACATGGCACGAAATCCTCTAAGAAACAAGGAGTTTGGAAGGTAATACATGGCAGCAAAGTTGCAAAAGCAAACTAGGTACCTAGATTTTTTTTTTCTTCCTTTCAAGGAGGCTTTATTGTCTGGTAACTTTCAGGGTATAATATACCTACACATTTCTACTTGTAGCCAAATGGGAGTTCACTGAAACTCCCCTGTGAAGATGGGGAGAACGTGGCTGAGTTGAGATGCTAAATTCTAATCTAAACAAATTGGCTTTGGTGAACTTTATGGCCCCAGTTCCATGTACATAGACAATTATCTGTGTCTTCATATTGGCAAAAGAGCCATCATCGACAGCTAGACACAGAGTCATATGGTTAGAAATGGAGGTGAACACTCTCAGGAAAGGTAGGATGATCTCACATAAGATTACTGTAGTCCAAATAAATTGAATATTTGTATTTACATACACAAACATGGATGGTGTATCTGAAGAACAAGATTGAGTGCACAGACTGGAGTACATGTATTCACAATTGCTTGTTCTATATGGAAATGTGACACATGTTGTCCTGTGCAAATGAAAAGTTGAAGATGGTCATGGCAAAGAAAATTGGCCTGGGAATCAGAGCTTTTAAAGAGAAATAACCAAGGACCTCACTGTATCCATCAGTTTAAAATAAGTGCTTAAAAACCTATAACTCAAGTCCAGAGAGAATTGTGTTTGGAATATCGGACACATTTAGTAATTTTGAGAAAATTCCTTCCAAGCAAGTTGCTATTTAAGCAAATTTGCTGTCTTGCTCTTCCTTGTGATTTTTTGTTTGTTTGTTTGTTTTTTAACTAACTGGGTTAAATTTGCAGGTAAATGGATGGAGTTAGAGATATCATGCTATGTGAAGTAAGCTAATCCCCCAAACCAAAGGCTGAATGTTGTCTCTGATAAGTGAATGCTGATCCATAATGGGGGGGGGCATGGAAAAAAATGGAGGAAGTGTGATTGGCAAAGGGGAGGGAGGGGAAGGAGGTTGCACAGAGGTAGGAAAGATGATGGAATGAGATGGACATAATTACCCTAGGTACATGTGTGACTGTACATATAGTATGATGTTACATCATGTATAACCAGAGAAATGAAAAGTTATGCTGCAATTATGTACAATGAATCAAAATGCATTCTGCTGTCATATATATATATATACNAGTCTATTCCATTTAAAAGCAGATTCTTCGGAGAAAGTAAAAATTCATTTCTCAAATGAGGAAGGCAGCTGTGACATTGGTTGTATGGGAAAGAATATTCCTAGTTAAAGGCCAGCAAGTGCAGAGGGGTTAAGGTAGTAGTGGACAATAGATAGGTCTTGTGTACTCAAGTATGGCAAGAAGACCAGCTGGCACCTGTAAAATCCCAAAGACCCAGGAGACTGAGGCAGGTAGATTGCAAGTTCAAGGCCAGCCTCAGCAACTTAACAAGAACTTGTCTCAAAATTAAAAAAAAGAAGAAGAAGAAGAAGAAAAGCTCAATAATATAGCTGGGATTCAATACCCAGAACAAAAAAGAAAGAAGAAGGAGGAAGGAGAAAAGAGAAGGGAGAAGAGGAGGAGGAAAAGAATAATGGCAACTGGGTGACTGAACTGGTGGTGTGTACAAGAAGGAGTTGTAGGTAAAGAGATCACAGAAATAATTAAGGTTTAAATTTTGTGTGACATGGTACATCAATTAAGAGATTTGTTTTACTTTTCGTAATTGGGAAAACATTAGTAGTTCTCAAATAGACTCACAATATGGTTTAACTTACATTTTGAAGAGATAATACTGACTGCTTTGTTAGAAATTCACTTTAGGTGAGCAAAATTGGAAACATAAATCATTTAAGGGAGTGTGGTTAATATCCAGTCATGACATAATGGTAGGATGACTTGGGTGGGGTAGTGTTGTGTTATGTATAATATATTATAATCATTCATATATATACATATATTTATCTGGAGATTTATTATATTGGCTTACGGAATCAGGAAGCTTATAATCCCCAAACAGCAGTCTGCAGACTGGAGAGCTGGAGGAACCTGTAGATGCTCAGTCTAAAAAGTTGAAGCCAGAGACCTGGGAACTCCCAGGAGAGTCAATGATCATAGTCTGCTTTGGAAGAGTGAAGGAGCTGGAATCTGACGTTCTCAGGCAATTGCATTAGCAATCCAAACACTCACCAAAGAGAGAGAAAGTGGTTTTGCATCTTATGTTTTGGCTTCCTGCTTCCTCTGCCCTCCTTTCATCCAGGGCCGAGGCCTATTAGGCTGTACTGCCTACATTCAGGGTGGGTATACCCTCCTCAGTTTGCTCTCCCATGTGTCAATAATCACTGCAAACACCCTCATGGACACATCGAAAATTCTCTTAATTTAATCAAATCAAAAATCTATATTAACTATCATCACAGGGCCACTTGTAAGAAATTTTTTTTTTTGTTATGTTTTCAAGGTAGAAATAAAAAGGATTTGAACTGAATGTGTGGTTTAAGAAATGGAGCAAGGATTCAAATAGAATCATGGAGTTGTCTTTAAATGAAATAAGGAAAATTATAGAATGATCAGGTTGTAGGAAAGATGAGAAATTTGGTTTTGGACATAATAAGTTTCAAATATGTATTAGTTATCTACATGGAAATTTAAGTAAGAAGTTGGATATCAGAGCCTTGACATCAGGGGAGCTATCAAGGCTAAGAAATAAATCTTATAGCTGTCAGCATATAGATAGAATTTAAAGGCATGGGATTAGATGGAGTCATGTAAGGGCTGATTAAGCATAAAGAAGAGCTCTTAGAACTGAGGCTGGGTGGAAGAGGAGTGAGCAACCCTGGACTGAGACCCAGAGAGAGTGTCAGGTGATGTAGACAGGAAACCAGGTGAGCATGGTGTTCCAGTTACCAAGGAAGAAAGTGTTTCAAAGTTCCAGTGTATCCACATTTTCAACAGGACTTTTTAACTCTCTTGGTTTAGTAGTCCACTAGAGTGAGGCTGTACTGCACTCTGACAAATGTTTAACAAGTTGAGAGCTCTGTGATAATCTTATCCTCTTCAAAATAAATCCCAAGGGTGGCCATGTACTTATAGAAATAATGCTCCTCTTGTCCAAGTCATTTGTGGAACTGTATTTTGGAGAATTGCCATCATTCCCTTGAGGATATACACTGGCAGAACATAATTATTCTCTGAAAGATGGTTTTCTTCGAGGATTAGGATTAGATCTTTTTTTCCACACCCAAGTCCAAATCTGGTAAATATGGGATATCAAGCAGGACATCACTATACTTGGTTCATGGCAAAATGTAAATGTAAAGGAATAAGCTTGATTTGAATCCCCCATCAGTATTCTTTTAATTAGCCTTTCTCTTTTAATTTTGAAAACCATGTATATTCACTAATTTCAAACTGACACCTAGAAAATATGTACATGAATAAAAGAAGGAAGAACAACCACAGTCTTACTTTTGTTTGCAAATATTTTACATCACTTAAAAATATTTCTACTTGCTTTGCATTTCACTTATTGGAGCCTATATTTTTTTAGGGACTTCCTAAAATGGCTTTTACATTGATTTCAAAAGACACCCAGGGCCACTACTTAGAAGTATACAATATAAATGTGAATGGATAACTTCTCATCTTTAAATATATCTTATGTCCTTTATTTTTTCCCCCTAACCCAGTTCTCTTTTCCAACTTCCAACTGGTTAAAAAGAACATGGGATTTGGAGTCAATTTGGATTTAAATTGCTGTCCTATGACTGTGAAGTTATTTATTCTATCTGAGCCTCATTTCCTTCATCAATGAAATGTTAATTCTAACAGGGAATTTTACATAATTAATTAAGAGAGCATGTATAATGCATAATGTACTTAGCACATCATAGGTGCTCATCAAAATTTAACATAATTAAAACCACATGGGTTTTATAGTTGGAAAAATAATGCCTCAATTTTTCTTATCTGTATATAATGAGTAATGTACCTCCCTCGTTCGTTTGTTAGAAGGATTAAATTAAATCATGTATATACCATGCAGCACAGAATATAACAGGCATCCATTAAGCATTCTGCAAAGGAACAGATATATTATACATTTCATGTTTTATTCCTAGTCCAGTGCTTTGCATACAGTAAGGTTCTGAATGCTTTTTAAAAAAATTAAAATGAATGTCATTTCTTTATATTGACAAGCTTTCACTTGTGCTGCTCAGTGAGACATACCACACTACTTTGCTTAAAAATACACAGGAAATGCATGGGGTGCTGTTTGCGGTAGGAGGTAGATTAGAAAAACAAATAAGTAAACACACATTAATTACAAAGGAAATTTTTGAAACACTGATGACAACAAAGAAGGAGCCTACATGTATTAATAAAGATCCTTGTGATTCTTTTCTAATTGTATTTTCTCTAATTGCCAAGGATATAAAACAACATTGTTAATTTCAGATAAAAGCATCAAAAGCCAAGTTTGAGCAGCAACCCAGTCCTCTAGATTTCATTCTGGTTTCCATAGAGTCCCTCGTGTGTGTGAAACCTTGCAATTGATAATGCACAATTCTGCTACTTACCTCCGTACATTGGGCTTCTCAGCCCCACTTAAGCACGTCTCCATCTGCAATGCCTCTGCCTGTCACTGAGATCCTTCAAGTGAACTTCCTTTTACATCTCTTTTGTTCATCTCTAGTGGAAACACTTAATAGCACATTTGAATGCTGTGGAACTTTTATTTCAGATGCTCTAGCCTATCACAACAGGCTCCTATACTGTAATATCTGTTTGGGCTAAAGTATCCTTAGAAAGAATAAAATTTGTGACAAAAGTGCTTCATTGCATCTCTCTCTCTCTCTCTCTCTCTCTCTCTCTCTCTCCCCCTCTCCCTCTCCCTCTCCCTTCATCCTTCCCTCCCTCCATCCCCAACTCGCCCTCCCCATCCTTCAATCCCTACCCACCCATAATACATATACAGTATCTACATGGTTACAAAAATATGGTAAAATAATGAAAGAGTCAATCATCATACATTAAAACACCATGGTTTCAGTGCCCTCCACATGTGTGCTGTGTAGTGTGATAGCAGTCTTTATTTAGATAATTTCTCTCATGTTTGCCCTCCCTTGCATACATACTCCTGCATGCATACATGCACACACACACACACTCACTCTCTTGCACACACACTGAGTCACCAACCCACACACTGGCCATCCCCTTGTTATCAATTGCTTTTTTTTTTAAGAGAGAGAGAGAGAGAGAGAGAGAGAGAGAGAGAGAGAGAGAGAATGAGAATTTTAATATTTATTTTTTAGTTTTCGACAGACACAACATCTTTGTTTGTATGTGGTGCTGAGGATCGAACCCGGGCTGCACGCATGCCAGGCGAGCACGCTACCGCTTGAGCCACATCCCCAGCTCATCAATTGCTTTTAGGTGGCAGAAATTCCAGCCCAGCTGACTTGAGCAAAAAGATGTGTTGGCCAGTATAAGGTAACTGTCCCAGGGCAAAGACTGGCTTCCAGCAAGATTTGATGCATAGGCAATGTTTGATTAATAATTTTTGATTGAAAGCGAATGTTAAGTCATTCATTCAATCTGTTTAGACACAGATCAGCTGCAACTGAATAATATTTTCTTTCCACTTCAGAGCTAAAACGCTGAATTAACTTCATCTCTGGTTTTTATAGCCAGTGAGATATTAAAAACCATCCCCCAAACTCTTACAAAATACCAATTCCCAGACTTTAACCATAGAAATTCTAATTTTATTTGTTTGAGAACTTCACACATTTTTCAAAAGTCTCAGATGGTTCTGAATTGCCCATGGTAGGGAACTACTGCTTTATCTTTTTGAATTGCCTTCCTCAAAAGGTGCTGGGACCATTTGCTCTTAGGAGGCTGAAGCAGGATCCTTTAGTAGAGGGATCTAGAGTAGAAAGAGATTTCCCAGATTCTTAGAAAAACTAGAAAATCAAGCTCTAAAATAGAAAATGATCCATTAAAAGAAAACCCCATAGAAAAGACACAGAGCTAAAAATATGAACATAAAGCAGGTGGCAGGGAGAAGAAGAAGTAGAACAAGAATGGAAGAGCAAAGTAAATAAACCATGGATATTAACCAAGACTGAAATGTTTACATGTTAGAGTCTAGTTCAAGTTAGTTCAAAGGCACCCACTCTGGCCAGACAATCTCCAGTGACGTAAACCACACTGGACTCCATTTGCATGAACAAAGAATGCATTATAGATGGTTAAGAGTATCTAACTAAATTTGTTTTCATAGAATTGAACACAAATATCAATGGTGCAATCCGAGTGGTCACACCAGGGTCTCTCTGTGGGCTGGAAAAAGCAAAATCTAAATGCTTTACTCTCTGGGATTTCCTGGAAGCAAGAACTGGCAGTAACAGTGGGCAGCATCCATATTAATTGCATTGAGGTCCATCTCCCTAACTTTGTGTGCAATACAGTTTGTCCTCGAGTGAGAATGTGGCAAATAACTCTCATGCTTCCATAATCATTAGGACCCAGAGCCTGAAAATTTCTGCCACTGAATGAAGATCTTTGCCATGAATAATTACAAATGAGGCAAGCAATCATTCGCGTCATGGTTCATCGGCCCCGACGGAGTGAAACAAAGACATTTTTCACTCTCTTCCCTCTACCATATGGACTATTAAAATGCCTTTGTAGATTACTGTAAATAATTCAAATGTTTATTAAAAACTCTGTAGGAAGATCAAGGAATCATAGATAATAAGAGAGAATACCATCCAATTTATTTTTACATAGCAGTCTCCATCCATCATCTCACAAAAGTGCTTCGAGGGGAAACACAAAGGGAGGCAGGCTTTTCAGGCGAGACTCATAGAGGAGGTCATTTAAAATGATCTTGGGAGAAGTGTTAAGGAAGTGCTGCTTTGTTTCTTAGGGTTTCAGTTTTCTGGCTCCATCAGGTCTTTTTCTAATTCCCTTTAAGGTTGAGTTACTTGAACCCTTGTTCCAACAGATGAACTAGGCTTATGATAAGACAGAAGGGAGGGTGGATGCTCTAACCTCTGCACACAGCCTTTCTTTTGCCTTCTGTGTCCTGTTATTTGCATGTGCATGGAGAGGACAAAGTGTAAACCACCTCTAATTTGCTCTAAAGTAGAGGCCTATGGCTTGATAGTCCTGCCATACTGCATTGTAACTGCCACACGGGTCCCCTGTGAGGCAAAACAAGGGAGCTCCAGGCAGGGCTGGCATTGCAACTGAGCTGTGATATTTTGGGATCAGTATGGTGAGCTGCCCTCAGCTGAAGTGATCTTTTCATTTCCCAATTAATACTCAGATAATATCTCTTGTTTGGTAGGTGTTTGACATGTGCATATAGTAGATAGTTTAAAAAATTCAAAGAGTTGTTATGGTTTAGATCTGGAATGAACCCCAAGGCTCATGTGTTAGAAGGTTTGTCCCCATTGCTTCCATGTGCAGAGGAGCAACTTTTAGGGAATGATTGGATCATGAGGTCTCTGACCTCATTTGTGGATTAATCCATTTGAGGCCTTATTGGGAGGTGGTAGAAACTAAAGGAGATGGGGTCTAGTTGGAAGAAGTAAACTGAGGGGCACAGCCTAGAAGGGTACATTCTTTATTACTTATATTTGAAACTTTGTAATCATTTTCCTATCCCTTTCTTTATCCAAGTTTATCCCCTTTGTGAGGGTTCAAAAAGGGCTCTCTACAGGAACAGATGAATGGTGTGTCCCCAAAGCCCCTGTTTTAATGCAGGAATATTCAGAGGTGCAAAGATTAGATTATGAGAGCTGTAACCTAATCAGTCCATCCTAGTTTGAATGGACTAGGTTAGCTGTAGGCAGGTGAAGTATGGCAGGAGGAAGTGGGTCACCTGGGCCATGGGAGGATTCTTCTTCCCTAAAGCCCTTCCCTTGCTCTCTCTGCTTCCTGGCTGCCATGAATGGAGCAATGCTTCTCCATCATGCCCTTCTGTTGTGCCTCAGTGCAGACCCAGAGCAATGGATTCGCCAACCACAGAGTAAACTACTGAAATCGTAGGCCAAATAAACTTTTCATCTTTTAAGTTGCTCTTATCAAGTATTTTGGTCATATCCATGAAAAGATAATATGGTATGTATGTTATAAAAGGAGATTTATTGAACTACATCATCAGAAGCCAAACCGTCCCACGACAGCCATCTCCAAGCTAAGGAGCCAGGATAACCGTAGCTGCTCAGTCCAAGAGCCTCAGAGCAAGAGAGATCAATAGTGCAACCCCAGAGACTACATGCCTCCTGAAGAGGAGCTGGTGAGAATCCACATTGAAGGAGAGAGGGGACTGGAGTCTGATCCACTCTGACAATGGTAGGAGTGATGAAGCTCCCATTTAAGAAAACTCAACCTTGCATTCCCTGAGGCTTCCTCCTTCTGTTTTTTGTTTCATTTGGGTCCCCAACCTGTTGGACAGTGCTGTCTACATTCAGGGTGGGTCTTGCCTTCAGTTTACTGTCCTGTGTGCCAACTGTCTCTGGAATAACCCTCACTGATACACCCAGAAGTCTTTTAATCCTAGGCATCTCTCAATCCAATCAAATTGATAATCCATTTTAACCATGGTCTGGCAGATGCGACCATTCCTTTCAAAACCTTATGCTTATTTATATCTTATTGGAAATGTCTTGGAGAAGTTAATGTGTGTGTGTGTGTGTGTGTGTGTGTGTGTGTGTATTTTTTTCCAATTCTAGCCAAGGAGATTTTCATTACCTGACCCAGAATGATACATAAAACTTTACTTAGAATTTACCAAAATTATAGTCCAATATCCCTAACTACATCAAGGGACCAGGGAGTAGAACACAGTCATACATCAGTGAACAATAGGGATGTGTTCTGAGAAATGGGCCACCAGGTTATTTGTCAATATGTGAACATCAGAGAACATTGCTTTTTTTAGTAAATGTTGAAAAAATCTTTATTTTGACTATTACCCATTATTTGCTTGATTCATTCTTCTCTCTCACCTCTGAAAGTTCTTTTTTCCCACTAATTGTCTTTTACTCTAATGCATAGATCCAGGTATATAGAGTGCACATTCACAAATCTAGATGATATGGATTAATCACTCCTCAAACCCTCTTGATATAATCAAGAGACACAATAAATACAGGATTTATGAAGCCACTGCTGAGTAACAGGGAATAATATTTTACAGTTAAATGTTTTTTTTTTTTAATTTTCTTTTTAGGCAGTACTGGGGCTATAAACCTGAGGGGCTTTATGCTAAACTATATCCCTAACCTTTTTTATTCTTTTTTTTTGAGGCTGGGTCTTGATAAATTGGCCAGGCTAGCCTTGAATTTGTATTCTCCTGTCTTTACCTCCCAAATTCATAGGATTACAGACCTGTCCCACCTTCTTTGCAAAGTAGTTTTTTTTTTTAAATAATAAGTAAGAGTGCACTCAAAAACAACAATAAAAAGTTTAGTATAGTGAATACATAAACCAGTAACAGGTTATTCATTACTATTATCAAGTACTGTGTTCTATACATAATTGTATGTATTATACTTTTATAAGACTGGCAGCGCAGAAGGTTTGTTTACAGCAGCAGCACTACAAACATGAGTAATGTGTTGGGCTACAGCGTTACCATGGCTACATCACTAGAGGGTAAGGATTCTTCAGCTCCATTTTAATCTTATGGAAACATTGTCATATGTGCAGTCCTTCGTTGACCAAAATGTTATGTACTGGGCAGACTGTATGACTTTCTTACTACCCACAAAAGGAGGCAGACCAATACAGATGCACTAGCAATGTCCCCATTTTACCCATCTTAACCAATAATTCCCCTGCTCTATAGTAAGAAATTACAATTGTTTTAATAATAAAGCTGATGTATCATACAATAGAATGTGTTTTTGTTAATATGGAAATCAATAAGATTTGAAAGAAATTCTGTACTTGTGGCAATTGTTATAGATTATGTCCTCAAAACCTGGCAGAATAAATTATTTTGTTTGTCCTTCTATATTGAGAAGGATTTAAGAAGTACTGAATATAGGGCTAGGGATATAGCTCAGTTGGTCAAGTGCTTGCCTCTCATGCATAAGGCCCTAGGTTCAAATCCCAGCACCCCTTACGCCCCCCAAAAAGTACTGAATATGTGTGATTATCTATTACTAGCAATTTTGTCAATAATATAACTTCCTACTTACATTGTTATCATTCCCTTATATTGTGATAATAGCCTCTTGCTTTAACTACCTGATCAATGACTTTTGTCTAATTTTTTACAGAGGTATTTTTAAAATTTTTTAAAATAATTCTTTAACATTAAACTATCAGCTTCAAAATAATTTGAAGGACCCATTATTACAAGAACAAATAAAGAACTCCAGCCTCTATTTTTTGTTTTATGCCAGGGATTAAACTCAGGGTTCTTCCCACTGAACTATATCCTCATATCCCCTTTTTTAAAATTCTTTTTTTTTTCTTTCAATTTTGAGACGAACTCTCACTAAATTGCCCAGGCTGGCCTTGAACTTGCAAATCTTCTGCCTCAGCCTCCTGAGTCACTGGGTTTGTAGGTGTGTACCACCAGATCCAACTCTTCCAGCCTCTATTCTAATCCATGGAAAGTTACATCTCCAAAGTCCATTTTACTAGCTGAATAATCGGGCTATTTTGTTTTAAAACTAAAGAAAAAATCATGGAAAATGTCTTGGTATCTCTAAGTCTCTGCTATGCAACTGCTTGATGCTGTAGATATCTATCAAATACCAGTCACTCTGATTTGTGGAAACATAGGCTAAGACAGCAGATAAGAGGAACAAAACATCTGTAAGTCATCCTGTATGCATTCTTAAAGAGCAGCTTAGAAATGAATCACTAATCAAATGAATCAACAAGTTAATGTCATTTCTACAACCAAAAATCTTACCAGAAAGCAATACAAAATAAAATGAAGAATGTGTCTTAGCCAAGTACTTTTTGTTTGTTTTCAACTTCCAAATTAATTTTATTCCCTATGGATTATGTTCACAAAAACTGAGTCCTCCTAAATATGATTTTTAGAATATATATTTAGTATAGTCTCTGTTGATCAAATGTATCATAAACTATCAATTAAGATTCAACAATATTCTTTGAATTTTCTGTGTTTGAATCACAGGTTTTGTAACAGATCTTTTTTTGGAATTCTCCAGTAAAATTTGATGATTTCAGTATCTGTAGATAAAGCAAATATTTAAACTCTTTGCAACATGTTGTGATTTTCCATCTCTATTTAGTTTCCTAGGGTTAATACCATAACAAATTATCATCTACTGGGTGGTCAGAAAAAGAAAACAGAAATTTATTTTTTTTATACTTACAGAGTTTTAAAGTTTCAAATCCAGGTGTTTGCAGGGCCATGTTCTGAGTTCTCTAGGGGAGAATCTGTCTGATGCCTATCTCAGCTTCTGGGATTGGCAATAATTGGGATTCCTTGGTTTGTAGCTACATAATTCTGTGTCTCCTCCTACTGGTCACATAGTGTTCTTCCCTGTGTCTCTCTTATCTGCATGAGGACAACAGTTGTATTATCTTTGGAACACACACCCCACCACACACACACACACACACAATGTCCTCATCTCAAATCTTTTACCTCTGCAAAGACTCTGTTTCCAAAACATATTCACAGGTATTTGGGTATAAGATTTCAGGAAAACATTTTGGTGGATATAATTTAACTCAGAACATCATCTGTAGAATAATTTTTGATATACTGAACTAAGAACCCCAGTGGTAACTCTTGAAAGCAGTCCTCTAAGACTTGTGCACACATCCTCTACCTTCAGGCCATTCCCTGATGCATCTTTGATCTCAAACATCCATGTAGAAGGCACATAAGGGATGTTTATGAATTTAATTCAGGGGTCACAAGACCTAGCTTCATCTTTGGCCAGAATTTTAGGTCTGCTCCTGCAGAGTTTAATTAAATGTTAACAATTCTATCTTAAAATGATGGATTTTATCCTTCATCCCATCTCAAATTGAGAAATGATGACAGGAACCATTTTTTCTTTTACGAGGAATGCACCTTCTACCATTTTAGTTTCCCGATCATCATAAGAATCCAGGGAAAGTGATCCCATCACAAGGAAGTTGGGAATAGAAAGAGAAAATTGGAAATTCAAGCTCACCTCCATAGATTCTTGAAAATGTTTCATTTGATGATATTTACCTGTTAATTAGGATCAAAGGAGGAAATTCATATAATATAGCACATAAGAGCTTACTGGCTGAATATTAATGAATTCAGTGATGGGCTTCTGTTTCCAGGCAACGAAACATTCCTGAGAGTATTAATGTTGGTTGTAAAATAACACCACAGCCTGAAGCTGGAGTGCTGTGACTGTTGAATAACAGCTCTCAACCCTCCAGGCCAAGTTCCCACCCTTCCAGGGTTGTAGATTACAATGATTGCTTCAAAGACAACTGTTTTCATTGTCTCCATCATACCTGCCACCAAGGTGAGCCCCACACTCCAAATTCAATGTGTATCTGGATAAAAATAGATTATAGCACCAATAAAAGGTGTAGTGAACTGAGCCACAAACACACGGTGTCCAGAGACATGGAACAGGAGATTCACATTTTAATCCTCAGTCTATTGCCAATGGATTGATGTCTGAAAGCTCTTTCCAATGTATCCACCAGGGAGAGACAGAGACAGAGAGATGGTGGGGGTGGGGCAAAGAAAGAAAAGGAAGGGAGGAAGGAAAAAAATGATTAGGATAACTAGGCTAACAATCATCTCCAGTTTTGGCAGTCTGTGATGTTTCCTGTCAGCTTTGATTAAAAAGGATAAAAAAATTACTATCAAATATAAATAGGGTTGTTAGTAGAGATATCTCAGAAACAAGACAGCATTCTGTAAGGATATGTCTGGGGCACAAAACCAAGACTGGATAAACCACAGGTTCAGCTTCAGAGAAAGCCGGCAGTGGTCTCCTTGTGATGCACCAATGGTCTAGCTCTCCAGTCCAGCGCTGCCCCTACCCACCCCAAGCCATAGCTGTACCTACTCTCTCTCCTGATAGAATTAGAACAGGCAGGAGGCAGTATGACTTGTGTTCTTACCAGCATCAATCTACTCCTCAAATCTACCCAGCATGGCAATCAGGAAAGAGGCATTAACCCTCAGCCAGTTGGCCTGGGTGCCACTCTCCCAAGCCCATTCTCAGGGCTGGATTAGCAGACAGTCTGTTAAAATAAGGACCCTGTTCATGCTCTGTGAACAGGGATACGATACAGGAGAGATTTCACACTGAACCTATACAACCAGCACCCAGGGAGGGGTTTACTGCTTTGCTCTCTCCACAGATCAGTGCGCCAATGACAAGATTGTCCTCATCCTGTGTTCCTGGGCTTCATAAAATGCATGCGATGATAGCAGCAGATCTTCATTAACACTATTACAGTCAGCCACCAGTTTAAAATTTATTCCCACTTTGTATCCTACACTACTCCCTTCTCATTAATAAGATATTTCATATTTTACAACCCAAAGTTAAAAATACGTGTCTATTTCCCTGAATGCAACCCAGCCTCTGACATGATTTCCAGAAATATTAAAATAAGAAAAGAGATGTCATTGTGGTTGTGGGCACAGGCTTTTGAGTCAGGCAGACCTAATTTCCAGTTCTAGCTCTGCCTCTTTAAAGGACTATGAACCCAGGGCAAGTCATTTGACCTTCCTGAGCTTATGTTTCTCTGTCTTTAAGATAGGGGTTATATGAAGTATTACCCATAGTTGTTGTGAGAATTAAATTAGGTAGTTTATTTTAGAACATACAGGGCCTAGCAATTTCAATCATTTAATAAACACTAGCTACTATTGCTATGATGATGATGATGATGATCATGATCATGATCATCATAAAAGTATGCAAGGAACAAAACCCCTCAAATCGAGATGATTAGTGCTAGTTTTAGGAGGGGAATAGACACAGGAGAAGTGAAAATTGGCTGTTGATAATTTCTCATTGATGTTGCCCAGAACAGATGGGAATTGGAAGGAAAAAAAAATAAAATCATGATTTTCATCTGCATTCTGACACTCTAGCAGCAGCTTTTCTTTGGGGCTGGGAAGGGCACGGGTATATCATTGAAAACATCCAACTCTTAAAATGCTGATCTTCATGTGCAAACTGGGGGTTTTGATGGTCAAGCCACTGGGCTATGGTACTAAGAGGTATAAAGGGGATAAAATGTGTGAGAGTATTTGGTGTCTTAGGAAATGTTATCAAAGGTAATAATGCCTTTGAATATTACCCTCTTCTGAGATTCTCCTTTTCATTTGTTGGTCACATGTTATAATACTACTCCCTCATCCTTAGCACACTGCAGGTGCTCTATGAAGGAGACCTCTTCCTGGACTTCCCTTGCATTTATAATCCAAAGAACCTGGGGTTGTCCCCAGTGTTCTCACTCCTCCTATCCCAACTGCAGGCATTCCCCTAGGGAATCTCCCAGCCCATCAAATTAGGCTTTGATGATGGACTCAATACTTCTTCCAAATAAAATATGACTTTCTGCATTCAATGACTCAAAATAAATAATACTCTAGGCAGTTGTTCTTGGGTTTTCATGTCCCAGGGAATTCCCTGGGAGAATTAAAATACATGTTCCTAGAGCCCTCCATTCTAATTAATTAGATTCCAGGAATCATTATTTTAAACATTTCAGATTATTCTGGATAATGTTTTTAGTGGGAATGTCTACATGCACCTGGACTAGTATCCAGCATCCCTAATGTCACAAGGGAAAGAGAAAAAAAAATGTAGACTGATAATCTCAACCTGCTTCTCAAAGTGCTATGAGATACGAAAGAGAGGCCTTAGCTTTTGACCACCTCATTTGCCAATGATGCACTTACTCATCCTTGTGCTTCACCTTGGCATTGGGTTGTGCCTTCCCTCCAGTCTTCTCTCCAAATAACCACGAAGGAGATCATCTCAGTCAGTCAATTTTGGTGAGATTATTCCAAAGCAAAACTAGTTTCTATGCCCTTTAGTCTACTTCAGCAACCTATCACTTAACTTCTTACTCTTGTTTCTCTGTTCTTGCTAATCTTTCTCATACTTTTCATTTCTGCTTCTCCTGGCCAGCCATTAATATTTAGTCCAAATATCTACTTTTCCAGAAAACCCATATGAGATCCTCAGGTAAAGCTAAGGCCTCTCTTTCGTATCTCATAGCACTTTGAGAAGCAGGTTGAGATTATCAGTTTTCATATTTTTTTTCTCTTTCACTATGCTACAAATTTCTGAATGATATTGATGGCCCTTTGTTTATTTCTGTACCTCTAGAGGCTCACAAAGATGTAAAACTGCATGACAGTTTATCTTAGATGTTTTTTTCTCATCAACTTCTCTTTTCTTTCCTCAATGTAAAAACATGGCTCATGGATCTCTCCACCTCTCTCCTATTCCCTGGACTTACTTCCTCTCCACTCCTCTCCACAGTGGCAACGGGATCCCGGGAGGTCAAAACTCAAGGGTGAATGGGGATGATGAGACTATGGAATAAAAACAATGGAGCAACTATGTTCAGATGTTTTATTACTATTCACCTGAGCTGCTGGGAATAAGAAGAAGGCTGAAGTTTTCTTTTTAAAGGATTAACATTTCTGCAAGTACCAAGCAGCTTATAAAAATTAAAACACAGGAGATCACAGATGTCAAATAGGGATCATGTCTGAAGGAAAAGAGAAGAAAAGGACTCTTTTTTTCCCCTTTTTTCTTGGTGACAATAACCGTCACCCTTAGATGAATTAATGATCAGCTCTGAAGGACTGCCTGGTCCTATGTGGAACTATCTATTCATGTGTTTGTGGGCTATAGTCCAATATCCTGTTTGCCTAGGGGAGCCCAAATCTCCGTTCTGTATTTTGTTACTACTATTGACAAAGAACTGTGTTTGTCTCCCCGGATGTAAATAGATGATTTCAAGACCTTGGGGACAGGATTTGTGGCCATGATTTAATAGTGCTAATGATGCAAGACAGCACTCTCCCATAGCTGACAGAGAAGGTGAAACCCAAGTTCACTCCCAGACAGGCCTTTTTTTTGCATATACACTAAAAACAGAGAAGATTACTTTCAAATTTGATTGCCAGAAACCTCCACCCTCAAGGACCAGGGCCTGGCGTATAGTTCTTGGCTCAGTTTTTCTTTCTGAAATAGGAAAAGTGGAGCTTACTTTGATTCCTGGCTTGTGCTTGATGTTTGGACCAAATGCACAGTCCACACTTGTCCAAAGAATGAAACTCCCCCATTTATTTGTGACTGATAATAGGTGCCAAGACATTCTTGTACAACGGTTTGGTACATTTCTTTCATCTGCACTTGTTTACAATGTAAGGAGCATGGATGGATGCTCCTCAGGAACTTCAGAAGTCTGGCTTGAACCTGAACCCAGATGGCTAGATGCTTATCGGAATCTTTTGTGAACCATCCAAACATCTAGTATGTCAGGAGCTGCAGAGAACCACTTTCCTCATGAGCATTCAGGCATTTCCAGTCAGACCCTGACTAATGCAAGAACAGCCTTTACTCAAAGTTTGGCTCCTTTCCACCAAAACTTTATAACACCTGCCTGTGAAGACGCCTTCCACAAGCCTGTGAGCAATTTATCTCCATGGGACTTTGGAGAGGCTGTGTCGAGATTCTCCATATTCAGACAAAGATGTTGAGCATATAATGAAAGACAGGAGCATTATCTTTAGTGTGGTTTATGAATGACGTGATGTCTTCTTTCTTGTCTTTCATTCTTTTGTCTTTCTTAATACAGATTCCACACTTTGGACTTTGGTTGTGGGATTCAGGAAGTTAATGCATTTTTCAGCTCCTTTACAAAATTAAGTTTTAATAATTTGTGGACTGCTAGTAGTTTGAATGTCTTTCCTTCTGTGTATCTACAATTCAGTTTTATTTGGCTGAATTAGCAAGACTTCCAAGGGGCAGAGATCCTTTTCCAGGCATGGGTTGAGTGCTGTAGAATCAGTGGGCAAAGTATAGCTGAATGAAAAAGCATGTGATGAAGTGTCGTCCTTTACCCATTGTGATATTAGCCTTTCAATAGTTATCAGCTCACACATAGTGAAAGATACAACTTATAGTAAAACATAAAGAAATGAAAACACATACAAGAATATTTTTTTCATCATGTAACTATAGATTTTTACTGCCTAGTAAAATCCTTTTTCATCAGGAGCAAATTTCAATGTCGTTTTAAAAGTCAACTTTCCAGTGTATTTATCATATTTTTTAGTTTAGAAAAAGAAGAGTCAGAAACTGCCCACAGGCAATTGCAAACATAAAAATGATTATTTTAAAGTATAGTTCTTCTATTAGATGCAGGGTCTCTGGTTTTATTTCTATGATCCATTTTGAGTTGTGATTTAGGCCCCAACTTCCTTAATAAGACACATTTGGTGCAAGAATTAAAATCAAGAATCAATAAATGGGATGGATTCAAACTAAAAAGTTTCTTCTAAGCAAAAGACACAATTTGTGAGGTGAATAGAGAGCCTACATCTTGTGAGCAAATCTTTACCCCTCACACATCAGGTAGAGCACTAATATCTAGGGTATATAAAAAATTCAAAAAGCTAAGCACTAAAAAAAAATTACCCACTTAATAAATGGGCCAAGGACCTGAACAGACACTTCTCAGAAGATGATATACAATAAATCAACAAATATATGAAAAAATGTTAATAATTGCTAGCAATTAGAGAAATGCAAATCAAAACTAAGATTTCATCTCATTCCACTCAGAATGGCAGATATTAAGAATCTAAACAACAATAAGTATTGGCGAGGATGTGGGGAAAAAGGCACACCATACACTGTTGGTGGGACTGCATATGGAAAGCAGGATAGAGATTTCTTGAAAAATTGGGAAAGGAACCACCATTTAACCTACCTATCCCTTTCCTAGGTCCATACCCACAAAACTTAAAAACAGCATACTACAGGGACACAGTCACATCAATGTTTTTTTGCAGCACAATTCACAATAGCTAAACTGTGGAACCAACCTAGATGCCCTTCAATAGATGAATGTATAAAAAAAAGTGTAGCATATATACACAATGGAATATTACTCAGCAATAAAAGAGGATGAAATCATGGCATTTGCAGGTAAATGGATGACGTTGGAGAAGATAATGCTAAGAGAATTTAGCCAATCCCCCCAAAACAAATGCTGATTGTGTTCTCTGATACAAGGAGGCTGATTTATAGTGGAGTAGGGAGGGGGAGTGTGGGAGGAATAGAGGAATTCTAGATAGGGCAGAGGGGTGGGAGAGTAAAGGAGGAGAGTATGGGGTTAGAAATGATGCTGGAATGTGATGGACATTATTATCCAAAGTACATGTATAAAAGACACGAATCAGTGTGAATATAGTTTGTATACAACCAAAGATATGAAAAATTGTGTTCTATATGTGTAATAAGAATTGTAATGCATTCTGCTGTCACATATAAATAAAAACATAATAAAAAGTATAGTTATGTTTTTATTTAATATTTATATTTGAACTTAGGCTTCCAGATCCATTTCATACATACTCACTCCATTTTTTTTTCCTTTGTGTTTAATTTAAAAAATAACCTTGTTATTTTAGAACTGCTTTAGACCTAAAGGATTATTGTAAAGATTTTACACAGTTTCCATACTACCATACATAGGTTCGCTTATTCTTAAACTTATATTAGTATAGTGCATTTATTATCATTACAATGATACATTTTAACTATGGTCTATGCTTTACTTAGATTTCCTTAGCTGTCACCTAATGTTCTTCTTTCTGTTTCAAGGCCCTATTCAGTGTCACATTACACTTAGTAGTCCTGTCTTCTTAGCCTCTTCTAACTGTGACAGCTTCCTCATTCATTTTGGAAAATGTTCCCCATACTTGTAAATGTCTCAGGTGTTATATTATGCAAGGATTGGCAAATAGATTTTATTTCATTTGCCATTTAAAAAAAATTAGGTGTAGTTGGACACAATACCTTTATTTAATTTATTTTTATGTGGTGCTTAGGATTGAACCCAGCACCCCTCATGTGCTAGGTGAACACTCTACCACTGAGCCACAACCCCAGGCCCTGCCATTTTTTTTAATGGAGAGCTGCATTGAGACTGTGCAGCAAATCTGTGTCTTTATCTTACATACTAGGAATGTGAATAAAGAATGATATCTGCAACTTGAGGAAAAGAAAGGACAGTAGTATTTTCCTCTATGTTGTTTAAGATATAAATTAAATGAAAATAATTACCCTTCACATTCATAATTTTACTATGCACTTAAGAGGCTGAAATCATGTGTGTATGACAGTTCAGCAATAATCCATGCCATCTCACATATTCACCTGAAATTCACTGTCTGTCAATTCACTGTCGGACAATGGAGAAGGAAAGAAAAATGGATGTGGACCCTAGACCCTAATACCTTGGTATAAACATATAAACTACGAGCAGTACTATTTATAGAAAAGGAGTTTTATATAAAGAGTGATCATTATGAAATTGACTCGTGAGAGGATTGTGTGTGTGTGTGGTTTTATTTTTTCAAAATGTATGCCTAGAGCTAGGTAGAAATTCAACATATCAAAGGGGGAAAAGAAAGAAAGAAACAAGTGCCCCAATATTACTTAGGCATATGAGGGATGACAGATAGGTTGAGAATCCCTAATCTGAAAGTCTGAAATCTGAATAACTCTAAAATCTGAAATATTTTGAGTACACGAGGCCCATGGAAAGAAAACTCCATACCCGATCTCAGGTAATGAGTTTCCATCAAAACACGGGTGTATTAAAATATTATATAGAAGTACCTTCAGATCATGTATATAAAATATGTAGATGAAAAATTCATTTTATTTTTAGATTTCGGTACCATCCCCAAGAAATCTCATTGTGTATATATGAATATTCCAAAGCTTGAGAAAATTTAAATTTCAAATCACTTTTTGTCCCAGGCATTTCAGATAAGGGATACTCAACTGATAAAATTTGATTTCTAGGAAATGTGACGACATAAAGATGTTATTTGGCAAGAAAGAAATTACCTTGGGCCTTCCTTGCTCTCTTAAGCCATTAAGTCAATACTTGTATCCCCTCTTCCAATAGATGACCAATATGCGGGTTTTCAAATCACAGTTGGAGTTACTCTTGGCCCAATAATTAATAGAATTGATAGAATTTTGATGCTGAGCTTAAATTTGTAACAGACTTCTGCCTGTTCCAAACTATAATGATCTTGAAGCTGATTTGTGAGCACAGCTTGTAGGATCAATTTTGTAACTTCAAAGTCACACCATGGTGCTCTCTCTGGGAATGCCAAGTGTAAGAATGGGGAAAGAAAATTAACATAGACTCAGAACCAACTTTGTGTCAGGCTCTAGGCTAGCTGCCTTTTCAAACATGTCTTGCTTATCTTCACAATGGTTTGCCGAAAGCATGTTGCAAACTTGAAATATTACCAGAGAAAAAGTCATACACAATTTGTACCTCCTTTTTAGTAATTCCAGCAAGATTTAGGAGCTTGAATTATTGATGTTATTATTTAGATCTAGAATGCCCCCCTCCCTCAGTCTCACTGCAATGCATCAATGTTCAGAGATGAAATGATTAGATTATGAGGGCTCTGACCTGATCAGTGGATTAATCCACTTGATAGATTGATAATTTGAATAAACTACTGGAAAATGATGAAAACAATAGACAGGTGAAATATGGCTGAAGGAAATAGATCACTCTGGGCACAACCATGGTGACCATATCTGTCCTCAATCTTTTTCTCTTTCTTTCTGCTTTCTGGCTATCATGAGCTGAGCATCTTTCCTTCAGCACACTCCTCAGCCATGATGTTCCACCGTATCTGGGGCTCAAACAATAGATAGACTGAACCTCTGAAGCCATGAGCCCGAACACATCTTCTCCTCTAAATTGGTCTTGTCACGTATTTTTGTCACAGCAATGAAAAAGTGACCAACACAGTGGATGTTCTAACTATCTGACTTCCACAGTAAAGGACTGTGTTAGAGGTGATAATCCTCTCACAGATATCTATACCCCAACCCCTTGTTCTCATAAATAGTTACTTTATAAGGCAAAAGAGTTCTTCGAAGATAAAATTAAGATTACTGATTTTAAATGAGGGAGATTATTCTGGATTATCTGAGTGTTTTTAATCTTATCACATTTACCCTTGAGTGCAGAGAAACTTCTTTGGCTGCAAACAGAAGATGCAGAAGGGCAGGAAAGGACAGGCAGACAGGAAGGTCAGAGTTACTCAAAGCATCAGGAGGATTTGGCTGGTCGCTGCTGTTTAGAAGATGGAGAAGCCCATAAACCAGGGAATCAAGCAGACTCTAGAAGCTGGGAATGGCCTCTGGCCAACAACCAGTAAGGAAACAAGAACTTTTAATTCTACAGCCACATGGATCTGGATCCTATGGACAACCTGACTGAATTTCAAGTGGATGTATCCCTAGAGCCTTCAGTAAGAAAATAGCCCTGATGGCACTTGATTTTATCCTGGTGAGTCCCCTTTTCACTTCTAACACCACTGTAGAACCATGAAATAACAAATGAATGTTGTTTTAAGCCATACTAAGTTTGTGGTAATTTGTTAGAAGAGCCATGGAAAAATAATATAGGGGCCCATGTAACTGATCTCAGTGGTGCATATAATAGCACCCAGCTACACTCAAGGGCTGTTGGAAAAGAGGGAATGCATCACTGGAGGTGTGAACACTTGGAGACTGATAGCAGGGTCCAGACAAACTTTACATCCAAGAGGAAACTATTAAAACACAGGACTGGTTTCCATATGAGCAGTGCTTTGAATATCACCTTCCACAACATTGTCAAGCCTGGGTTTACAGTGGGCCCATCAAGGATGCTTTAGCTATAAGCACCTGTGAATTAGACAATTCCATTCTTAGACTGCTTCACTCTGGACAGAGTATAATTAAGCACTTATCCCTATGGTATAGGACTGAGAAGAAACCAACCCAAGTCCACGTGTCCTCTTTGTTGGTTATAAGGAGAGTATGTGGAAACCCAAATAATCGTGGGAAAACGCAGCTCTCAGTCTATGCCTATGATGGATTCCTTGCTCTGTGAAGGATGAGGCACAGTCATTACTGGATGACCTGGAGCAACAAAAAAGAGAAAAACATCAAAGGGAAGTCTTCTCCCTATTTTCTTGTTCATGTCTGCTCATTTTCGGAGCTCTGTGTGGTCAAAGCTTCCTCCACAATCCTACGTAACCCTTATGATACTGCATTAACCTTCTGATTCATGCTTTCCTACCTCAGAGATCTTAATGCACTGCAGAAAAACTACACGTTTCTACACTCAGGATATTGAGGGCGGCCAGAGAAAATACTTGACTATGTGTATATCCTCGGCCCTTTAAGTAGTGTCTAGTACATGGTACATGCTCATATTTATTTTGCATTAAAGATTATTCACCTGGTGTTTTAGTCTGGACCATGAGCTTGCCCTGTTCCTGATGTGAATAGATTACTGGCAGAATTGCTGCACCAACACTCCATGCCTGTTTAGAGGCAGAAGGTTAATATGGTATCATAGGGTTACGTAGGATTGTGACGGAAGCTTTGACCAAACAGAGCCCGAAAATGAGCAGACATGAACAAGTAAATAGGGAGAAGACTTCCCTTTGATGTTTTTCTCTTTTTTGTTGCTCCAGGTCATCCAGTAATGAGTGTGCCTCATCCTTCACAGAGCAAGGAATCCATCACAGGCATAGACTGAGAGCTGCGTTTTCCCACGATTATATGGGTTTTTAATCCATGCTGATTAAGCTTTTAGTGGCTATGTAGAGCTTAGGTTGGCTTTTGGTACTTCCAATTTGGGGTTTAAATTGATTGGGTAGCTTGAAAGTAGACTGATTATCATTACTATTGAGGAAAATAAAAATCTGACCTGTTGCATTAATAATTATGGAAAAAAGTCACAACATGTGATTATAGTGATTAATTCAGCAAATATTTAATACATCCTAATAATTTACATATGACTAGCTCAACCTATGTTTCAGGTATACCTCCATCTGCTTTAACAACAGAGAACCTGAATCCTCTCAACTCTGAGCTCTTGTTCATATGTCACTTTTCTGGCTATGATGCACTCAAGCCCTTAATTGCTAGACCTGTCGTCAGAAATCTATCAGTGTTCTTGGAAGCTGGGCACATCTGTTCCCACAGTACTGTTGCCAGCTACACCTTAATTGTTCACCATGAACAGAGACCATATGGACTTTAAATGCCGAGCTTTAAAATATTTTTTTTCTTTCATTTTGAAAGCTTTTATTTGAAATGTGAAAGGTTCTGAACATTGCTTCCTTTCTTAAGGGAAAGAAAAAGAGAAAAATAGCCTTCCATAAAATGCCATGAGAAAGAAAAACAAAACAAGACAAACTTCCTTCTCAACATAGCATTCTAACTATCTTCTCATTTATAGGCACAATTAGCGAGGAGCTGACTCTAATGGACACAGAAGAAAAATAGATTTCAGTTTATTTTACCAACTTGGGAGAACAATCCATCTTCCCAGTAATTGTAGCAGAGAAATGGACCAATTAGTTGAAGGAAAAAGAGGAAAGGGGCAGAAAAATATTCATCGTTTTCTCTTTCAAAGCCCCAGCTTGACAATATGTGTTTTTCCTAATTAGCATAACTCAAGGCTGAGCTGTGATCTGAAACAGGGGCTGGCCCCCTTTCCCTGTTGCTCACACAGCAGCAAGGGAGAAGCACAATCAGAAGTCTACTCAGTTTGGGTATTGGGTTAAAGCTGTAATGGATATGAATGAGACTTGAGCTTATTTACCACCACAGACCACACAAAATCCCTCGCATACAAATGTCAAATGCCTGGTGCATTGACAGAGTTTCCTCTTTCTGGACAAATCACTTTAAAATACCACCCCTATTTTGGTACTTAAGGGAACATAAAACTTAAAGATGGGGAGAAAATCCATTAAGAGCTTTTGTGTGTGGCAATATAAACTCTAGCACAGCCTTAGGGTCATGGAGAAATATGCGTATGGTCAACCAGGACTCCCAGAGCACAGCTACTGCCTTTCTTGCTAAAATCCTGGAAAACTCACAAAGTACCATTGAGTGCCAATTGCCATCCCAGAATTTATGAAAACTTCCTCCAGAGTTCCATCCTGTTGAAACTTCTGCCCCTTTAAAGTAATGAAGGCAAATCTGCCTTTCCTCTGGGGCTGGAGGTCGTGATGCCAAATTATCTTATAACACTTCAACAGTCAAGAATTTATTCTTATCTTCATCTATATCATCATAAGTCAACTAAACTAGTCTTTAATCTAGCTAAAGTATTCAGAACAGCTGACTTTGGACAAGTTTGGATCAGAGGGACCATGATGTGCATGAGAAAAGTGTTTTCCCAAGCATATCTGGAAGGACTGCGCAGACTGAGGATGGATTCGGTTGGCTTGTGACTATATGGAAAATATCAATCACACTTCCTGAATTTACTTATCTATCATCTATGTACTTATTTCCTATCATCCATCAATCATCTATCATCCATCTATCTATGAACACACAAACATGGGGAGTGCATACACATGCACACACACACACACATACACACACACACACAAATTGCCTATCTTATGCCAAGCACTGTGCTGGGTTCTAGGGACACAGCAGTTGACAAAATAATCATGGAACTTGTAAAACAGGAGGGACGATGATGATTACACAAGATAATTTGATAAAATATGTGCTATAAGGGATCACTCCAGACGGTTCCTGTCTTTGTCTAGTTATTAGGAATGTTCTCTAGGAAGAGGTTATGTTTAAGCAATAGACACTTTGGAGTTGATCAGCAGAAAGTGAGTAGGATGGAGGAAGACAATGTTCTATGATGAGAAAGGACAAAAAACATAATAAGGCTAGAAACTAGAAAATGTTTTATTGTTTAAAAATTAAAATATGCTGGGCATAGTGATGAATGCCTATAATCCCAGCAACTCTGGAGGCTGAGGCAGGAGGATCACAAATTCAAAGCCAGTCTTAGCAATATAGCAAGTCCCTGTCTCAAATTAAAAGGGCTGGAAATGTGGTTCAGTAGTTAAGCACCTCTGGGTTAAATCCCTAATACCCCTCCCAAATTAAAATATAGAACAGTAAGATAACTATACTCTATAAGTATTAATTGAATTTTTCAAAACAGTGAGTAAAGAGGCTTTTGAGTGCTCGTAACACAATGAAATGATTAATGTCTGAGCTGATGGATCTGCTAAGTACCTGATCTGATCACTACACATTGTATACATGCATTGAAATATTACACTGTGCCCCATAAATACGTTTGATTGCTTTGATCAATTAAAAATAAAAACCTATTTAAAAAGAAAAAGATCAACTGCTTTAAGGAAAAAAAAAAAAAACGTTCAATATATTCCTCTCTGAAAGTAAGAAGCCTTGGCTTGTAACAATTGTCAACTAATTATAAAATTCTGGAGACTAGTAGAAACTGAATAAATGTTTGTTGAGTGATGGGGTACATTAGTTAGCTATTGCTGTGGAAAAAAACTACCATAAACTATGGTGGTTTAAAACAACCATCATTTATCTCACACAATTTCTGGAGGCTGCTCTGCTCAATGTTTCTGGCTCAAGGTCTCTCATGAAGTTGTAGTCAAGAAGTTGGCCAGGGCTGTTTCATCTGAATGCTTGGCTGCCCTGATATATCCTATCCCAAGCTCCCTTATATATCAAGATGCCTGGTTTTGTCTTCCCTCTGTATGTTGGCTAGATGTCTAGATTCCTTATGACCTAGGCTTCTCCATAGGGCAGCTTATAATATGGTAGCTGGTTCTCTCCATGGCAAATGATGAGGAAGAGATACAAACACACTGACCCATGCTGACCCAAACTCAGAAAGAAAAAGAGAGAGAAGCCACGGGCTCTTTTACAACCTAGTCTCAGAAGTGACACACCATTCCTTCTAACCACATTCTATTGGTCACACAGACCAACCCTTTTATCATAAGGAAGGGTTCACACAGGACATATCAGAAATGACTGGGGACCACCTTGGACACTAGCTATCATAAGGACAAATAAAAATCAGAATATAGTCATGTTTTACTTGACAAGAGAAATACATCAGCAATCTTACCATTATGCAAAAATCACCAACCTAAATGGGACTGCCTATTACACACTCAGGCCATTTGAGATAAACTGTTGCTTCTAGGCTACAAACCTAGAAGCATTATACTATACTGAAAACCTTACTGAATACTATAGGCAATTGTAACACAATGATAAATATTTGTGCATGTATACACATCTAAACAAAGAAAACAATAAAAATACTAGGCAATAAAAATTTTTCAGTTCAGCTATAATCTGATGGGAATACCATTGTATACGTGGTCTGTCATTGAAACATGGTTATAGGACTCATGACTGTAATTGCAGTAGAATTAATATAATCTAAAAAGTTAATAATTCACATTTCTGAGAGAATTATCTTATGATGGTTCTGCTTCTCAGCATTTAATGACTGAGTATTATCTGCCAAATTCCAGGCCACATTAAGAACCTGGCCTGTAATTCTTTGTTCCCAAGCAATCTTTGCAGGACTCATCTTTACCCATGTGGCCAGTCTGGCCAAGCTGCTCCCTTTGTCAAACCCAAACTTTGAAATCTTTTTTTCAAGATTAGTGATCCCTTGTAGGACCTACTTCTTACTCTCACCACATCTGTCCACTTCTGCTACACTTTAAACATAGTTTCTTCTATAAACACTTTCAGGACCAGTCTCCCACACAACAAAAATGATTTTCTCTCCCAACTCCTCAGAGCACTTGGCATCTTTTCTCTGGCATTTGCTCCTTGTTTCACATGATAATTATTTGTATACTTGTCATATTCCCCTCATAAATTTTAACTTTCCTGAAACAGCAGGTATTTGTCAAACTTTTATATTTGTACAGCACTCAGGTCTGGGTTTGTTACTTGAACTTGCCCTTATCTGAGTATGTTTTTCCAGTTCTTCCTGTAATTTTGGACCTGTACCTTCTGATTAAGACTTAGTTTTGTATCACCATGTAGAAATCATCCATAGATGGATTTCAACTCCTGTCCTTTAAGTGAGTCAGGGATCCACATATGATACCCTGCTGAAAATATAAAAGCCCAGTTGTCTTCCCTGCATCCCATTTTGTGTATGTGTGTGCATATGTGTGTGTGTGTATTTGTGTTTGTGTGTTTGTGTGTGTGTGTGTATGTGTATGTGCATGCAGTGCTGAGGATAAAACCCAGGGCCTCTCATATACTAGGCAAAAACTCTCCCATTGAGCTGTACCCTCAGACCCAGTTGTCTCTTTATGCTATTCAACTTTCTGCCTAATCTCTGGCTTTCCACTCCCTTGGATCTTACAGACGCAGACACACACTCAGGTTCTGTGGTAGTTCATGTCCTGATTGTGTGGCCCTCTCTTAGAGATGCTCTTCTGATTTCATCTTGAACACATTCTCTAATGATCCCCAAATCTGACTTCTTACACTGGGCGGGGGAGGGATTCCCACTGCAGGCTATCCATTCTGAGTAGTGTAACGAATACTACTGTGTAGTGGTATCATATTTGAAATTCGTAGAGCTTATCCATAGATATTACATTATCTAATTCACAAAAAAAAACCTGTATTGGGCATATTTCTACTCTTTTTGCTTCCATCAAAAAATAAAGGTCATAAAATCTTATGACTTGCCAAAGATCACAGAATTATCAAATGGTGGAGTTGGGAGTTACTTTTAATTTCTTGACCCCCCAAGTAAGTGTCATATAACCATATCTTTCTAGTTGCTTGACCTTAAAATTCTCCCATTAATGGTACAAGTTTTCTTGGGGGGAATTGCCTTTCCTATAATTGCACATTGGCAATCAGAATAGCAAAATTGTCCTATATTTTATTGGTTGTCTTCTCACATCTTTCACTTGCAGGTTAGCACAAAAAAAAAAAAAAGGACATGGTAGTCAGGGATACGCTGAAGCCAGGTTAAGCCAGATGTGGACATAAGCTAGTCATTGGATAATTTAGTCTTCTTTCAGCCTGTATAGCCTGAAAGTCAAGTGTAGCCTTTCATACTGAGCCCTTGACATTTTCCTTAATGTCTTAGGTTTGCTGCTCAGTCCTAGCCTCTAAAACCCATTTGGTTTTGTCTGATCTTTAGGACAAAGATCTTTTAATTGTATCTAGTTTTCTCTGTATTTCTGAAACCAGGATGGACTAAGAAGTATTCCATAGGGTCTCTGTATCATATGCTGGGAACTATATCTCCTTATCAGAAATATCAGCATTCTCCAGGTTCAAATCTAGGACTGCAGATACATCGTGAGGATAAAGATATGTCAGGTTCAAAGCCTACATGCTGCTGACAAGTGGAAGTCTGATTGCTCAGGCCTGATTCAAACCCCAGCCTTTGTACTTGGCAGCAATGGACTATGCTCCCTGTAAAGTGACAATAATAAAACACAACCCTTTCTGGACTGTGAAACACATCAGATGAGATAACATAAAGTAATTAGGCTTGTACTTGGCAAGTGTCGGGTGCGTGGTAAGTTCCTCATCTAACTATTTCCAAATCTGTTTTCCCCATTTCTTTGTAAGTATCCAGAGTCTTCTCTAAATCAAGCTTGAATCCCCTGGAGAAAAAGCTTCAGAATATGTCAATGACAATGGATCAGAAAGTTAGGTGTTCTCTGACCAGAAGGCAACCTCTGTGCCCTTTGAAAATTAGAGGTCCCCCTGTTCTAGGAATAGAAAATTATGGTGTCAGAAAGAACAACTTGTTGGTGGCCATGGTAGAGCTGGAGCAGAGACCACACTCTTTCCACTACCATGTCCCATGAATGTCTTTATTTCACCTTGTGTCCAGGACTTGGGGGTGAAGGGGTTGGACAGATAATCTGGTGAGCTTTCTGTCCAATGGGAAGTGGCCTTAGGCTGTTCAAGGGTCATTATCCTTCAGAGCTGTGCAAGCCTTATATTGGGAGGCAAAGAGCACAAACCGGAAACAGCAGTTCTTGCTCACCATGCAGAGGATACATGCACAAATGCTCACGTTCTCCTTCAATGCTCTCTAGACAGCACAGGTCCCAGCAGAGCATTGCTCATTAGTTACTCCCCTATAATTGGCTTTTAGTACAAATGCAAAACATGAACTCCATCCCAAGGGGCTGATCCAAAGAAACTAACAATGTAGAAAGAGGCACAGTACTAAAGATACATGAAGAAAAATAGCAACATTTATTCCACGAGTTTTTCTAATACTATCTGATTTTCATGCTAAGTCATGAGTAGAGATTAAGGCAGGATAGCTCTAATGAATGGAGGCAGGCACCAGGGAGGCAGGGCCTAGACGATTCCCCCATATCTGCAAGAGGAGCAGATGCATCTGGCTTAGGCAGGGCTGAAATAGGGGAGCCAGGTAGGCATGCAGGTGGTCTCTATCCCAGATGTGAGATTTTTATAGTCCTTAAATCTTGGGCAAAAGTGATCACGGTGAGGTGAACTCTAATCCTGAATGAATCATTCTTTCACATGCTAGTGGTTATTTTCAAACTCATAAATAACTCTCCAAATATATTTCAAAGAAGCATTTTTTTCTTCCCCCTTTGCCCACATATATGTATGTGCCTACATAAATATAATTTATATATATATATATATATATATATATATATATTTGTGTGTATACACACACTCACACATATATATGTTTGGATTAGTTTTGGAAATAGAGTAACTATGGTTTTATTAAGTAGAAATTTTATTCTCCTTCACACAGTAGGTTCTGGGGGTGGAAGTCGGGACCCAGTGTAGAGGATTTTCAGGTTTCTAGGCTCTTTCCACTTCTCAGAAAATCACTGACACAGATGAAACCCTCATCCTCATGACCCAAGAGAGCTATAGAGCTCCAAGCATCACATGTATGTTCCAGCAATTAGGATAGGGAAGGTTACAAAGGGTATATTTCTTCATTTAATGATAATTATAGGACATTTCACATATTTTTGTTTACATTTTAGTCTTATTTCAAATTACCCCAGAATCAGACTCTTGACACAAGAGTTCAGGGCTTCCAGTGGTTTACTTGGGAGGTGTGTAGACACCAGTACAGAAATGAGTATTTGTATTAGAAATAGAGGTAGTCAAAGATGGTTTTCTAGTAAGTCAGCATACTATTGGAGCATAATTGGCAAATGAATTCTGAGCAAGGGCACAAAACAGGCAAATTTAAATTATCCCATCCAAGGTGTAAGAAAACCTGCATGTTTGTATACCAGGGAGCTATTGGACGAAGATCTTTCTTGACTGTTTTAAGTGGCACTTGTAATTTGCCACATGTAGACAGCAGCTTTCCACAGTGCCAGGAAAAGTTGTCCTAGACACACAGGAACAGATTCTTGGCTAATGAAGCACATTAAAGAGCTCAGGTGAATATGGATGAGGCACTGACAGCTTTCACTAGAATATGATAGGCCAGAACTCAGTCATATGATTGTACCTTTCTGTGAGTGATCTGGAAATGTCCCTTATTTGGGATCATCATTGCCATCAATTATGGGGCTCCATTTTTTATGGTGGTCAGGGAAAACAGATTTGCATTAGAAAATTTGAGAGCTGCATAAAGTTGACTTATTGAACTGTGCCTCAATTGTACTTTCTAAAAACTTTTAGTGAATGAATTAAATTTGCATTTCATAGTACATTTAATTTGTCAAGATTCACTTCTTACACCTAAGAATTCCAATAGGAATTCCTCTGATCAAGGGACAGAACAGATGTTCCTTCAATAAATGTTGTCTCTTGATTTGAAGTTTTTCAGTTAAATACTTTGTTAGCATTCTACCTGTAGTCCTAACACATATTGCTGAGGCATAAACACATGTCATAATTATGATTTCTGAATGATATATCAGATAAATCAGGTTTCACAACCTATTTCCACAGGTATTTGGGAAGAATTCAAGAGCATAGATTCTTCTAAAAAAGCATAAATGATGAAGAGGTAGCAATAGTCCACTCTGGTTGCAACTGATAAACTGGAACAATAAGTATTATTAGACAATGAAATAAATTGCAAAGTAACTCAGATAGATG
The DNA here is from genome assembly GCF_001458135.2 of Marmota marmota marmota. Classification (NCBI taxonomy): domain Eukaryota; kingdom Metazoa; phylum Chordata; class Mammalia; order Rodentia; family Sciuridae; genus Marmota; species Marmota marmota. The sequence goes on from NW_026000196.1 coordinate 7,421,701, forward strand.
TGTATCATATCCTACATTGAGAAAATAAGAGCAAATTAAAACTAGCATAGAGGATGAAGCTTAAAAGTGAGACCAGAATAAAGGTAGGTAGAATAAAGCAGTAAATCCTTCCAGAGAGGATACAGTGGCTCAAGTCACCGTGACTCAGGAAGTATACTTATGAATCTGTTCATCTAGGCCAGAGTTGATGCCTAATAGATTTTGCCAGAAAAACAGGAGAGGGTATAATAATGGGATAAATCATGGATCATGAAGTATCATGAGCAGGGGAAGTTTCTTAAACATTTTACCTATTTATTTACTTTTTTTTAAAATAATTACCAGTGTCTTATAGAGGACTAAACATCAGAGGACCTACAAGTAAGTGGGAAGAAAGCTTTAGCTGGGTTTCCTGGAATCAAATGGGATCATGTGATTAGGTTTGTAATTAGGCTGTGTGCAGAAGGAAAATGTGACTCTTTGCATCTGGAGAGTGTGATTAGTGGTATGAGGCCCTCCAAAGCCTTCTTGGTGCCACAGATACCATAGACTTTCGGAGTGTGTTGTCAACCTCAGCCCTGAGCTAGGGTGATAAAGAGCAGAGCTCCTAGCTGACACATAATTGTTATGTAGCATGAAAAGAAATAAATGTTGTTTTAAGCCATCATATTTCAGAGTTGTTTGTTAGCATAGCATAATCTAACACATCCTGACCAATTCCACCCTGGGGGTAATTTATCAAGCTCCCAATATGTACTCTGGGAGGTATCCTACAAATTCCATTTATTTCTCCTAAAGACCTTTGTTTCTTTTGTTTCTCTTTTAAGGAGTAATCCTCTTACTTCTCTAAGGAAACCCTTTATTTGGATATGAAAACTTTTTATCTTTTTTTCCTGGCAGTGCCACCGGGGAGGGGTGTGGGATCTTCCCCCTAGGAAGCTGATCTTTACCGCTGGGTTCATAGCAAAGGAATCAGGTTTCTAACAGAGATCAAAGGACCTGTGTCCATGTTTCTTTTACTATTCTCTTGACCACTGACTGATGGATTGATTAAAGCCAGGCAGGAACTGCATCTAAACACTAGAACCTGTCCCTTCCCACGTGCACATCACTCAAACTGCAGTTCCTGGGAATCTACAAAAGTATCTATAAAGTATACACTTCGGAGGACTTGAGGCCCATCTTCCTTGCCCCCAAAGAATCTCTAACACAGTGAGATTGGCAATCATACAACACAAAGCCATTACATATGATGGTATAGTACCAAATAAATTAGAATTGCAAAACTGAAAATGAGAAATAAATCTTCACCAAGGCTACAGAGGAGAAATGGGCATTAATTATAATTAGTACTGGCTAAAGTTAAGGTGATAATAGAAATATAGCATTGCCAGAGCCACTTCAAATTCTGACTTGCACCATAAGATCCTCATCCCCTGATATGCCAGTTGTTGTGAAGGGCCGTGAGTGAGTGAGTGATGGAAGGACAGGGATTCCTGTCTTTCCAGCAGAACCTTCCAAAACTGCTTCATGAGCACTTGGCACCACTCCCAGCTCTGCTCTGAACTCTGCAAGAGACAGCTTTTCCTAGTGGAAACCTCATTTGCAGGTTTAGCTTAATTCTATTTCAGTGCCAGCGACCGTATGCTTATCAGAGAAGAAAAGGGAAGCAAGGAGAAGAAGCTGGCTGTCCCCAAACTATTGTGCAATCTCTACTCTTTGTGGCTGGCTTTTCCCTGCCTCTATTCTTCTGTCCTCTGAGAATGTAATTCTTTATGTCAAATCTTCATTAATACCCCAAACCCAAAATTACCTGGGAAAGTTTTCTTCTCTCAATCTTATTATGCTCAGAATATTGTTGGGATTATGTGGACTTACTTTCTTTATCCTGTTGATATTTCCCTAACTTAATTTTTAAGAGCGTTATTATAATTTTTTTTAACTCTAATGTGGTCCCTGGGACAGAATGAAATGATATTGCCAGAAAAATTGACAGGTTTGAGGAGGAGGTTGCCATGGAAACCACTTAGGTTTTGATGATGGAATATGATGGCACATCTTCTGGAAAGGACTTCAAACCGTAGGGACGCTTGATTCTTTTTATGGCAGAGACAATAACGGGCCTAAAATTGAATTTTCAAACAGAAGACAATGGGGAAACCTCTTGCATTTCTTTTTTGTTTGTTTTGTTTTGTTTTAACAATACCATAAAACTTATTTATTTATTTTTTTTAATAAGCAATGACTCTGATATTTATGACATAGAAGCCTAGTGCTTGGAAACATAGTGGTAGCAGAAGGAGTTAAGGTCTTTAAGAACCTTTTTTATTTTTGAAGAAAAGACTTCATTCAGGTTAGGAGATAATGAGGTTATAAACGGGGTGCATTGTTTAAGTGATAAAAGTCAGGTTGTCTTGTTTGTCATTCTCTCTCCTCTTTCATCAGACACTCTTAGGGTACATCTAGTTTCTTGTTCAGGTAAAATAAAAAAAAGAGAGAAGGAAATAATGAATGATTTTAAAATGATGGAATTAACTAATCCTAAACCATCTTCATGAATGTTGGTAGTACTAAACCCCCTCCAGAATTTCTTTCTGGAGAACTTTAAAAAAAAGTAGACAACCCTGTGCAAAATGTCTTGAAGTTGTATAACATTTGAAAATTGTATTTAAATCATGGCATACTTGAAAGATGTTAGAGAACCTGAGTTCTCATCCTGGCTCTGGTACTAACTCACTGTTAGACCTTGGGCAAAGCACCCCACCTGCTGGGCTTCAAGTGATCTCAGAACTGAAGTCGGGCATTTTCCAAATAATTGAAGTTATAAAGCAAATCTTGGTTTTGCAATTTATACTCATAGCTAGTATGTATCATTCTCATTAAGCTAAATTCTTGGATTATTTTTTCCTCCTCTATAATTTCCCCTGACCAGAAAACAGTATCTGGTGCTTTCCCTGAAGACTATGTTCCTTTTGACTCTTCAAAGGCAATCACCCAGAAAAGCAATCAATGAGAAACACTAATTGTTTAAAGGCTAAAATACCTCAGAGTGAAACTCTGTTTAAAAGATATACAAAAAGATTTATACCATTCAGGCCATTGAAAAATGAGGAATTGACTCCAAGGATTGAAGTATAGATCCCCAAAATATGGTTTGATTTCATATTGTTTCCCTTTTGAGAAACTGAGACATACTGATTATAAGTATGTTTTCTGTTGCTGACTTTAAGGAAGCCTGTGGATACATTCCACCCCCTGAGTTACCTGTGGCTATTCAAGGTCATTCTCAGTGTGCCATGGTTCCCCCATACCTATCATCATCCAGCTAGTCTACTTGTCGAGAAGATTGATGCACATTTAATGTGGGCTACCAGGTGTGTACATGTGCCATTATTCCTATATAGAATCAGTATTGCTATAGCAGTTTTATTTTGAAAAATGTAATTTTTTCTGGTGCAACTGATGTATTAGTGAGCAACTTGAACATGATATGAATTTTTGCAATAGCTTATGTGTAATTTTGTTCACATCCACACTAATAGACACAGAAAACTTCCTTGAGTAATGTAAAAATAAACATGCACACACACCTTCAGCATGTACCAGTGACCCCAGCTCACATGCATTGTGAGCCACACTCATCCACACCTGGTTTTAAATTTGTGTGTGATATTGGGTAGCCCTCTTGTCACCTCACCATAGGACATGAGTTACAATCCTTTTCTCACCTACTTCCACAAACTAACTTCAGGTCATTCTCCAGGTAACCTGCCATATTTATTGCAGTATCCCTGGATTATTATAATTCTTAATCATTTCACATGTGTATAAGTGTGCTATCATTTATATTAGATTGCTCCTTCTTTTCTTTCTTTCTTTCTTTTTTTTTGGAAATGTCACAGTCAAGTTTTGGAGAGTTTTGACCCCAATCACTGTGGTTTTCATTGGTTAATGTTGCATCTTGCAGTGTCATTGGTTTTCTGTTACTCATGTGACAACCTGAATTAATGCAAATTTCTCTCACAGCTTCTGTGAATCAAATGTACACCCACACTAGGGCTCTGCTGTATCCTTGCTTAGGATTACTCAAAGCCAAAATCAGGCTTTGATTAGCTGGAAGCTACAAGAGGAGAATCTACTTTCAGCCTCATTCAGATTGTTGGAAGAATTCAGTTCTTGGAGGTGGATGGACTGTGACCTCCATTTCTGGGGTAACTATCAGATAAGGGTTCTTTCACCTTATAACATCCAGTTGTATATGTTGACTTATGGCTCCTTCCACATGAGAAGTCAGCTACAGTAGGTAAAATCACTCTAAACTTTGAATCTCTCTGCTCTCCAACTTTGCTTATCTCTCTTACTTCTTCTGTCCTCAATTGAGATAAAAGCTGTCCTTTAAGTAAATACAGTGGGCAACCTCAAGAAAATCCAAGATCATCCCTTCTATCTTAAATTCAATTTATTAGTAACCTTAATTATATCTGTAAAGTACTATTTGGCATGTAAACATGACATATTCATTCAGGGTTAAAATCATGGGGGTCAAATTTCTGCTTTCTATACACAGTGAATAGGAACACACATGTCATCTTGAAAACACTCTGTCTTTATTACCTACTTTAGTCCTCATAGCAAAACCATGAGGCAGTTTTGTTATCCATATTTAGACCGAGGCTTTAAAGCCATTTTAGTATTTTATCAAATGGACTTGGAAATTCAAATCTAGGTTTGTCTAGCTCAAAAGCAAAACAGCTGGCTTGAATTATTATATCACAACAGATAATTCGAAAATATCCATATTTTGTCCTGATACTTGTCCTAAATTTTAACCTAGTTATCAGTCCACACTCTAGAGCAAATTCTCTCTCCATTTCTCCTTCTGCCTTATCCAAGTTTATTACTGTCATACCCATCTTACCCATATTCAACAGGAAAACACACAAAAACTTGTTCTAATTCTTCTCTTCAGTATCAATATGATATTTTCTTAATCATTCAACCTCTGCCAATAACCATTCCTCACTTCTATTGCAAGCTTCTACTTATTCCAAAAGAAATGGAAAGCACATAATGACTTTGAGAAGCTTGTCTGACTCTATCATGGAGGATTATCACAATCAACCCTCATATTTTAAAATAGCCTTGGTAAATTATTATTAAAATACTCCTACTATGGTACTTCACTGTGTTGCAATTATTTATATCTGTCACAAGCTGGATATAAAGTGGGTATTCCCACCAATGAAAGGTCAATTTCTTAATTATTAATTATTGCACCATTCTTCTTTAGAACAATGTCTTAAATATTGAGTGATCTTAGCGAATACATTTAAAGGTAAAATACTTGAATTACATTCAAACAGAAATAGCAAAATTATGAGGTTTGAGTGAGAAGCATCTTATTTTTGTTGGTAAATATGTCTTAAGCTATCATCCCAAGAAGAAGCAGGGGACAAAAAAAAAAAAAAAGACAAAATGGCTAATAGATTTAGTCTCCTTTAGGAAGTATGCTTTTGTTTCAAATTGAAGAATTTCCTAACTAAGTAGCTGATATTTTATATCATCCTAGGATAGATAGTTCCTTTTGTGGAATCATCTAGTTCTCGTTGGCAGTGTGAGAGGTTTTTTATTTTTTATTTTTATTTTTTAACTGATATTTCACAACTAGTGCTCAGGAATGTGAATACATGGAATCAGTTGGCCAGGCAACCCACTCCTGAACACACTCCACCTACTCATCTTTGTAAGTTGTTCCAATCCCACAAGTGTCAATCAATAGACATCATGGTTGGGTTTTAGAGGTTTTGTAGTTCTTAGCCTCATCTCATGACCCTGAACTTATGAATTCTCCTTTAATAGGTGAGACTTTGGATTGGGGCTTACCAAGATTGTTTTCACATCCTTTTCAAGTAGAAGGTATTTGAAACACTAGCATATGCAATAGTGAACTGTAGGATGTTCTTTGTAAATGGGCTCAGTAAACAAATCTGGTCAACCATCTTATTGATACCAATAAATGTGTGTCATATAACTTCAGAGCAAACATTTTCTAAATGCCACTCCATGCTAATCCCAGCAGTGGACACTTTAATCCACTTTACCATACTTAATCCTCAGAATAATACAAATGGGAACATATTGTCTCATCAACCATTTTTTGGTGAGAAAATTAATCTGAAAGTGATTAGGAAACTTTGAACCTAGATCTATTTGATATCAAAGTTCATGCTGCCTTGATTTATGCTCAGGGTTGAACCAGACAAATGATTAGAATTCTCAAGTTAAGAAATGTCCTGGTGGGTTCTGAATCCATCTCTTCTACAATCCCTGAAGTTTCTCTGCAAGCAGCTTTGCACATGAGTGCATCTGGAACTCCACAAATGCTATCTTCTCATCTTTCTTGGTGAACTGAGTGAGGTTTGGGCAGGTGGTGATTTCCAATTTCTGCTACAGGTGATTGCACAGGCAAGGTTCCTCCACAGAGTCTTGCCAAAAGGGATGTGAGGCCCTGCCATCTGTATACTTCCAGTCCTTCAACTCTGTGCTCATTAACTTCTCCAAAGAGCCATTTGGAGGAGAAACCAGAGGAAGAATATGGAGCCCTGATTAAATGTGCTCCAGTTACAAGCCTGTCTTCCACCTGTCAGTTTGCATTCAGACAAGGAGATAATCTGATTAGGTGAACTGGGAATTATCAAGATTCACTCACTCTCCATATTTACATAGAGCAGACAGACCTCAAGATTGCTGGTAACCGGTGAAGCACATGTAGACTGGCTGATTAAATTCCCCAGGGCCCATTTGACTTCTCAAATTGAAAATCTAATCCTTAATTTCTCCTCACTGGTCAAATCAGCATAAATCTTTCTTGGCTTGTGACCTACTTTGACCTAGGAAAAACCTCCTCCAAATCCTCTGTTATTAGCATTGATCTTATATGATCCGAGATCTTTCATTAATTTTCAGAGTGACAGATGTTAGTCACTCAGTTTCTAAGACATAGTCCAGTGTCTAGAATGAAAATAAGAGGGTATCTGAAATAGTTTGACAAAGAAACCTAATGTTTTCAAGTGGCTAAAAAGGGAAAGTCTTATTTCCCCGCAAATGACTCTTAGGTCTATTTTCAAAGCCAGAGCATAACGTACTCTTTGATTTGACCTAGGACAGCATTCCATCCATTAGGACTCCATAAAAGTCAACAACTATTGCATCAGTGTTTAAGAAAAAATGAGGACACCACACTATCATATACATTTGCTATGCCTGATTGTCATAGTATCATGGCTCAGGGTTCTTCCTGAGGTCTCACAATTATATGGCAAAACATATTTTGACCTTTGAAGTGTTAGAATAGTCCAAGAACTGCAATTAATATTCCTTAACTGCCCAGAGCCCCCTAAATAATATACTACATCAGCAGAATTATGTCTAGTGAAATTAATGAAATTTAAACCACAGAGTCCACCACTTACATAAACTCCTTCTAAACTCTAGGAGGTGACCTGTGATGCTTTAACTTGACTATATAGTTTTGCAAAATTTGCAGAAATGAGGAATTCTGACCACAGTCAGCTAACACTGTCATGATGTTCCACTCTTATCTGAAGCCCTCCTCAGCAATATATGTCCTCTTGTCATATGGCACTAGAGTGATATGGACATTTGGAGGATTCAACTAAGTTTAGGTGGAGTTTAGAAAGAGAGATTTATTGGTTTGCAGTCATAACTGTAGTTAAGTGACTGTTGCCATCTCAGAGTAGGAATGCCTTCTAGGAATTCCTAGACTGTTCACTATGCTGACTCACCCACCATTGTGGAACAAAGAAGTGGGGCCAAGAATCATTGCAATATGATCCCAAAGTTCTCAATACCAGAATATATGGTAAGAAAGGAGAAGTGAGGCTTGAAACATAAGGAGCCAGAGGCTAATCTGAGGGAAGTTTTTTGCATTCCTTAGATACATAATGCTATGATTGAAATGAGGCAACTTTTCATACCTAGTCAAAATAAAAATTCTCTGTCATTGAGACTACCCAGCCTACAAATCTATAAACTCCTCAAAAATACGTCCTAGGATTGTTTGATAACATAGTTCATAAAGAGAAATGAATCATATGAACACATTGGAAAATGAACTCAATTTTCTTGATAATATGACATGAAATATTGCCATTGACAAAGATAATATAAAACTTCTGTCGTGTCATTATAATTAGAACATCAACAATATTCAGGACAAAATGGATAGTGAGTAGAAGTAATTCAAAGAACATTCAACGTGAATCATTATACAAGAAAACTCAAAAGACCCTAAAAACTGATAGTTCACATAATGTCAGTTTTCTTAGATTAATAATAACCCACTTTATGACAATAATATCATTACTACAATGGTTTGTAAACTTGAGAAAAAGTTTTGACTATTAAAAATTTAAAACAAAAACAAACCTGAATTAATAAACAGAGGGTATGTAAATTATATTCTGTATTTTAAAAAATGACACTAGAATAGTTGCCTATGACAGAACAAATGATGAGTATACAGACAAAAACAGAGCTTTATATAAATTAATTAAAGTTGTTTATTTTAAAAATTGGATTTTTGTTAGGTTTGTGAGCTTTATATAATTTAATTAAAGTTGTTTATTTTAAAAATTGGATTTTTGTTAGGTTTGTGATATTTGTGAGCACTTCACAATTTTTTTTGTTTCTTTCAAATCTCAAGAAATAATTAGTATCTTGCTTTCTTTTCATTATTTTGAGTTCTTAAAAAGAACATCACAAATTATATAAACTACAGGCTATATAAAGTGTGGATACACATTTCATGTGAGGATAACTTTTAATTGAAGGTGATAAAAACCCAACTCAAGTTAGGTATATTAGCTTTGCAACATTACTATAACACAATATCTGAGGAAATTAACTTACATAAACAGATGGTTTATTTGGACTCATGTTTCCAGTCCAAGGTCAGGTAGCTTCATCACTTTGGTCTTCTGGCAAGGGTAGCATATCATGGAGGAAGTGAATGGTTGAACAAACCACTCACCTCATGAGGCAGGAAGCACAAAGAGAAGGGAAAAAGAGGAAGAGACCAGGTTCACACAATACCCTTCTAGAGCATTCTGCCAATGACCTGAGGACCTACCACTAGACCCCCTTTCCTAAAGGTTCCACCACTTCCTAACAATCCAGTCTCATTTCATAGTAGCAAGACGGCTGCCGGTAATGACCAATGCTATCTATCACAACACCGGACACTTCTGATAAAAGCCCTGTATCAAATGTCATTGGTTTGGACTGCCTGATGAGTCCATTTATGAACAAATGCCAGGGAACTACAAGTTTCCAATTGGCCAGAACTGGCTTATGTGCCAACATCTCACCTACAACATGAGCAACCTGGAATGAGAAGGCAAGAAAGCTAATTTCCTAAGAAAATCAGGGAATTTATATAAACAGAGGGAGAAATGGAGCTGGCTTAGCAAAAACAGCAGATACACATATTTCTTGAGTATTTTCTGTTCAAGACCTGGTCAGGCCAAGGTGGCCCATACTCATAAAAAGAGGCATATATTTGACCAAAGACTGGGAATGAAGAAAAAAGAACTATGCGATTTCTCACCAGATAATATTTCTATGCTTTTCTTTAATTAATGAGATTTTTAAATCAAATGTTTAAAGTTCATTTTTTGTATTTAAATATAGCTGCTGGATCTTGGAAGGAAAGAATAGGACCAAGAATCCATCATGAATATTGTTTGACATACAAAAGAACTCTACTTTCAGTTAATTGTAACATGAGCCACCACTATTGGGCATCTAGCGTGTGTCAGGCATGATGCTGGATAATTTAAATATACATGTCTAATCTTCATAGCCACCAAGGATATAATTTCTCTACAATGTAAGAATGAAGAATCTGACACCCAAACAGGCTAAATAAATAACCCAAGATCACCCAATTCTTATGTAGAAGAGCCAATATTCAAACTTCCATATTATATTTTATATTATGACAGACAGTTCCAAAAATTTTGCCATACTTCAAACCTAAGGTATTTTATTTGTCTGTATGTGGCTGTATGTTACAGAAAAAAAAATTCTATCACATGTCAAACCATAGTCTTTTTCCTTACAACATATACTTTCTCCCATTGCAGCTCTAATACTCTGCAAACACAGAATACATCCCATCTCCTAAAATAAGTGCTGGTCTTGGTAGATCAGTTTTATCAAAGCCCCTGGTCCTGGAAGCAGAATCATATCAGGTTAATATGAGAGAGATGCTGCCTTTGTGTGGCAGAAAAGGGACCAGTGCATTCTGGAGATTTTCAGGGCAGACTTAGTCTCTACATTGAAATTCTTTCTGGACAAATGTTTATGCAAACAATTTGCTTTAGAAAACTTAGCAGCAATATCTTGCACTTCTGTAGCATTTTACATTTTGTTAAGGAAATTAAAATAGATTAGAATTGGAGGAGGTTTGGAGAAGGGAGGAAGGTAGATGAGAGATTCAATATCCCTGTTCTCTAGCAAGGAAGAAATCAGAACAAATGTGGGTAAACCTGGAGAAGTGGCAGGACCTCTTCCTCTGGATAGCATTAGACCTTCTCAGGTCTGTCCCATGCCCAGCACAGGGATGACAGCACTTATTCTGGCAAGATTGTTCCAATGAAGGGGTAACACACTTTCTGCCTAAGTCAGTCCTATTTCAAAGTGGCAGACTAAGTCATTAGTAGAAGCCACATTTAACCCCTTGGGGGAATGAGGCTTTACTGTAGAGGTGTACCTGCCACCATTGAAGTTGATAGTGTCAAACCATCAAGGCCATGTGAGGGCCACTAACTCTGCAATAGAAGACATGGCTTTGAGGTAGGGATGGTGGAAGGTGGTGTGGTTACAATGAGCTTTGAGGAGCATATAATGTGTCTTTGGAAAAAGCATAATTTTTAGTGAAGCCTTGACATCATCTTCTGGCAAATGCCCACCTATTATGACCCCAGGGAAACGGGGGAGACATCAGTGTTCCAAAGGAGGGATGCTTAACCTGAAAGAGGACAGCAAAAGAATGTTAACCAAGTGACTTATTCTGTGAATATCTGATTAACAGAATAACCATAAGACTGCAATAAAAGAGAAGCCCTGCACCCTCAGTGGGAAACATGACTTCATCTGCTAATGCGCTGTGGTGACCATTGAGAGGAGAAATGGTCGATGCTTGGATATTATACTTAAATCAGGTTTCTTAATGCATTTTTATTGACACTTACACCTATTTTTCTCTACAGAGATGCTAATCAGGATAATCTGGGAGCTGTTTATAGAATTTCTCATGGACAGTAATGAGAAATAGACAGAGTCAATACAGCCAAGGAGGATATTTATATTTCCCTTTTCTTTTCTTTCTTTTTTTTTTTTTTTTTTTCCTTTATTTTTTTATTTTTTCTTTCCTATTTGGATGTTCCCTTTATTTCTTGCTCTTGCATCAACATTCTCTAAGTACTTCCAGTACTTTAATGAGCAGAATGTGGTTAAGGATAGGCATCCTTGTTTTGTTCCTCCTATCTGAGGTG
>NW_026000196.1:7433283-7515977 GCF_001458135.2 Marmota marmota marmota
TTTTTTTTTTTTTTTTTTTTTTTTTTTTTTTTTTTTGTCTTCACACATCAAACCTTTACTTTGTGGTCATGGATATATTAGGAAATGAGCCTTGAATAGCTCATGGCCATCAAGTATACCTTTAAAATGTATTAAAAAGATCCATATAGGAGGTTATAAAGATGACTCTAGTAAGTTTAAAAAATAAGTATACAGAAAATTTCTAGACAAAAATATTTAAAATGGTACTTAAAAGCAAAGTTATAGCATGCACAAGACCCTGGGTTCTCTCCCCCGAGTACTGTAAAATAACTTAATAAATTAATTAATATTTAAAAGAGGAAACAGTAAACAAGCGCAAACCAAAAGCTATAGGGGCTGGTGTGTAGCTCAGTGGTAGAGTATGTGCTTACTACTCATGAGGCTCTGGGCTCAAGTTCCAATACCAAACACACACACACACACACACACACACAGCAGAAAACAAAGCTATCAGACAATGTAAGAGTAAACCCTAATGAAAACTGTGGACTTTGGGTGATAATGATGTCAATATGTTTACCAATTGGACAAACATCTCCCACAGAGGTATGGTTATTAATCCTGAGGGAGATTATTCATGTGGGGAAATAAGGGACTTATGGGAAATTCGCATGCTTCCAGTCAGTTTTTCCATAAACCTAAAATTGCTTTAAAAAATAAAAATCTACATTTAAAAAAGTTTAAACAAAATATATTAAACACATTTTTTTATTTTCTTAAATACATTGGAAATCAAGACCTACAACTTCTGAAAATTAAGGCTCTAATAATAATCAAATTGTTGCATATCAAGATTTATGGAGTTCAATAATTAGTATTAGGTAGTAGATAAACAGTGAACAGTACATAAATGGTCCTAAATATCGAGCTTATAGTCTAAGATAGAAAAAAAGTAATATGTTATTGTTAGATTGAAAAAAAAACAAGACTCAAAAGAATAATACTATCTCTAATTCATAATTAGAAATAAATTCATAGCTTCAATGATTTTCACTACTGCAGAAAGTGAATAAAATGCAATGAATACTACATATTTAATCAAAGATGGAAAAAATATAATCAGTTGATTAAGAAGTTCATAAAGTTAATAGTGGAAATGAATAATTTAGAAATGTAAAAAAATAACAAATAATGAAATGTAATCAATTAACAACTGCATTATTAAGATTTTATTTCTGACTCATCTCACAGATGGCTTCTATTGGACTTAAAGCAAATTTTAAAAGTGTATGAACTGTTCTCTGAAAAATAGCTTTTTACAATCATGCATGAAGAAAATATTAGCTGGGTATATTTCTTGTGCAGCAATAATTGATATTTTAAAATTTAGCAGATACTTATTATTGGCCGAGAATACTGTAAGCAAAAAGTTAGATATAGGATTTAATTTTCCTTTATAAAAATTATATTTCTCTGATTTATATTTATAATTTTTATTAATGTGTTATTTTTTTGTTATTTTGTTTGTAGGTAAATTTGAATTTCTTTTCTTCAATTTAAGAATTTTTCTTCTTTTATGTTTTTGATAACTATTTTTGTTTGATTATTTTGTATCCTTTCTGAAGATGTCATGTGCTAGTATATGAATCTTTTTCTTTTCTTTTTTTGATGTTTTGCTAATTTATTTATTTAATCTTGTATTTATGGCAATATGAATTCACACATATTTATTTTGTTTTTTTTTGTGTGTGTTTTATATCACATCCATTATTCATTTTTAGTTATTCAAATTGTAAGTTTATTCATTGAGAGATCTTTCATGTTGATGCTTATGTCCTTTAGTGGATTGGTTGATTTTGGGAGCAGGCAAGCATTCCTTAACTTTTTTAAAATTTAATTGATTTTATTTTTTAAGTACATGAAAGTGAAATGCATTACAATTCTTATTACACATATAGAGTACAATTTTTCATCTTTGTTTATAAAGTATGTTCACGCCAATTCATGTCTTTATACATGTACTTTGTTTAATTTTCTGCTGTTAATTTTATTCTTTATAGTTCCTATACAAGTTCTGTCAATTTCATTACATTTTTAAAATATTTTCTTTACTATTTAAAAACTTTATGTAAACTTTTTTTGTTTTTCATTGCAGATTGTATCTCAACAAAATTTATCTCCAAACACCGGCATAGAATTCATGATTTTTGGCTTTTATTAAGAGCATCAATAAAAGCATGCTAAGACAACAACAACAACATTAATTTAAATTTGCTTGTAAATTATTTTAATAAATATAACTGTCAGTGAATCAGTACCTAAACTTCATTTTTGCATTTTTGTTCAGTTTCCATTTTATTCATTGAGAAGAACTCTCTTTAGATCTGGAGGTTTTTTTTTTTTTTTTTTTTTTTTTGGTGGTGCTGGGGATCAAACTCAGGGTCTTGCACATGCTGGGCGACAACTCTACCAGCTGAGCTATACCCCCAACCTTAGATCTGGAGTTTTTTTTTTTTTTTAATGAACATCATACATTTATTCCTTTTGATACATTTTCCTGTCAATCTAGGGTTACCTTGAATGTCCATGCAAAAGTACTTGTTAGTATAACCTAAGAATACACCCAAACAGACATCCAGAGTTTCATACACATTAATCTCACACAGTTCTACTGGAGTACGGCAAGTCCATTTGAAGCCATCTGCATCTGATCTTTTACAAGAAGAGCTATTTAAAAGTGTCAGCCCAGAGTTCCCCACTCCAGCTGTTCTGCCTGCCTTTGCTCTGACACACTCAGGGTAATTCACCCTTGCCTACTTCCTTGGAAACTCTCTGTGCCTTTCAAATCAAAAAGATGCCAAGGTAGGTGTGATAATGGAAGGAGGCTGATGGCATGGTGGAGGTGTTACTTCAAGGTTCCTATTTGGTGATCCACACATCAGGTATCTGATTCTGGGGTTCCAGACAGAAATAGGCAGAAAACATGACCCTCCTCTTGCTCATTGGCCTTGTGGCTATATAAGTGGACTGGTTAGAAGCAGCATTTTTTGAACTAATTTGTTTTCTGCTACCATAAACAAGAGTAACTTCTCTCATCGTTTGAAACATTTCTGAATAATTGTCTTAGCTCCTGAGAATGTGAATTTTATTTCCCATATTGATTTTGAAGGGAAAATAGAAAGAAGTAAACCCTATGCCATAGTTGCCATTTGGATACTGACTTTTCAATTTTCTTTTACCCTTTGTGTGATCAGCACAGGACCAGGAATATCAACATTTGCTGGGAATGTATTAGAATAACAAGTTCCTCAGCCCTACCCAGACCTACTGAATCAGAAACTCCGAGGCTGGAACCCACAATTCTGTCTTTCAATAAGTCTTACATGTGATTCTGATATATAATAAGCTAGAGAATCACTGTCTTTATGAATAAAGTGTGCTGTAGTCAGTTTACTGTGAGAATGTAGTCTGAACTTGAAATCTATTCTACCATCCAAGCAATTGAGATGAGAGCAAGTTAAAAGAAAAATAAGCGTGGTTTTACCATCCATCCATCTATCCATCCATCTGTCCATTCATTCATTCATTCATTCAACTCATGTGTCCAGTCTGCCCTTAGTGCTGAAAAAACAACAGACTCTTTTCCATTCTGGTAGTAGGTCACATTCTGGTGATAGCTTTTTTTTTTTTTTTTACTGCTGTGACTAAAAGGCCTAAAGGAAAAAAATTAAAGGAGAAAAAATTGATTTGGTGCTCATGAATACAAAGATCTCAGTCCATAGATGGCCAACTCCATTGCTCTAGGCCCCAGATGAGGCAGAATATCAGGGTGAAAGAGTGTGGAGGAGGAAAGCAGCTCAGGAGATGATAATCAGAAAGCAGAAAGAACTCTTGCTCACCAGGGACAAATATATACCCCAATGACTCACCTCCTCCAACCACAAACTACCTGCCTACAATTACCTCACTGTTAATCCCTGTCAGCAGATTAATGCCCAGATTAGGTTAATGTTCTTATAACCTGATCAGTTCACCTTTAAATTTTCTTACATTATCTTACATGTTTTTTAGGGACACCTCATATTTAAACTATAATAGGCAGAAACATACACCATTTCCTAAATTATAAAGTATTTTCTCAAGCACAGACTATGAAAGAGAGCCATAGAAAACTTAACTTGATCTTATACTTTTTTATTGCTGAGTAATATTCCATTGTGTAAAAATCATGGCATTTTCAGGGAAATGGATGGCATGAGAGAAGATTATGCTAAGTGAAGTTAGCCAGTCCCCAAAAAAACAAATGCCGACTGTCTTCTCTGATATAAGGGGGGTGACTCAAAATGGGGTTGGGAGGGAGAGCAAGGGAGGAAGATTACCTCTAGATAGGAAATAGGGGTGGGAGGGAAAGGGAGGGAGAAGGGGAATAGCATGGATGGTAGAAGGAGACCCTCATCATTATACAAAATACATGTATGAAGATGTGAATTTGGTGTCAACATACCTTATATACAATAAGAGATATGATAAATTGTGGTATAAAGGTGTATTAAGAATTGTAATGCAATAATAATAATAATAATAATAATAATAATAATAGAGCTCATGTATAATGGCATAATTTGGAGTGAACATACTTTATATACAGTGTTACAAAAAATGGTGTTGTGAATGGAAAATTATGATTGTAATGCATTCCACTATTGTCATGTATGTAAGAAATAAAAAAAAGTTAATAAAAATTTGAATTAAAATTTAAAAAAAACTTGAATTTGAGAAAATCGGAGAGGCCTCTTAGAGAAGGCAATAATTGAGAAAGGAGATATTAGTTTTAAAAAATTCAAGGATTATGCAAGTTATGATAAAGTGAAAAGCATATGGGGTTACATGAAATTTCCAGGAAAACAAGAAAATTTGATATCAATGGCAAGACAGATTACATTAACAGGAGCAATGGACCTAGAGTCAAAGAGAGTGGGACTGGAGAATATCCAAAGTTAAGGGTAAGAGTCATGACCTCCTATCAAAGTGCAGAGAAGGAGCCAGGTGACAAGTTGTTCTGGCACAGTCAGACCCCACCTCATGCATTCCTGAAGTGGTAATGGTGAGTTATTGGATGCAACATCTCACCAGAACCATCATGAGATCTGACTCCAGGTATTCTTGCCCAAATCTGAGCTCTCCGGGAGGTGGAATCTTCTCCAGGAGTAGAGAAATCGTGAAAATCTGCAGTGTGTCAGGGAGTTTGGCAGCA
Source organism: Marmota marmota marmota (assembly GCF_001458135.2). Lineage (NCBI taxonomy): Eukaryota > Metazoa > Chordata > Mammalia > Rodentia > Sciuridae > Marmota > Marmota marmota. The sequence continues at coordinate 7,438,499 of NW_026000196.1, forward strand.
GGAATTGGAGCCCTGCATTTGATATATGGTGTCATTATACATTCTAACTTATGAAATTTGGGATAAGGCTATTATGGAGGTAAGGGTCTACCACAGTTTGAAGTATAAATTAACTCTTCCCTTATGCCAAGTTTCTTGGAGCTTTGTGAACAATAAACTTGAGCCTGTCAGATGCATCAGGATTTTTAAAAATGAACTTCCTTAGCTGAAGAGTTATATGGCAATGGAAATGGCAGGAGATGCTGACTCCAGGGCCAACGGGACAGTGAATATGAAAGAAGCTGGTTTCTACAGTTTTGACATATGGGTTTTAAGGAATGGAGGGAAAGAAAACTTGATATCTGAGGTTTTGGACCAGAGAGAGTTTGCAGGTGTCTGAGGCTCTGGAGAACCAGATATAACAAACAGCTCTGGGAGATATCAGGATAAAATGAGCCCATTTTGGATGCCAGGCATTCTTCTAGAGACTTACCCATCTGCCAGGCCATTTCATTTTCTCTCAACAAGGTCAGAGGCAAGAAATCAGCAATACCATACTCGAATGAGTAAAGGGATGCTCACAAAGATTTAGTAACTGAGCCCAAACCTCACACAGCTAGGAGGTGGCAGAACCAGATTTAACACCAGGCCCTCAGGAGGCCAACAGCTTTCTCTTGCTCAACCTCTTGACCTCCTTCAGCAGATCCTGTCTTCTCCTGTGAGCTCAGGGCTGCCAGAGGGGCCCCTGAGTGTCTCTCTTGACATGGTTTAGGAGCCAGAGCAGCAGCCTTTAGTACTTTCACAAAATACATCTGAATCAAGTTTCAGTGATTCAGGGAGGCCAGATTTGCAGAGTTAAGAAACATTAAATCCTTCCTTTCCTGGGGTTCAGGGAGAAGAGAGGCCTTCTTGCTGCCAACCACAAAACAAAGTGGTTTCTCATTTCTCCAAGGCTGCATTTGGAAGCTTAAGCTTCCAACCTACAGGAAACACAGACAAGCAAAAGTTTCAAATTTCTCACCCCACGGAGAGAGCAGACTCAGCAGTCATCCAGGGTCCAACTCACTCTGAATGGGCATGTTTCCCAGGCCTTGGAGTGACATCTGGAATTGGACACCAGGGCTCAGGTAAGGGGATCATCAGAGGAAGGGGCATTCATTCAATCATGTGTTCATTCATTCAACCCGTATTTACCTTGGCGGGTTAGTAAAGAAGAAATAAAAGCAGCCAAAGTCTCCATTTGATGCCAAGTTCAGAAGTTCCAAAAGCTGGGTGAGGGCTAATATCGTAAGACAGATGAGGTGTAAACTTAGTCTGAGGAAAGGAAAAGTGGGGGAATAGGAAGGCGGGCCTATCTGGGTAGTTGGGAAGGTTCAGAAGATGGTAGGGTAGCCAAGGACAATCAGGGCTACAGTGAAGACACAGTGGCCAGAGGCAGGGAAGGGACAGAATGAAGCACATAGGGGGCTGAGGAACAGAGGTAGGAGGAGGGCTAGAGTCTGAACTGGAGTTCATATCTTTCTAGTCCAGGACCCACAGTTTTCTCAGTGCATATGCAAATTAGATCTCATAGGTAAAGGTGAGACTTCTTGGAGGTCAGGTAGGAAAAGGGGATTATTCCTTCTTCTTCTTATTATTATTATATTATTATTATTCTTTCTTATGCCTTCTTATTCCTTCTTATGGACAGCAAACCAGGTTTTACAAGCTCTGTAGACAGTTTGGATTTTGGTAAGTTCAAGTTCAAACTCATTATTCTGTTACATAGTGTAATGGGGACTCATCATCCCATAGCATCCAAACCAATATTCCAGGGTTTTGTGAAATCTGGTCTAACTCATACTAGGGATCCAAAAAAAAAAAAAAAGTGGAAATAAATTGCCCAGGGAATTAAGCCCTGTTGAAGTCAGCCTCCCAATGTGAACTGAACCACAACACTACACACTGTGGCCAGTTTTCTTTTGAAAAGTTAAGATAAATAAATAAACATAAGCTCTGTTTTCTTTTTCTTCTGGAGGAGTACCAGGAATTGAACTCAGGGGCACTCAACCACTGAGCTTCATCCCCAGCCCTATTTTATGTTTCACTTAGAGATGGGGCCTCACTGAGTTGCTTAGCACCTCACCTTTATTGAGGCTGTCTTTGAACTCATGATTCTCTTGTCTCAGCATCCTGAGGCTCTGAGATTACAGGCATGTGCCCTGCTCCTGGCATTTAGCTCTATTTTCTGAAGTGACAAAACACAGAGATTTAAAACCAAACTCAACCTTGAAGATTTGTTTCTAAAACCTACCAGGTTAGAGAGAATTACTTTTTCTGATCTTAATTTAAGAAATTAGTAGCACTTATTTTTTCCTGTGGGTTATAAGTTTAAAATTTTGCCATAATTTAGGAAGTACAATCCCTCCCCCCCAGAACCCTGGATTTAATAATACAAGTAAATGATTATGATGGAATGTAGAAGGGCTTAGGCAGTCAGGACAAGATGGCCGGTAAGGAGACTGGGGGCAGGGCCAGAACAAAGGAGCATGGAGAGGATCTTCTGATGAGGTCAACTTCCTGCTTGAGGAAAGTGCTCATGGACACAAGCAGGGGACCCAATCAGAAACTTCCATTCCTAAGAGGGGGATCCAATAGAGAAACCAAAACAGACATGTGGACAGAGTAGGCCCCAATCAATAATAGGAGCCTATTGACAGGGGAGGAGATAAGAAAAGGAGGTGATTCCAGAGACCATAAAAAGAATGGGCCAAAACTTCCCCACCTGATTCCCAGCTCTGGGGCCCTTCTTTTCAGAGAAGCCTATCTCTGTATTTCTATATCTTTTAAATAAACCTCCTTCTTGCTTGCGATCTCTGTGTCCTATTCTTCAATTCTTTGTTGAACAGAGACAATGAACCCAGCATCCCTAGACAGTAACAAATACAAGTGAGTGTTTCTTTGGATTGAGCCAATGGGGTTGGGGTGGGGTTGAATCTGCAGCTGCCGTGAGTTTAGCGGTGTAGTCGGACGGAAAGACCATGAGTCCAATGCGCAGGCAGATCTGAGGTAGACCCACCTAGCATTCAATATCCACCAGAGGGTCTGAGCCACGCTGAGCACACCCTATTCAAGTCTCCTACCCTTGTCTTCCTCAGTTCCTTTAGATTTCCTTCCCTCTGTTCCTCTCCAATGAGGATGCTCTCAATTCTACCCATTAATATTTATCTGTCATAGATTTCTTGACCCCAACCACTCCCACCTGGCCTTTTCCATCTCACAGCGGATACCTCAAGAAATTGTAAGAAACTGAGTTCAGAGCAGTAGGGTTTCAGGCTCAGTTGGAATCCTAAGTCTTACAATACACAGTTCCTCCAGAAGCCAATTTTTCCTGCCCACACTTACAGACGAGGAAACATGACAAGATGATGCTTCACACAATATCTACCACTTTTCTTCCTCTTCTCTGCCCACCCTGCCAAACCACCTGGGGACGGACCATCAGGCACTTTTCTTGCAGACCTGTGTGTGAGCTTTCTCAGTCCCTTGCTCCTCTCCCTGGGTTTCCCAGAACAGGAAGGATTCCCAGTAGTGGTGAAATAGACCAGCATGGCAGGGAGTCTCTGTCTCATCACGGAGCACCCAGATCAGAGGCTGCTTTCTGTCTCCAGGCTCACAGGGCAGTTAGGAGAACACAGATTGCTGAGTCACCTCGTAAATTGTTTCAAATGAGTTTTTCTTTCCCGTTAATGTACCATGGCAGGAGGAGGCAGCCAGGGGAAGAGTGCTCAGAGAAGGCAGCCAGGGTTGGGAGGAGAAGGCTCAAGGGAGCTGGAGGGAGAGAGGGTAAAGGGATAGGGTTTAGATGCCTGCTTGGTTCCGGCAATCAATTTCAGCCGTAATAATAAAATAACACAGAAGGAAAAAAGCAGACGTGACAAAGTGATGAGATGGAAATGAATCCTCATTACTTTGCTGATGAGAGGGCCACAGCTGCTGCAACTGCCTAGTCACTCGGGTAGGGGCCGTCTCCTCCCACAGTCTATATCGTGTTCATCTGGGCAGAGAAGGGGGAGTAGATAGAAACATGCCCAATGACATTTAGCTGCCAAATAGTGAAAACTCAGCCATGTGGCAGTGACAGGGAATCTCAGAAGCACTCAAGGGTCACTCCTTCCCTCTCCAAGCCCCCACCTGGAGCTGTAGGGAAGAACATATTGACCCACTCCAGCAAGTCATTGGAGCCTTGAAGCTTTGTTTGGCTTCCAGCTCTCTAGGAACACTGCAGATGATCTCCACCAACGTGTGGCAGGAGCGGCTACAGACAATGGAAGCGTGCAGTGAACACGTTACACCATCACGCTACGTCTGGAGCTGGTGGAGATGGAAGAGCTGTGGCACATTGTCACAGGCCACCTAGAAGACACCTTGATGTCTCACAGACCATATTCCTCAGCAGGGTTTTAGGTGCTCAACTTGTAATGAAAAGGTCTCCTCATTAACTGGTCCCAACTAGTTGTATTTACTTCCTTAAGCTCTTCTAGATTCTAGCTTTACCCTACTGTCAATCATTCCTATATCATACATTGTACTTCCTGAATGCCTGCTTCCCCGTGTCTCTCTGTCTATTCTTCCCTTTCTTCTGGCTTTCATGGTCTGATTGTCATTCTTAGAAGAGTGGGTCCAGTGGATGGAGATGAATTCTCCCTAGGAAAATCTCCTTTACAGATTATCTCTATTGTTTTATTCACTTCATTACCTTGTACTGTGAACCATGGTTATTTGTATGGATATCTCTTATTGCACCATAAAACTTTACAGGCATAAGCATTTTGGTCTGGTACGATGGCTCACAAAGAGCTATCTTTGTGGTAGGTGCTCAATAGCTTATCTGTATATGTGCATGTGTTTAATGAGTGAATGGAAAGAGGAAAGAGAAAGGTTAATGACTTTATCCTGTAGCCAGTTGCTAGAATTTCTTTCCATGCAATTCCCCAAACCTCTGTGGATCCTTGGAATGTCAGCTGTTGTTGATTCCAGACCTGATGACAGACTCAGCCAGAGGCCTTTCCAGTTCCAGCCTGTGCTTCCTTCCATGATCTCCCAGATGAAGCATGTGCTGGCAGAGACCACTAGTATCCTGACATCCATTATCATATCTTATTTTGGGCCATACATTCTCTTTGCATGCACATTTCACAATCTGTGTCTCCGCAGAACAGGACGACTTTCTGACTGACCTTGACCCTTCCGAAGCATTCTTTGTCATGTAGGTTTTCTCCCCTCCCATCACCATTTATTCTGAGCCGCGTTCTATGTGAATCTGACAAAATCTGTGTCTGAAATACCACCCCAACATTTCAGGATATGTGATGTGGAATACATATCCAACAATTGTTGAGATCTCTTGGGATGGAGATGTAAGAATGACAATTCTATCTTAGGAGAAGTTGGGCGAGTAAATAGTCCAGGGAGATAATATGTACTGAAAATTCATATGTTAAAATTCGTCAAAATCCCAACTTTCCCAATTGGGTGGTGTTAAAGGTGAGGTCTTTGGAAGGTAATTAAGTCATGAGGTGGAACACTCACAAGTGAGATTAGATTTCTCTTAAGAAGTGACACCAGAGGCATTGTTTCTGAAGAACTTGTTTGCTTGCATTAATAAGAGGACACGACAAGAAGGAGGGCATCTACAAACCAGAAAGAGCCCTCACCAAAACCCAGCCATGTTGTCACCATGACCTAGACTTCCCAGCCTCCTGAACTACAGAAATAAATGTTGGTTCTTTAATTCACTTAGGCTATTTTTGTTAAAGTAGCCTGGTCTAAGCCCAATTTCCTTTGTGCATTGAAGCACTTCTGAGATGTCTTACTGGGTGTGTAATTCATATCCACTACCAGGAGTTTAGTTTCAATTTTAAAGACTCTGTTTGTGCTAGCCTTTAATAACCCTTGGAAATTTAGCAAAACAGAGTAAACCTGAGGTCTGCAGCCTTCAAGATCAGATCTGGCCAGAATTTAATAATAATGATTTATTTTCATAGTATTAGTTTATATGGTTGCCTTTGCTTTCCAGAGTGTAGTTTTGGATTTCTACTAATGTATTAACAATTACAATAACTCACACTTCTTGAAGGCTTATCTTATACAAGGCACCAATATAGTTACCATATTTTGATCTCATCTCCATGACAGCCCTATTAGTCAACTGATACCACTATTCTTTTACAGATGAAAAAACTCAAGCAAAGAGAGGTAAGGTAAGTTATCTGAGATCACAGAGCAAATAAGTAGTGGAGATGGGATTTGAACCCTCTGTGTGCTCTTAATCCCTATTCTATTATTGCTAATGTTGATGATATAAAATGTCTGTTGGTAACAAACTGATATAAGTTTAAAAGGAAGAAAAATAGAGAAATTTAAAATTAAATTATTTAACAAAAAAATCATCCTTACATAAATGTCTTATTATGGGCCAGGCTATATGGGCAATGAGCAAACAGACTCCATTTTACCCTGAGGCTCCATAGCATGTCTTCTTCCGTGGGAAAGCCTTACCTCTGTATCCATTAATAGTTACCTAGCATAACATAGTTGGCAACACAAAATGCCAATTCTTATACAATGTAAAATTGTTCTCTTTGGTTTCCATTTTTCTTGGGCAAGGTACCTTGTCAGAGATTGATTGTCTAGACATTAGTTACCATTGTTTAACTTGTACTAAACTAGGGTCATTTTGACCCACTTCCCTTCTTCTTGCTTGCTGCTTTGCCAACCTAGAAAGTCCTGTGGGAAATGCCAATGTACTCATTTATATTGTCTCACTAACTGCCCAATTCAGCTTTTGTACCTGCTTGCTTATACCTACATCAACCCAAATGTGGTTTTGCCTTTAAATATCCTAAAATGCTCAGGCTCAGAGCTGTTCCTTGCAGAGATAGTTGTGGGTCCTGTGGGGAGTAGTTGCTGGTCACCTGGTTAAATACTCTTCAATTTGGACAAAACTGGGACTTGGCGTATTTTCTGAGGGACCTACCCCCAAGCAGTCTGAATGTTGAAAAGCACAGAATTAGAGTTTTTATGGTCTATTTTGTGCCTCTTCTCTGATATGTATCAACTCAAATAAGGGAGGGGATGAAGCTGGGATTGGGTGACTGGTTGTGCAAACCACTGTTATAAGTGGTCTGAACTAGATGACCCTTCTTGGCCCTCTTTGAGGTGGTAGAAGCTTAAGGGATTTGAAGTAAACTAGATTTGGCCATAAATTCTAATTTTTCCCCAAGGGGTTTGTATGCTTTCCTGGGTTTTTCTTGATTTTTTTATTTTCTAGTCTGAAGGCATGAAAAACATTATACATTAAAGGGTTGTTGTGATGGAATGAGGTGATATATACAAAACCACTAGTAGAGGGCTTGGCTACACTAGATTTCTAACAAAGATCTGTTTCTTCTAACACCACGATTTTTTATTGTGACAGATGGCAGGATGTGCTCAGAGATACTGGGATGGCTGTATCCACAGTGCTGGAAATATTTCTGAACTGGAAATTTAAAATACGTGTGAATATGTTATTCACAGTCTTAAACTTCTAATGAAGCTCTAGATTCTACCCAACCCTGACTTCATTTTCCTTGGTAAACTCTAAATGCATTTGGCAGGGGACTGTGGGTGGAATCTTACATGTTAAAAACATACATAAGACATATTCCTTGCAGGAGATCACTAGCAATGAACTTGCCCACCTAGCAAGCAGGGAACCATGCAAAGGTTTAAAGATCACTAATGACAGAATGGGAAAAGTATTTTCTTTCATGACCTCATGACCTTTAGAATTTCCTTTTTATTCTCTCTTTTCATTTAAGGAAAAAATAAACAGTTCATAAGAACTGATCTTATGTCATTTTAGTAATACTGAACAATATAAAAATACTATTTCATTGATGGGAAAATAGATATAATCTCCATTATTCAGGAACTTGGTTTAGTTAGGGAGAGAGAAAAGTGAACACAGAATGAGCCAATTCAGTGAAAAAAATTAACAGGGTCTTATTGTTCAATGACTATTCTTATGTCTGGTTTATAGTAGAAACTCAATATTTGCTAAATTAATGAACGAATCCTGAGATCAGAAATTGCTTCTTACTGGGGTATAAATGTTGACTTCCTTCCCCTGATCTCTCTTTTGTGCCTCCTAGGTTCCTTGTACCTAAGCTCTTCTCTGTATTAAAAACTTTGTCTTCTCCAAGGTATCAAATCTCCCTTCAGAGAAAATGAGTTTTGATGTCTGTGTATTCCAGAACCTGGCACAAGGTCGGCACTTCATAAATGTTTGTTTCATTCATTTCATTCAGACTCATTTCCTGAGATGACTTTTTTTTTCCCTCCAAAATCCTGGTGCATCATCATGCATTAGAAACCCGGGTGGGAACTCCCTGGTGCTCACAAAGCCTACAAACGTGATGATTTATCCAGTGCAGGTATGAGATAAAACGATTGAGGTCATTTTAATAAAACTTCAATTTTATCCCCTGGTTATTTTGCAACCAGCTCTATATGGTTACAATATCCTTTATCAGTTTATAAATCAGTTTCAGTAAGTTCATAAATTTTATATTATATGTAACAAGTATTTGGCCCTAACTTGAAAACACTGGCTGTGTTGATTAAAATTCAGGCCAGAGCTCCTCCCCAGGCCAAGTCTGAATCTGTCTTTCTCATAATGATGGTCTCAGTTTTGTCTATTTTTTTTTAATTTAAACAATACTTCCTATGAATGGGTCATGGATTTACACCTAACTAAATTTGTACCTGAGGAATAATAAGTGATGTTCTGATCTCATCGTCTTGTGGAAATAATCCAAAGAGGGAGGAGGACGGGAAGAGATGAAAGCCAACTAAAAGAAACTAACCTCAATTCTGTACATTTTTTTTGCTGGGGGCTTTACATATGTTGAAGCTTAATAACCTCATATTCCACCATAAGGCCTGTGTTATTCGCCCCTTTCACATATGAGGAAGCTGTGTTTTAAAAGAGATTTGGATCATCCCAAGGTCACCTAGAAATCATCCTGTTCAGTACTTACAACTAGTGCAGAGTTCTTAGAGCTAAAGGTCTTTCTATGGGGCAGTAAAGACAGGCAGGCCAGGGGAAAATCAAACCTATTTAACTGTCTCTGTAGAAAATGGATTATGAAGGGAAAATCTTCCATGACCATCCATAGAAATAACTCCCATTATTTGAAGACCCCATTGAGCACATCAATCTTCATCAGTACACTATGATGAGCTCACGGGATCTGAGAATGGTCTGAAATGAGGAAGTCAAGCTGATTATGTTGTTTAGGAAGTAAGCATTTGGAAGTAGGTATTTTATGGTTGTTTTGCTTGGTTTGGCTTGGAAACTGTGGTAAGAAATATACAAAAATTAACTGAAAGGGAAAGCATGAATTAACTTTTATAACACACACAGACTCACATACATTTTTTAATGCCTCAGTGCTTCCTGTTGTCTTTAGGAATAAGCACAAACTCCTCTTCACAGCAAAGAAGGCTTTTCACCTTCTGTTCCCAATTCCTTTCAGATCTTGCTTCACTGCAGTATCTATTCATGGTCTGTGCTCCTGCCTTGCTGAATAGATGGACTTGCAGGTCATTCAAGTCTCTCTCTTTCTTTAATCAGATTTATTGAGGTATAATTTGCATGCAATAAAATAGACATATTTAAAATGTACAATTTGATAAGTTTTGACATAAGTACATCCCTGGGAAACTACCATAGACAGTGAACATACCAATTACCCTGCAAAGTTTTCTCCTACTCCTGTTATTCCCTCCTGCCCATCCTTCCTCTCCACACAGAAAAATCACCTCTATGTTCTCTGTCACTATAGATTAGTTTGAATCTTCTAGAGTATCATATAAATGGAAGCATACAATTTGCATTTCTTTGGCTTCTTTCACTCATTGTTATTGTTATTATTTTTTAATTTATCCATGTGGTTGTGGATATAAGCATTTCATTCCTTCTTGATTTTGGATAATATTCAATTGTATGGACATATCACTATTTGTTAATCTGTTCCTCAGTAGCTTACAGTTTGGGGATATTATAGATGAAACTGCTAGAGACATTGGTTTATATATTTTTGGACAGATACTTTCATATCTCTTGGTTAAATACTTAGGAATGAATATCTGGATGATGTGGTAGATGCATGTAAATTTATGTTCAATTTTTTAACATAAACAATAGGAATGTAGTGTCCCATAGTTCTGGAGGCTGGTCTGAAGATCAAGCTATCAGGATAACTAATTTCTTCTGAGGACTTAAAAGGAGTCGATTCAGTGCCTCTCTCCTAGCTGCTGATGGTTTTCAGCCCTCTTTGGCATAACTCAGTCCATGGAAAGATCACCCTTACCTTCACCTATATTTTCACCTCACATTCTCCTTGGATGTAGGCATATCTTTTTCACAAGGGCACCAGTCCCATTGAATTAGAGACCATTCTACACCAGTATGATCTCATTTTATGTGCTCAATGTTTTAAGAAACTGCCAAGTTATTCCCAAAGTGCTTGTACCATTTTACATTCTCATCAACAATGTGAGACTTCCAGTTCCTCCACATTCCTACCAACTCAGTACTTGATATAGTTGATTTTTAGAATTTTGCTCTTCTAATAATAGTGTATTGATATCACTTACATTTCCCTAATGATTAATCATATTGACCCTGTTTTCATGTATTTACTTGTCATTCGTCTCTCTTTTAGGTGTCTTTTCAAATATTTGGTCCATTTATTTAGTAGGTTATTTTATTATTTAATTATAGGAAATGTTTATATGCTCAAAATATAATTCCTTTCACAGATATACCATTGGAAAATGTTGTTTTCATTCTATGACTTTTCCACTTTATTAACAGTGGTGGCTTGTGATGATCAGAAACTGTTAATTTTTGTGAAGTCCAATTACTGTGTTTCTTAGTCAGTTTGGGCTGCTGTGATAAAATACCACAGATTGAATGGCTTTTGCAACTTTTATTTTCTTACTTTTCTGGAGATTGAAAGCCCTAGATCAAGGTGCCAGCAGTTTTGGCATCTTGTGAGGGCCCTCCTGGTGGGTCTGTGTTCTCCCATGTGTGCACATGGTCTATCCTTCATCAGCTTGTTTGGGGGAGAAAGCAGGAGAGTGATCTCTGGTGTCTCTTCTTGGTCTGTGGTCTCAGTCTCTCTCTGCACTATGCCTTGATATGTGAGTGATTTGCTTTTTTTTTTTTTTAAGGACACTAATTGTTGAAAAGAGACTTCATCCTTACAATCTTACTTAACCTTAATTACTCCTTATAAGGATGTTTCATCTTCAAATACAGCCATACTGAGAATTTAAGTTTCAACATATGAATTTCAGAGAAACACAAGGTTTCAACTCACAATGATAATTTTTTGAACTGGCAAAAAGTATGGATTGACTTTTGAATATTCTATTGAAGAATCATTGCCTCACCCAAAATACAAAGATTTCTTCTATCTTTGTTCAATTTAGGTTTTATATTTAGGTTGATGGTCTCTTTTGATTTAATTTTCATATATGTATGAGATAGATATTTAAGTACTTTTTTTGATAGTGCAACATTTGCTATCCCACTGAATTGCCCTTTTGCACGTGCTTGAAAATTAGTTATCCAGCTATATAGAACACTATTTCTATTCTATTAATTGACTTGTTTCACTTCACATTTATACCACACTCTCTTATTAACATAACTATATAAATATTGAAATCAGGAAGTGCCAGTCCTTTGGATTTGTTCTACTCTTTCAATTGCTTCAGCTATTTCAGGCCCTTTGCATTAACCATGCATTTCAGAATAAAGTTCTTGATTTCTACCAAAAAATTCTATTGCTGTTGATGAATCTGATTTATGAGTGAAGTATATATAAAAATTGCTATGGTTTGAATATGAGTAGGGTCCCCCAGTGGTTCAAATTTTAAAGGCTTAGTCCCTAGAATACTATACAGAGGTACTGTGGGATCTTTAATAGTGGGGCCTAGTGGGAGATCCTTAGGTCTTTGGGGGATGTGCCCTTGAAGGGGATTGTGTAACTATGGTCTCTCAGTCTCTCTCTGCACTGTGCCTTGATATGTGAATGGTTTGCTTTGATACACTGATATCCAGTCCTCTGATAAGAGGCTTAAAGCAATGGGGCTCTCTGATCTTGGATCTTCTAGAATGATGTGTTAAATAAACCTTTTCTCTTTCTAAGGTATACGTTAGGTATTTCATTATAGTAACATGGACCTGACTAATATAACAATGTATTGAGATTTTCTTTAATTCCCATCAGCAATCTCTTCTAATATTAGTGTATGAGATTTGTACATTTTTGCCAGATTTATCCCTAAATATCTAATATTTTAATGTTCTATAAATAGTATTTTTAATTAGAATTTTATATCTTTGCTTTACATCAACACATACTTGGCTTTTGTATATTTATCTTTTATTATGCAACCTTGCTAAAGTAAAAAATGAATCCTAATAGTGATTTTTGAAGTTCCACCAGATTTTATACATAGACAAAGATATTATCTTTGAACAAAGAAAATTTCTTTCTAGACAATGGCCTTTTTCCATCTGGATACCTTTTATTTATTTATTGTTGCCCTATTATACCTATTTATAACCTCTAATAAAAGACTGATTAGAAAGGGTGAGTCCACTCTTAATTTTCTCTTTATCTTAGAGGAAAGCCATTCAGTCTTTCATTTTGTATAATGTTAGCTATAGATTTTGTTTGTTTTATTTGTAAACATGCATTATTATATTGAAAAAGTTTCCTTCTCTTTATGGTTTTCTGTTTTTTTTTTCCTTAATCAGGAAAAGATGTTGAATTTTCTGAAATACATTTTTTTCCCTCCATTTACTGAGGTGATCATGTTGTTTTTCTTTCTTAGTTCATTAATATAGCATATTGCAATGATTCATTTTTAAATTTTAAACCAACCTTGCTTTTAAGACAATGGCTTTCAAAATGGCTTATCATGATAAATTATTATTTCTATATATTGTTGGAGTTTATGTTGCTATAATTTTGTTTAGAAGTTTTCATTTGTGCATTTGAAGAATATTGATCTGTGGTATGTTTTTCTTGTAATGTCTGGTTTATATATAAGAGCAATGCTGTCCTCAAAGAATTAGTTGCTAAAGATTCTTTCCTCTTCAGTTTTATGAAGAGCTTGTGTAAAATGGGTATCATTTTACCCTTAAATATTTGGAAGAATTCACCACTGAAGTCACTTGAATCTACCCCAGACTTCTTTTAGAGAAGGAAGGGTGAGAGAAGAGTAGAGGTGTCTTGTGTATATATTCATTATTTTTTAAAGTAATATGGGGCTATTCATGTTGTCTCTTTCTTCCTGATTGTTCCTAAGTAGTTTGTGTCTTTTAAGAAATTAGTTTGTGTCATCCAAGTTGTTAAATTCATTTATAATATTATAAAACATTCCCTTATATTTCTTTGAATATCTACAGAAACTGTGGTGATGTCATCGCTCTCATTTATGATACAATTAATGTGAGTAGTCTGTTTCTGATCAGTCTTACTAGTTATATCAATTAGCTGATCTTTCCCTTTTTTAGATGTATCTTTTGAGTACCTTGATTTTCTCTATTATTTTTCTGCTTTCTGTTTCATTTATGCATTCTCTGCTTTTATTATTTCCTCCCTTTTTATTTTTTTGGAAATTAATTGGTCCTGTTTTTCTAGTTTCTTAAAGTGTAAATGGAGATAATTGATTAGAACTCTTCCTTTTTTTCTAGCAAAGGCATGTAGTATTCTAAACTTACCCCAAGTATTGTTGTGTTTTAACCTTTATTTAGCTGAAAAAAATCTATTCTCTTTTTTTTTTTGCTGCATTTTACCCCAAAGTTATTTAGACATGTTTTATTTAATTTCTCTGTTTGAGAATTTCCCAGAAACTTTTATGTTTACTATGTCTAATGAAATTTCATTGTGTTTTTCAATGAATTAAATCCTTTGAAATATAGTGAGACTCATTTTATTGGTCTGGCATATGGTCTATATTTATAAAGGCTCTTTTTTGCTGCAGTATACATTCGTATTCTGCTGTTGTCACTAGTTTATTGATAGTGTTATTCAGCTGTTATCCTTACTGAGTTTTCTGTCCATTGGTCTATTATGATTAAGAATGGAGTATTGAAATCTCTTAATATAAACTTTAAATTTGTATATTTTTTCTTTGAGTGTTAAAAAAATTTAGGATGGTATATCTTCTTCATGGATTAACACCATCATTGTTATTATAGTTTAGATGTTAGGTGTCCCCCAAAGTCTCATATGTAAGATAATGCAAGAAAGTGTAGAGGTAAAATGATTGGCTTATAAGGGTCTTAATTTAATCAGTGTTTTAATCCCCTAATAGGGATGAACTGCATGGTAACTATAGGCAGGTCTGGTGTGGCTAGAGGAGGAGGGTCATTGGGGGATGTGCCATTGGGGCTTATATTTTTGTCCTTGTTGAGCAGAGCTAACTTGCTCTTCTGCTTTCTGATTGTCATGTCTTGAGTTTTCTATTCCTCCACATCCTTCTGCCCTGATGTTCTGCCACATCTGAGGCCCAGAGCAATGGAGCTGACTGTCTATGGACCGAGGCCTCTGAAACCATGAGCCCCAACTAAACTTCTCCTTCAAAATTGTTCTCCTCAGGTCTTTGGTTACAGCAGTAAAAAGGCTGACTAAAGCAATCATTATGAGATGACTGGCTTTCTTGGTCTGAGGCAATATTCTTTGTTATGAAATCTTCTATTGACATTGAGTTTTTTTGTTTTGTTTTGTTTTGACTAAAACTGTGTATCTTTTCTCATCCTTTAGCTTTAATCTGCTTGTATATTTCTATTTAAGGTGTGAGTTTTTTTAAGGAACACATAGTTCAATAATTTCTTTTTAAACTAAATCCTGATAATTCCTGCTTTTGGGGTGTGTGTGTGAGATTACCTCAGATTCACAGTTAATATGATTATTAATGAAGCGAAATACACATTTTTCTTGTTACCATTTTTCTTCTACTTGTCTGATCTGTTCCTTGTTTTATTTTGGCCACCTGTTGTGTTGACTATTTGTCATCATTATATTTTATTTACTCTGTTTATTTACTGGCTAGAACTCTTTGTTATTTAATGATCGCTTTAGGATGGCTAGTGTATATATTTAACTTACATGTCTATATTCAGGTAATATTATGTCACTTGCTATACAGTAAAATAGCTTTATGATTGTATACTCTCATTCCTTCCTTCTTGGTCTTGGGATATTATGGTCAAAAATTTTATGCATGCATATAGTTCCTACAGTACATTATTATTATTATTATCTGAAAAAAATGATTTTATTTTAAAGTTTTCAAAATCCTAAAAACCATATTTATATATACAGTTACCATTTCCAGTGCCCTTTGTTCTTTGCATAGTTCCATTTCCTATGGGAGCATCTACCTTCCTTTAAAATTTCTTATATCGATATTAATTTATTAATTAATTAATCAGCATTTATATGTCTGTTATATTCTTTATTTGTCATTAGTTTTTAAAAATGTGTTTATTTTATTTATTTATATGTGGTGCTGTGGTGCTGAAGATCAAACCCAGGGCTTCACATGTGCTAAGTGAGTGCTCTACTGCTGAGCCTCAACCCCAGCCCTATGTGCCATTAGTTTTAAAAGATACTTTGATTGGGCATAAAGTTCTAGGCTGACAGGGTATTTTGTTTTAGAATTTTAAAAATATTGCTTTTCTTTTGCAGTGTTTTTGTTGGGAAAATGGCTCTCACCTTTACCTTTATTCCTGTATTCATGATGTGCCTTCTTTTTTCTTTGTATGATGTTAAGGTTTTCACTATGTCACCTTTATTGAGAAATTTGATCATGATGCATATATATCTAGTTTTTTTTTAAAGAGAGAGTGGAGAGAGAGAGAGAGAGAGAGAGAGAGAATTTTTTTAATATTTTTTTTTTTAGCTTTTCGGTGGACACAACATCTTCGTTTGTATGTGGTGCTGAGGATCGAACCCGGGCCGCACGCATGCCAGAGGAGCGTGCTACCGCTTGAGCCACATCCTCAGCCCCATATCTAGTTTTCTTTATTTTTCTTGTGCTTCAAGGTTTTGGGACTTCTTGGATCTGGTAGTTTATATGTTTCATCAAGTTTAAGAAGTTTTCGTTTCTCCAAAGTATGCTTTTGGTGCCTTTGTCTACTATGTAGTTTTGTCTCTATGTCCTCTATTCTGTACCATTGGTCTACATGTCTATTTTGGTGCCAATACCATGCTGTTTTTGTTACTATAACATTGTAGTATAGTTGAAGGTCTGGTATTGTGATGCCACCTGCTTCACTCTTCTTGCTAAGGATTGTTTTGGCTATTCTAGATCTCTTATTTTTTCAAATTAATTTCATATCTGCCTTTTCTATTTCTATAAGGAATGATGATGGGATTTCAATAGGAATTACATTGAATATGTATAGCACTTTTGGTTGTATGGGCATTTTGACAATATTAATTTTGCCTATTCAAGAACATGGGAGATCTTGCCATCTTCTAAGATCTTCTTCAATTTCTTTCTTTAGTGTTCTGTAGTTTTCACTGTAGAGGTCTTTCACCTCTTTATTAAATTGATTACTAAGTATTTTATTTTTTGTTGAGGCTATTGTTAATGTGGTAGTTTTTCTAATTTCTCTTGCAGATGATTCATCACTGATGTATAACAATGCATTTGATTTAAGGTTATTGGTTTTGTATCCTGCTATTTTGACGAATTTATTAATTAATTCTAGAAGTTTTCCAGTAGAGTTTTTTGGATTCTCCATGTATAGAATCATGTTGTCAGCAAATAATGATAGTTTGAGTTCTTTTTTTCCTATTTGTATCCCTTTAATTTCTTTCTCATCAGTCTCTTCAACAAATGGTGCTCAAGAACTAGAAATCCATATGCAGCAAAATGAAAGTAAACCTCTATTTCTCACCATGCACTAAACTCAACTGAAAGTGGATAAAGGACCTAGGAAATAGACCAGAGATCCTGCATCTAACAGAGGAAAAAGTTAGGCTCAAATCTTCATCATGTTGGATTAGGCCCTGACTTCCTTAAAAAAACTTCTAAAGTGCAAGAAATAAAATTAAGAATCAATAAATGGGATTGATTCAAACTAACACACATATCAGAGCACTAATCTCCAGGATATATAAAGAACTCAAAATATTTAACACACACAAAACCAAACAAACAAACAAAAAAACAACCCAATAAATAAATGGGCTAAGGAGCTGAACAGACACTTCTCAGAAGAAGATATACAATCAATCAACAAATATATGAAAAAATGTTCAACATCTCCAGTAATTAGAGAAATGCAAATCAAAACTACTCTAAGATTTCATCTCATGCCAGTCAGAATGACAGTTATCCAGAATACAGACAACAATTAATGTTGGCGAGGATGTGGAGGAAAAGGCACACTCAAACATTGCTGGTGGGACTGCAAATTGGTGTAACCAATATGGAAAGCAGTATGGAGATTGCTTAGAAAACTTGGAATGGAACCACCATTTAACCTAGCTATCCCACTCCTCAGTCTATGCCCAAAGGATTTATAATGAGCATACTACAGGGACACAGCCACATCAATGTTTATAGCAGCACAATTCACAATAGTTGAATTGTGGAACTACCCTAGACTAACCTAGATGCCCTTCAATAGATGAATGGATTAAAAAAAAACTGTGGTATATTTACACAATGGAATATTACTCAGCATTAAAATAAAATAAAATTATGGCATTTGCAGGTAAATAGATGGAGTTGGGGAATATCATGCTAAGCAACAGTAAGCCAATCCCACAAAACTAAAGGCTAAATGTTCTCTCTGATTAGTGTATGCTGATCCATAATGTGTGGGGGGTGCATGGGAAAAATGGAGGAACTTTGGATGGGACAAAGGGGAAGGAGAGGTGGGGAAGGGATATAGGGACAGGAAAGATGGTGGAAAGAGATGGACATCATTACCCTAAGTACATGTATGACTGCACATATGGTGTGACACTACATTGTGTACAACCAGAGGAATGAAATGTTGTCTGCAATTGTGTACAATGAATCAAAATGCATTCTGCTCTCATACATACCTAATTAAAAATAATTACTTAATTAATAAAAATATTTTTTTAAATTGCAAAATAAAATAAAATTAAAGATTAAAAAATGTTTTCAAACATTTTCTTCAAATATCCTTCCCCTTCCCCCAACCTACTCTTTAAGGATTCCAATTACACATGTATTAGTGCACTTAAATTTGTCCCTGAGTCCAATAATGTCTTTTCAGTTTTGTCTTAGGTATTATCTGTAACTGATCTTATTCAGTGTGATTTTTATTCATACATTTTAGTTTTTATCTCTATAAGTTTGGTTTGGGTAATTTAAAAAATATACCTCCTGTTTCATTTGAAGTTTTGGATTATATTAAATACAGGTATGTAAGTGCTTCTGTTATAGTCCTAACACTTGTGACTATTCTGCACAGTTTTGATGGGCTTATTTTTGTCCCTATTATGGGCCATCTGTTTCTGCATTTTATTTAACTAATATTTGTTAGGTTCTACATAATAGGGATTTTGCCTTGTTGAGTGCTGGATGTTTTTGTTTTTATATAAATAAGCTTTAACTTTGTTTTCTGGGCTGAAGTAAATTTACGTAATTTGACTTTTTTAGACCATGTTTTTAAGAGTATAAGTGGCTACAATGGGATTTATTCTAGAGATCATTATTTCCCACTACTGATGAAAGATATTTCTGAGTATTTTATCCAATACCTTAGGAATTATGGATCTTTTCAGTCTTATTTTAGAGACAATTAGGTAATATTTATGACCCTGGGTGAGTTCAAGGCATTATTCCCTCATATAAACCGTCCCTCAGTATCAATGTTCAGGTCACTGAGTATTGTTTTAGTCAGTTCTTTTGCTGCTCTGACTAAAAAGACCTGATAAGAAAAATCAGAGAAAGAAAGGTTTATCTGGGGGCTAATGGTTTCAAAGGTCTAACTCCATTTAGTCCATTTGGAAGGTCAGCTCCATTCCTCTGGGCTTGAGATAAGGCAGAACATTATGGAGGAAGAGTGTGACAGAGGAAAGCAGCTTAGCACATGATCAGGAAGCAGAGAGAGACTCCACTCATAAGTTGCAGAAAATATATCCCAAAGGCACACCCTCAGTGCCCACCTCCACCAGTCTTCGGCCACAGGTGTAGCTTATTACTAATTAAGTAGGTAAACCTGCCTTCAATTACCATGCAATGAATCCCTCTTAGGGGTTTAATTTACTGATTGGGTTAAGGCTTTCACAATCCAATCATTTCACCTCAAAGCCTTTTTTCATTGTCTCACAAATAAATTTTGGGGGGATACCATGCATCCAAACCATAACATACCAAAATTCATGAATTATCCAGCCTTTTATATAAAGAGTGTAATATTTGCATTCAAGTTAAGCACATCTTCCTGTGTATTTAAATCATATCTAGATAACTTTTAATATCTAATATAATGTAAGTGCTCTGTACATAGTTGTTATATTGCATTGCTTAGGAAATAGAGAAAAAGAAACTTCTGTACATATTCAGTACAGACACAATAAAAAATACATTTCAATCCACAGTTGGTTGAATTGATAACCTGTAGAAACCTGCAGGGGCAACTATATTTGAGGTTATTATTGTATTGTTTTGTTTTGTTTCAGACTTGGGCTAGCTTTTTCCAACACATGTGCTGACCAGCACTCTGCTCATTGTTATGACAGTCTCTCTGTATATCTCTAGAGTTCTCTTTCTGAGTATCTCTTTCCTCTGTGACACTTCACTGTGAATTTTACCTGCATTGATTACTCTGGATTCTCAGCTCTGTCTCCTCAGTCAGGACTCCACTTGTATTTGCTTTTTTTTTTTTTTCTGTTGTTGAAATTCTTTACAGGCCACAAACAGGGAAAGTTATATCCATTACTTTATTTGTTTCCTTTCTCTCGGGGATTACTGCCCCTTGTTGCTTGAGGTCCAGTGACTTGGAAACCATATAACATTCCAGGTTTTCTGTGAAAAGTGAATCCGGCACCTGATAAGAAGTGATTTTCCTCTGATTCTTTTCTATTCCAGGATTTGACACAATCTACTGGTTTTACCAGAGATGGTCTTTACTTCCACATCTCAATTCTGCAATCCTGTACACACCTTTCAGATCTTTATTCAGTTACTTCTCCTGTATGATCTCCAAGCTGACTTTGCTTATCTCTCCTAGAACACTTCAGCCTTCACCTTCCCTGAAATTGATAGGTACTGATTATAATGGTTGGTTCTCATTATCTTCCATTCCACTAGACTGGGAACATCTCAAAAACATCATGGAAATAAGAATTATTTTCTTTTCATTATTACATCCCCTGACCCTTGCACCAATCTTTGTTTATATTCTCCCAAATTTTTTGAAAGTGCAAATGAATAAGTGGGCCAAATTTTGATTGATTTCAACACAAATAGGTAAACACATGGAGAAAATGAAAGAGCTACATATTGACAAAGAAATTTGACTCATATGGACAAATATTAAAACAACTGCATTCTTGGACACTATTATTATACCGTCAATATCCATCAGGGATTCATTTCAGGAGTGACCCACAGTCACCAGAATCTGCAGATGTTTACATCCCTTTTATAAAATGATGTGTTTGCACACAACCTAAGCACATCCTTCTGTATATTTTAAATCATGTCTAGGTTACTAGAAATACAACTACAATGTAAATGTATTGTAAATAGTTGTTATATAGAGACTAGAGATAAGAGAAAGCCTCTACTTGTTAAATATGGATAAATATTTTTCACAAATGTTTCAATATGTGATTAGTTGAATCCACAGATGAGAAGTCCTACAGATATGAAAGGCTGACTCTCTAGCCCGTCTTCAGAACTTCCAATGCCACACTAATGTACATGAATTGATGCATGCCCAGGAAACTGTCTCCTAGTTTGTCAAAAGCAGTAGTAACTCAAGCAGTTTGTGGAGAGCTTCTTTAAAGAATGGACTGGTGTAATGATGACTATAGTACTTTTGTATAATCACAGAAATAAGCAAAATAGAAATCCAAGCATGACACACATCAGTGAGCAGATCTGCTAGTTTACTGTTGCTTGGTTCAATGACAAGATGGCAAAGGGAATGAGAGATGTGAAGGGAAATAGCCTGATAGATACTACAGGTGGAAAGAGGAACCATCCAGATAGTGTCAAGAGTTAATTCACATCAACAGTGAAATGCAAAATAATTCCTAACCAGCGTCCATGTATTAAGGACTAAAATTGTTCTACTGACATCGTGAGGGTCAATGATTTCAACTCAGCTCCAACATTACGTGGTGATTTCGGATTCGTGTCTCTGGAACTCAAAGGCATATACTTTAATGACTTCCCACATATGTAATATAGATTGCCTTAAAAATATCTTTAAGGAATTTCCAGTGAATGTGACCCCAAGTGATGAAGAACAGGTATACAGAGGAGCATATATTCCAAATCTGAGAAATTTTCATTTAAACAGAGTACAACCCCTATTTCTCTACAAGTTTCAATTACTGGTAGTGACGTAGTTCCTCTGGAATTGTACAAGTCTGTTTACCATCTCCTTCACATGCCTCCTCTCAGTGTTTTACTGGAGTCTGTTTATACACATATGTACATGCCAATCTTTCCAAGGCTGTGTTCAGTACTTTTGTTTATTTGTTTGAAGTTAGCCATGATGACTGCATTCGTGTCCCAGAAACCAGCTACAAATCAAGGCTTTTCTGAATGAGAGTCAATTGCTAAAATTTAGCCAACATACCACTGGATGCACTTGAAATATCTGTTGACAGAGACTTCTGATAATAACAGCCTTGTGATCAGCTGCCTATATTGAACCAAGCCATATATTGCAGGGCAGCTGAGCCCTTCAGCCTATTTCCTAGGCTTCATGTCAGTAGGCTTCTGGCTAGATTTGGTCATTTTCAGGACTATTGAGATGTTATGGAGTGACTGGTAGAAGAGAAGCCAGGATAATGTTACGTCCCTGGAGTTTACCTGGGGTCTCCTGCAGTGGCTACATCTCTTTTTTGGTTTCACTAATTAACAAAAAGACCTGCTGTGATGTCAGCTTCTGGAAGGTAATGTTGCTCCCTCTGCTCCCTCTGTTCTAGGGAATGGCTTCCCCTTGCTGCTACTCTCATCTGTATTTCCTATTATCCTCTATTAGACCTCTAAGCTCTCTCATCACCTGTGCAAATCCAGATTTAAATTCCTTAGGCTTAAATATGCATGTGGCATCTGAATCCCAGTTAGATCCTGACTGATATGATGTTTAAGTAATTGGCCAAAATTCATACAGATATTAATTAACCTTGGATTTGTAGTCTAATGTCTGACTATGGAAACTGTCCTATTCAATACTCTGACACTATTTCAAATCTCATTCTGTTTTTTCAGATCGTATATTCAGACACCCTCTGTGGTCCCTTAGAATGAATAATCAAAACTCCAGGAAGCTCCAGGTAGGTCATTATGGGGAGATCCTGGAGAAGCATCCTCACTGGTGTCCATATGGAAAGCTTCCAACTATGCATCTTTGCTTGGAACTGGAAAATAAAGTGGATAAATGAGCTTTCCAGGGATTGTTTGCTATAGGAGTACATCGTCTTGCTTTATCTAAAAATACTCCTATTTTATATTTTGGGTCATCAATGGAGACTAACGCAACATAACAATAAAACAAGACTGGACCCATTGTAGGCCCACACTCTGTTATATTTGCAGTTGCATTTGAACTCAGTCACATCATTACACAGGAAATGGGAAAAAAGAATCACAGACCACACACATCTGGCCATCACTACCTTCTTTCTTTGCTCCTTTGTAACTCATCCTTCTCAGGTTTCTTTAGACATTACCTTACCTGGATTTTGTTTTCTTGCTTAGCCTGTGCAAAAATGCAGATTTTTGTCACTGCTACCGGTTGTGCCAAATGCCTGGTTGTTGTCATTTGCTTTGTTTTCTTCTGTCTGATGCTAAGGGGATTAATATAAAGATAATTTCTTGAGATACCAGGGCTTAAAATTCCTACTATGGGACCCCTATGTTTATCACTATGACTAGATTGAGTTTATCTGCTCCTCATCCTTGTATCCATGGGGTTTGCTGGGCCTTGGGGTTATGGGGTTATTGATGAGCCAGGTAGAAGCTATCAGCACACCTTATTGTTCTCCACCAAAAAAAAATCATTTTGGAGGTCATACATCTGCCCCATCCAACCCTGCAGTGAAATGTTTATTGTATAAAGCAGATTGCAATTATTTCACAAAGTGTTATTTCTCACTTCCATAGCATTTGTCACACAGGTAATTTGTTTATTCATTTATCCTTTATTTATCTCCCTTCACACTGTTCACTCTATAAGGGCAGAGTTTGTTTCTTCCACCTCTTTGAACAGGAAAGTGTCTGGAGTAGTGGGGAGGCCAGTTATTAGTTGCCTAAAAAAAAAATTAAATTCGTGAATGGGGTGGACAGATGCTTGTGATTCAAACATATAATAATCAACCCCTCTCTGTTTACTTCTGAGCCCTCTCTGTCTTTCCTCAAAAAAAAAAAAAAAGAGTGAGGAACCCACACAGTTCTAGGCTGTTCCTGGGCCATTGTTTTATCTTTGTCATATTAGTCATGTTGCTTCTGAATTTTTTCCCTGAAGTAGTATGGTCTGTAATTTTTATATGAAATTAAATTAAGTAAAAGAAAACTCCTTCCACATTTCAGAGAAAGAACAAATCAAAAACGGTAAGTGTCCTGTACTTGGAATAAACACTGCCACCACTGGATTTAAATAAATCCTTTATTACTTATAAACTGGTGGATCTTGACATTGAGCTTCTTTGACTTCCATTCATTTTCCCATGTAAGTGAGGACTAATCACTTAAAGCCAGTAATATGTAAAGCACATCAGTAATTATACCTCATTTCACTAGTTTATGTATTGCCAAGAGATCTATAGTTGTTTTCCCTGGGCAATATTCTTGCTCCCCGATGACCCCATATCCTTCCTCACTCATTTCTCTTTTACAAAAGCCTCAATTCTTCAATTTATTGCTCTCACCCAACTTCCAGGAAAGAAAGAATTCTTTCAAGTGTCAGTATTAGTACAAGAAAGTGACTGTTCATTGATTAATATCCTATTCAAGGATCTGGGGGTGTTGTGTGTGTGTGTGTGTGTATACATATTACAAATATTTATGTTTGTATGTGTATTTTTTAAATGGGAGCTCAGTATGTTGCCTAGACTTCTCTCAAGTGATCTTCCTGCCTCAGTCTCTCAAGTAGCTGGTACTACAGGCATGTACCAACATACTCAGCGGAAAGTTTTTAAGTATGGTCCTTTCTTGGCCACTGAAATTGAGCTCAAATGGTGGAAATTCAGGTTGTTCTATAAGAGCATTAAAAAGCTATTTTGTTTCAGGAAGAATTCTTAAAGCTCTCAAAATTAAATCACAAACAACTGTCTTTCTCAACTATAACAGAAGCTAACAGCATCATCCTCTGGATGTGTTACATGTAACTACCACCAAGGCTGCTATTGACATAACCTGATATAAACTGCAGATGTTTCCTCAATTGAAAAATATAGAATGTGTGATATTGAACCTTAATAGATAGTAACCCATGGCCTTCATAGCACAGAGTGGTCCCATGGTGAATTCTGAATGCTTGGAAAGTGGACTTGAAGGAAATTGTGATCAGTGAAGAGAGAAAAGTAATTCAAGGTTGGACTCCGGATCTTGGATGATGTCTAAAAGCAAAGCTGTTTCAGGAAAGAATTTTACATAGATTATTAAATCCATTTAGGGTTTCAAGTATGACATATTGGACCATTTATTCAAGACTATATAATTAAAAAATAGAAAGCATCTTATCAACTATATTCAGAATAGTCTAGATTTTGCTACAGTATCATATTTACCCCCCAGTCCCAGTGGCTTAATAGTATAAGATTTATCTCCTACTATGCTATTACCTTTTATGGATTGGCAAGCTCTCTGTTCCATGCAATCACCCAGAGTCCCAGGAAGACATATGAAAAATGTACAGTTGTGCCTTAGAAGCAACAGATGTCCTTTGTGTTTATGGATCACCTTCAAGAATTAGTTAAATGTACTTGTCTAACTACAAGGGGACTACACACTTATTAAAAAATGAGTGTTGAACCAGCTATTAATTGTAACCATGGATAGATATCATTTAGCTAGTGGTTCTTAAAGCACTTTGGACCATGATCTTATCAAACATCTAATAAAAACTTCAGATTGGTTACACAGAAAAATCTAGGTGGTTACATACATATTTTTGCATTTAATTTCATTGAGGTAACAGATTTCCCTATACACTAGCCAGGAAGAGATGACAAGAATTGTGCTAGAGTTGGCTTGTAGTAGAATTTTATAAGAACCACTAGCAAAATTTTACAGAATTTTGAAAACCACTTAGTATGTGGTTAGTGTGAAATGGCCACAATGGGAGTATTTATATCATGGAAACTGGTAAATGCAACCCATCAATTTTCCCTACCTCCTCTATAGTTAGTTGCTAAGTATTTCTTAGGACACCAATGCCACTAAAGTTCTCCTCTTATCTCCATTTAAGCAATTCCTCCCCTAGATCAGAGATCCCAGATATATATTGCACATGTCTATTCTTTTTGACTAATAAGTAAATTTTGGTGCACATTTTGAGAAGTAATGAGATATGAAAGAGTATTAGCACCAAATAGCAAGATCTGTCATGAATGTCAGAGCACAGGTTGCTTTCCTAAAGCAATGGCCTCATTATACAGATGGAGATACTAAGCCCTCATGAGTTTAAATGAAATGATTTGCTTAAATTCAATTAATGTTGTCAACAAATCTGGCTTCCTATACTATCTTCAACATGTACCTGAATCATCACTGAAACAACCTGCATCTGTAGCAGCCTAACCTGAACATAGATCACCCTGGAGACAGAGATTCTGGATGGTTACCCTTCCTCTGCTGATTTTATTATCTTGTCCCTGAAAGTCATAGCTTTCTCTGTGTGCACCTTCTCTTGTACCATGGAGCTGAGAGGCTTTTAGGCAAGTCCTCTTCCTGGGAGAAGAGATAGGGCTTGATAGGACCCAGGGCATCTGAGATCTGCATCTGAACTGGAGATCACATTTTGAGATTAAAGGACAGAGCCAGACAATTCTTTAAATTAGTGAGCACCTGTTGGCATAACAGTCTGTTGGCACAAGGCAACAAATTATATGCTACTCATTTTGTTGCTTGTAAAAATGAAATCAATTAAATACTTTAACTTTAGTTGTCTGTATTTTTATCATACAAATATTTGAAACATACAATTTCTAAGACATACACAAAAATTAAAGGCAAAAGGAAGAAAAGAAGTTAGAGATCTGGTTAAGGCAGCACCAGGTCCATGATTCCAAGACAATCCAAAATGAGGCAGTTATTTCTATTTCCACTGAACGGCACCATGGTTCCATATAATTAGATAAAGCACCAATAAATAAGAATGATCCACTCACACATGGAGGTGCAGGTATGCCAACCAACTCATATGCCCAGTTGAAGGACTACAAAGGGAGTTTCTCCTCCTTTTTACCATGTGTTTGCAATTGATCAATGACCATCAGAGCATGGAAGAAGGAGCCATAAAATCTTTGTTACAATGGTTAATGATAAACAGTGATGGAGTGTCAAGTATTACCACTTGAAAAACCCAGGACCCAGGAACTTCCTGTTAGCAGCTCATGATCTTTTTCTGCATATAGGGAGAGGGGGACATCATGCTCTGCTCTGTTCTCCAGAATTATTCTCAGTCCCCCTGCCACAACCGTCCCATGTCCTAGACAAAGAGGGTCTTGCTGCCCCCCTCTTATTTTGTATCCTAGAAATAGCAAAACTGGGCAAGTTTAGGGAGAGTGCCCTCATTCTCCAGAAAGATCAGATCCATAGAGAGGAAGCAGTCTGCCCACCAATGCAGTTACTTTATTTTAAAAGTCAATGTAGAAACCCAGTTACCCCAACTTCTAGTACAGTGTGCTAATCAGTGGCATTTTAGCTAAGTTGAAATTGTCTACAATTTAATTGAAAAAAAGACACAATTATGCTAAGTTTTATACTATTCATTTACAATCAAATAATCAATTTGTTTACAAGAAATGCTTTTTTTTCCTGATGATTTCCAGTTGTTTTTGTTGATTTGACTGCTCTAGATTCTGATTTTGATTTGGCTGTTATCTTCCCTAATATTCTGGTTTCTGGTTGTCATTACCATGGGCAAAATTAGGACAGAGCCTGAAAAAAGTAATTAACAGGAATTACACATTCATGCATATGGTACTTTCTATTTTTCAAGCTGTTACCCACATTCATTTCCTAGTTCATTCTCATAAACAATTTGGTGAAGGGGATCAACTTATGACCCATTTTAGAGTTGATCTAACTGGCACAGGAAAATTAGGTGACATTCACAGCACAGAAGCACTTACTAACACAGCAAGGTATAGGACCAGGGTTTATGAGGCAGTCCGTGTTCTTTCCTTGGTATTGATGCACAGTATCTGATCTAATGTGAGTTACACCTACCAGGCTGCCACTGAAGCTACAAATGCATGTTCTGAAAGGTCACTAAAATTATCATTGCCATTGTCATCATCATCATTGTCATCATCATCATCATCTAATAATAATCTACCTTTCGTTTAGTTACATATTTTTCTCTCAAACCTACTTTCCACTTATTTTGGATACTGTCAACGCTGGGCTCAAAAGTGAAAACCTGCCAAAATAAATATCACAGAGTCTATATTCAAAACCATGCATGTTTTAGACATAGAATTTTCTCAAGTCCTCACTCATAATGGAATTATCTTAATTTTGCATACAATTGTAATCAGTTGCCAAACCTACAGATTAGAAGGGGTTGAGTGGAGGATGGGAGTGGGAGGAGAGTGGGACATAGTGACTACATTGCTATAATTGCTTTATGATAAGACAAAAATGGTATCCAGGAGAGTGACAACAAGGAAGAGAAGCAAGAAAATTTGGGAATCAGAGGAAAACAAACAGATTATTGGTCTCCAAACATGTGGTGGCTTGTATCCATATTCTCATAGAACTCCATCTCTTAAAGACAATCATAAGCTATTTGGAGCAATTTAAATTTATTAAAATTAAGAAAATGCAAAGAGGTAGATTGCCACTTCCATGTTTTCATCCCATGTGGTTGAGACTAATCCAATACACACACACACACACACACACACAGAGAGAGAGAGAGAGAGAGAGAGAGAGAGAGAGAGAGAGAGAGAGAGAGAAACAACCTTTATAGGGCATGAGTAAATAAAATTAGCACATTTTTGTTTCTGTTGTTGTTCTTTCAAATGGGAAGCAAATGGTTAAGTTCTATTACCTGGAAATGTCCCTGTATGGAAAAGCTCCTTTGCTTGCAATAACATAAATCCGCATTAGTATTCTTTCTCTTTTGTATTCTCAAAGGCCACTTCCTTGGAGAGGATCTGAGAAGATGGAGGCTGAGAGAGCTTGGGAACTCTTCCTACCCATCAGAGCTCAAACCATCCTCCATGACAGCCTACATCTGATGCCTTACACTTGAAAAGTGATTGGTAAATTTCACTGGGTCCCAAAGCAGGGAGGACTGTGGTGGCAGATTTGGAGGAGCAAGAGCCAGGACACAAGGTGCATGGGGTGAGGGTGGGGAGTGGGGGGTGCATCCCACTGGACCACTGCATGATAGCACATCCCCTTGGGAAACTGGCAACTATTGATTCACAGGTTGCAGTCCTAACACAATTATCACAAACCATACTTTTCCTCTTGGTCTTCTTCAAAAAGAACTATTTTTGTTATCTTATTTGCTACTTGTTTTTCCATTAGCACCAGCATATCCATCCACAGCAATCGTGTCTTGGGGACTATTAACTGCCACAGCAATGGATGTGACCACTCTGGGTAACTATTACTGACTTTGTCACTACATATTTTTAGGAATCTAGTTTCTTCTTGGTATTTCACCTCCAAGAGATCAACCCAGATAATGTCCCTAATGCTGCCTCTACCTCATATCTTAGACAACGTTGCAAGAGGTTGATGATGTCTAATTTGAGTTTTTTCCTTATAGCATTTGAAATGATATTATCTATGCAGTTGTTTGCTGCTTCTCCTTTCCTCCACTAGAATAGGAATCCTGTATTCACTTTTCATATCTGCATCCTTGCTCAACATTCATGGGAAAGAAAGCTGGGCATGGTGGCACAAGCCTGTAATCCCAGCAGATCCGAAAGCTGAGACAGGAGGATCACGAGTTCAAAAAAGAAGCCAGCCTCAGCAATGGTGAGGCACTAAGCAATTCAGTGAGACCCTGTCTCTAAATAAAATACAAAATAGGGTTGAGAATGTGGCTCAGTGGTTGAGTGCTGCTGAATTCAATCCCTGGGAACCTCCCCCCAAAAAAAAAAAATTCATGGGAAAGGGACGAAAGAATAAATGATATATTAGTTATTCTTTTTTTTTTTCTCACAATGTTTCTCTTAAATTAGCACTTGCAGAAGATGAGGCACAGTACTTGGTTTTGATATCAGTGACATGGTAAAGTGGATAGTGGTATGAGTCACAGAGAAACTGAGGGATTCCCGGGTCCTAGTGCCCCATTTCTGTGTGAATTTTCTAGGAATGATTAAAAACAGCTCATCTTTCACAGTGAGTTCTGATCACTTCAGTGGTATATATGAATACTTCCTGTCTGGAGTTAACATTCTTTGTACTTGACCACCTAAGCCCCGGTCTTTGATGGGAACAACAGAAGAGACAGGGCTTCGTCTGCCTGATCCAAGGGCTGGGCAATCCATCTTTAGATGTCACCTCACTTACCTGAGCAAGGAGGGAACAGTTGGAAGAAGTCAGTTCTAGTGACCTAAAGAATTCTCTACACTGAAAACTGAAACTATATACATGCTGAGATCTTCATCCAAAAGAACAGGACCAGAAGTCTGGAATTTGGATCTCATGTCTGTTCTCATCCTTTCTTCCAACTTATTCTCACCACAAAACACAAAGTCACCTCTGTGCTTACAATTGTAGGGGTGCCTGCCTCACTCATAATAAAATCCAAAGGCCTCTCATGACTTTCATGACCTCACCCGTGATCCCACTGACCCAATGCTTCTCACTCATCTCTGACCTTTTTACTTCAGTTGAATTTTGCTTTAACTTGCTGATAACTCTGTTAAGACTACTTATCTCCCTGAGATTCACCCAACTAGTTCCTTTGCATGATTCTCACTTCTGCTCAAAAATTACCTTTTTAGAGAGGGGGAACACACTGCTCTTTATGCTAATTGTCTGTGTCAACTTGACTAGGCAAGGGGATGCCCAGTTGGCTGGTTAAACCCTATTTCTGGGTGAGCCTGTGATGGTGCTTCTGGGAGAGATTAGCATTGGAATCAGTGGAGTAAGTGGATGCTGCTGGCATCCTCCAACTCATTGAGCTCTTACCCCACAGAACAAAATGGAGAAGGAAAGATGAATTCTCTGTATCTGTTTTGGTGTGGAAAATCTGTCTCCTCAGGAATCTTCACATACACAGCCTTACCCTTGCCTCAGGAAACAATGTGGTTTGCAGCTCCCTCCTCAACTGAAGCTTAATACCATTCTGACAGCTCAGTTTCCACCAACTGAAAAAGGAAGACCCTGATTTTGAGACATATTCCAAATAGCTCCAGGGAAGGAATTTCTCACAACCAGGGGAGTAAGAAAGAAGCACCAGCACACTGGGCTTCAGTCGACTTGGTTACCTGTACCTGAGACACAGGGAGGAAACCAGGTTGCTGAACTTCATCCCCTAATTCTACCTGAGTACTAAGTGAATTGAGCCACTTGAATTAGTAGTTTTCTATGGTCTTGACTGATTTCTGGGCCATTAGTATGATTAACTGTGACTTGAAACTAATCTATATTTAACTGAATGGTGTGTTCCTCCAAACTCTTTACTTAGCAAAAAAAAAAAAAAAAAAAGGCTGATTCTATCTCATTCTACTTGGGCCTTGAGGTAAAATTTGGGATTTATTTTAGTGCTTCTATTTCCACAGAAGATATTCAAGACCTACTTAATTTTTTTCTGTGTGGGTTGGTAGGGACTTTCACTTTTCTAGACTACCGTACTTTGGGTTATCCATAGAAGAATTGGTTGGGGTTAGCAGCTGGATAAGTTCTCTGGGGTACAGGTGAACAGCATTTCAACATGGACGTTTTGCATGTAATAAGCTGACTGATAGTTTCCCCGGAGGGCCAGGGTCAGGGGACTATATGCAGGGAGACAGCTTTCTGGTCCTTATGATCGTTTCCCTCAAAGATTGTAAGTTTACTTTGTACTTGTATCTTGTCTTCCCAGTTCCTCTACATCTATAGTTCTCCTTCCCTGGAAATTGTCATTTATCAATCTCTGTAAATGGAGATCTGGATCTTACTATCCAAAGCAGTTTACAGAGTATTTGTCATTATTTCCACAATGAGTCATGATCCACAGTCTATTTGGAGAAGAGAAAAAAGAATGTCCCCTTAGGGTATAATTGAAATAATTTAGTGGAGGTGGGAGGCAAACCATTTGATTCTGGAAAATACCATGGTACCTCATAGAGATCATTTTAGTACTGGAAGATAAATTTGTATTCTCAGAGTTAAAACCAGAATGGCATTGTAGGTTCTAAGGAGCCTAACAAAAAGACTTTACCTTGAAGCCTTGTCCAGGTCAGTAGGTCTTGTATAATATTGAGTACATGGGAAGTTCTCAAATAATTGAATTGAAAGTCTCATGCCAAGTGTTCAAATGGAGAGAATAGTATCTAAAGAATCACCATTTGCCCTGAATTATATTTCTGCTGGAGAAGATGATTTAAAACATCAGATAGAAGGAAACCAATTGCTTTAAAGAGAGGGGATCTTTTCAGTTTTTAAATATTCTTTCTCTGTACACTCATTCCCCTGGCTACCTCCCACTCTCAATGGTTCTCCCTTCCCTTGGGGAGATGTCATGTTGCAGGAAACACACTGGTTGAGAAGCAGCAAGCTGGAGGAGAACTCCAAACTTTATTTTATATTAGCAGGCCCAGAGGTCAGTCTCCAAATTCTGAGCACTCATTAACTCTTTTCACAATGTTTATAGGCTATCTAATATCATAAATTTTCTAGTGTAAAGGATCCGTGGTTGTTCAAGAGGTTTCTAGTGGGAAGCATGTTTATAGAAGCAGAGTACAATGAGGGGCAGGACTGGCTCTTCTTAAAAGGCCTTAGGTAAATCTCTACTCTGGAGCCAATAGCTGCCACAGGGACATTTGCACTTCAAAGGATTCCTTAGATTCCTGGGGCAGTTCTTTATAATTCAAAAGATAAGGGCCTCTGGTTAATTAGGCTTCCTAGAGAAAGGTTGAGAAAGGGGAGATAAACTGACCCTTTTCCCAGGCATTGGTTTCTTACCATAATGTTTTAATAATTTCATTTCACAACCAGGTCTGGTTTTGCCATAACAGTAAGAAGACAAGAGGCTCAGCAATCTCTTCCAATGTGCATGGCATGAAAAACATATGTGATGGTGGTGTAGGAGGAAGATGGCAGAATACTCTGTGCCACATTTAGATGCCTTCAGGAGGCTGTAGAGAAGAGCTGGGCTGACTCTCATCCACCAATGAGTGAGGGCTGAAGTTACATAAAGGAGAAAGAGACACAGGATTGCTCATTGGTCTCTTGTCCAAGTGACTAGATATGCTTCTAGAAGGTACTACCGTAAAAGAGACTTATCCTCAATTCCCAAAGTGGAGTCTTCTGCTCCTAGGGCCAAAGTGAAGCCAATTGCTGATACTACACTAACTACATCAGGGACTAGTTGGATTGAACAAGACTCAATTTATTGGTAATTACCTTGCCCAGCCAGAATCTCTATTGTTAGTAAACTCTTCATTCCTGTCACCAGAACACCATACAAGAACATCTTAGAGGAGGAAAAGTTCATTTTGTAATTTCAGAGGCTCAGTCTGTAGCTGACTCCATTGTTTTGGGCCCAATTGAGATAGAACATCATGACAGAAGGACGTGGTGGAAGAAAGCTGCTCAGCTCACAGCAGCCAGAAAGCACCTGCATGCCACACTTGCATGAAGTCACCACCCAGCAATCCATTCAAATTATTAATCCATCAAATTGATTAATCCACTTAGGTTACAGCTCTCCTAATCTAATCATTTCACCTCCTGCATTAGCACAGTAGCTTTGGGGAGCCACCTCCTATCCAAAGCACAATAACAGCGTGCTTTTGTAATGCTGTGAGTGATTTCAGCTTTGGATAAGATAGAGTAGAAATGAGATTCTAGAAGGCTTTGGCTTAGCATAGGGAAGGAGAGACAGGGATTTGCTAAGATAAAAAATATGATACAAATGTCTGTGCTGAGAAGATGATAAAGGAAAAGGGCAATGCCAGTTGTGGCCAAGAAGGGATATTTTAAGAAGGTATACCTGCATGTGCTAATGGAATTATATTGAAGACAGGAACACAGGAAACTCTAAAATAAGTTTTTACAAATTAGTGATTTTTGTATCAAAAATTGGGGGGCATGTTTTTGTCAATAATATTATGGTGGCCAGACCAGGTGGCTGAGATTTTGAAGCCTGTGTGTTGGGATTCCTTGATACTGGCAAAGAGATTGAGTCAGTGATTGTCAACTAATTGGGAGGTGGAGGGGTGGATATTGATCCTCAGGGTAGACGCTGATATTTTGACACTCTAAGGCAAAAATGGTAGCACCGTTAACTGATTTTTAAATGCTGAGTGAAAGGAATTTGTATGGATTGTTACTTGGAGAAATATTCAATTGAGAGCACTTTCCAAATACCAGAATGAGAGGTTTCTACGTAAATAAACCAGAGTTCTGTCCATTCAGGTTAATGGTTCCAGTGGTGACCTCTGCTATGTGGACCTTGGAAGTTATTGGAAGATGAGACAGAGACCTCAGAGCGTTTATGAGGAATGTGTTATGTTAAATGCACACTTGAAAGGTTCACCTTTCTCCAAAAGATAATTTGCAGGGTATGTGTCTTCCCTTTAAGAAATTAGGAATTATTTACCAGAAGTTTGCTGTTAATAAGAGCTTTGATTATGTAGATAAGGTTTGCCCTTTTTGTGATAAAAATGCTCATTGCAATACATGAAATTAGATGCAAAGCTTCCTCATTAACACAACCAATCTGGTGAATAATGTCTCTTAGGGAAATTGTCTTATTAATTAATAATTAGGGCCTTTGCTCAACATAATGTTAGAATCATGCTCTTGTAAATGGGGCACTCCCTGCCATCCATTCTTTTTTTTCCTTTTATTCTTCTGTCTATGTGGTTGAGAAGTTAGAAACATGAAATAATAATAGTAATAAATCTCACAGGTGAATTGAGCTTTGTCTGTGTGTTAGTCAGCTTTTTGTCCCTGTGACCAAAATACCTGACATGAACAACTTAGAGCAGGAAAGATTTATTTTGGCTCACACTTTCAGAGGATTCACTCTATACTCTGAGCAGAGGATTTATCCAGCTCTCAGCAAAAACATCACAGCAGGAGGGCATGGTGGAGGAAAACTGCCCAGCTCCTGATACCCAGGAAGCAGAGAGAGAAAAAGAAAGAGAGTTAGATAAATGGGGGCAGGAGAAGCCTGGGACTAGAATAAAGCCTTCCAAGGCATGCTCTCAGTGACTTGTTTCCTTCAAGTAGGTTCTGCCTTCCACTATTCCATTTAGCTATCAATAGATTATTCCACTCTAAAGTCAGAACTCTCATGAACCAATCACTTCCCAAGAGCCCCATCTTCAAGCACATGGAAATGTTGGGGCACATTCTAGAAAGAAACTATAGCAGCATGGTTCTAAGCTTTGCTCTGGTAGCATCTCTTGGTTAAATGACAGAACACAGAAAAAGTTTTTCTCAATCCTTATTGAGGCTAGAGATGTACAGACTCCTGCAGCTAAAGATGACTTTAGACATGATGTACTCAGCATCTTGCCTACAGTTTGTATTATATATCTCAGGTGTGCATTTATCAGATTGAGGTAAGATGGCTCTAGCATTATTTTTATTTGCAACTAACTAGACTGGAAGAAAGGAGAAAAGTCATAAAAATGAAGGAGGGGCTAGGCATGGTGGCACATGTCTATAATCCAAGTGACTTGGGAAGCTGAGGCAAGAGGATCATGAGTTCAAGACCAGGTTTAGCAACTTAGTGAGACTTTGTCTCAAAATAAAAATAAAAAGGGCTAGGGGTGGAGCTCAGAAGTAAAATGTCCCTGGGTTCAATCCCCAGTACTGCAAAAGAAAAGAGAATTTAAGGGAAAGGAAGGTAGGAAGGGAGGAAGTAATTTGGAAAGTTGTTTAGACTCATCACTCATCAAATTCCTCCTCCAAAGGAAAGATTATTCTGAGATTAAGAATATGAAAACACCTGACATGGGGAAAGGTCATACTCAATACTAGTTTTATTCCTTCTTATTAATTCTTTAGTCTTTGAAGTTGTTCTCATCTCTAACATTTCTTCAGGTTTTTATCAATAGCACTGAATACAGCTTTGCTAAGAGCCAAGTATATGATGCATGGCATTTTTGGTCGAAAGGTGACGCCAGCTAGCCATTGAGATGATATGATTATGTTAAGATTTGCATTCATATGGATATTGGACTCCTGCTGTTCACCTAGGCCGGCTTCGGGACTCCTGGAGAGTTCCCATTGGTTGGGGAAGTACAGTAGGAGGGAGTTCTGGGGGAGGAGCTCTCTCTGCGGGTTGGGGAGGAGGCCGCATGGGTGAAAAAAATCTGCCCGGGCGGTACCGGACATTGGCGGCAGTTTCAAAAAATAAACTTTGTTCCTGCTTGAGTGGCTCGTGATTTTGTGCCCAGCCAGACTGCGGCACAGCTTATTTTTTTATGTTAAGCCTTTAATTTGCCCACATAACTCTTTTACTTGCTTATTCTTCTGGATTGCTTGCTTTCAGGTTTTTAGGTGGAGACTCATTTCTTCTCCTAGAATGATCTTTAATTCCTTTCTAAATGGAGGCATTTTATTTTTTTATTAACATGAATCAATTGTATACATTAATGGGTTCAATACATTTCAATACTTGCATAGACAGTGAACTGATAAAATCCAGCCTCCTTTTATCATGCACCCATCCCCCCTTACCAGCCTCTTCTAATCACTATTCTACATTCAAGTTGCCTTTTTTTCCTTTTCTTTCTTTTTTTGTTAACTTTTACACATAAGAGATAACATGCAGAATGTATCTTTCTGTGTGTGTCCATCCAGTTTCACTTAACTCATTGTTTTCCAGTTTCATCCATTTTCTGCAAATGACAGATCCCATTCTTCTTTATAATTCAATAATATCCCATTACATATAATGACTCCATTTCATTTATGCATGTATTGTTCATCAAGCATGATGATTTTCTAGGTAAGTGATATAAAATCTCAAGTCAGATCTATATATGAGGTATCAAGCATATTTGCTGGTAAACAAATAGGTGATCATTGATTATTAAATTGGTTTTAGAAAGACATTACACTTGGCAAGTGAGTGTTCCATTTTTTAAGGTCATATTCAGATGCCACCTCACATGAAAAGATTCAGAGTAGATCAGAGACCTTGAAGAAGTTTTCTTCCACTGTGTGAAAACATCTTTGGTTTTGGAGAGCTCTTAGAATAAGAAAGGAATCCCCCCGCTCTTTTTTTTTAGAAAAAGAAACCCAAATGAAAAAGGATAAGTAAACTTATCTGGTAACTATATAAAAAAAATCAAGAGTATATACCTCATGTATCCAGATTTTGTACTGGATCTTTCTTCTAAAATTAAGGATGAGCTTTTGATATTACCATGTACTGGGTAATTTATTTCATCTTCACAGGATCTGCTTCTACCTGGTGTTAACCAGGTAGCATTGTCACCATTTTACTTTCATGGAAGTTGAGTTAATAATTGTGGGTTAACTCAATAATTGTGGGTTAACTCATTCTCACTGCAGAGCCTTGAAACTGCATTGTCTAACTTTACTAGTCCACTATGTCTAACCACGAATGTGCACTGCTTCCTTTAGTTCATCAGAGAATGAGGTCAAGGGAGTTCAACCTCCATTGAATCATATTTCCCTCACTGAGTTCTAAGGAACAGGAATCAGTAATGGATTGCCAGAATCCCTCAAGACCACTTCTGTAGGTGAAAAAAGTCTATATTTCTATGCTTCTGGAATACTATAAATGGAGCAAAATTAAAATATTGTAGTGGAATCACAGAGGTAGGAAGAACCCTTGAAGTTCACCTCAGGGTCATCATGCTTTCCATGGGTGCTTTTGATAAATCTGCCTAATCATAATCCAACATTTGTAAGAGTTACTCATGTCTAACATCCCCCAAATCTAAATCTAGAGTGTTCTTAAGATGAAAGTGTCACTTGGTAAACTCCCTCTTCCCACAGAACAATTTCATTATACGTTCATAAAAACATCACTAGAAGATTCAACATTTTCTCTAATACATAAATACCATGGAAAGGTTAATATGACCCAGCTGCAAAGTTAGTATAAATTAATTTAATTTAATATAGATGTCATTTTAAATGCATGCTAATATGCCAGGTATGTGTCACTGAACAATGGGGATATATTCTGAGAAATGCATCATTAGTTGTACCATTGTGCAAACATCACAATGTATACTTATATAAACCTACATGGTGCATGTCAATCAATTCATAAGGTGTGACCTTCTTATGAAATTGAGAGAAAAAATGTGAGACGTGTGAAAGTGCTCACTGTGTAGCACTCTTTTACAGTAAACTTTTCTCTTAAAAGTAGAAGGAGTAACATTCTAAAATGAATATGAAAAAATAAATATAGTAAATATATAACTGAGCAACACAGTCATTTATTATCATTATCAAATATTTAATGTACTGTATATAATTGATGGGATATATTTTATATGACTGGCAGTACAGTGGAGTAAGCTGGTTTACATCAGCATCACCACAAACATATGAGTAACACATCAAATTATATATGGTGGCTTTAACATCCATAGGTGATAGGGATTTTTCAGCTTCATTATAATTTTATAAGATCACTGTCATATATACCATCTGTCTTCAACTGAAATGTGCTTTGGAGTGCATGACTATACTTGATACATGCTAACTTTATTTCACACAGCATTCTACAGAGGTTTATTTATTTATTTATTATTATTCACATTTTGCAAGTGATTAAAGCAGTTCACAGAAATATTATTGACTTTGCCAAGTCCACAGAGCAAAACAAAGATTCAAGATAACTGCCTCAAAAGTTTCTTCCACTCTACCTTTTACATCTTGTATCAAGGTCAATATTGTTAGCAAAGACCTGTTAGCAGAAAATTCATTACATCTTTGAAGGGGAATATAAACCAATGGATAGAGCTATAATGAGGTTCTATGAAGAAGTGATGCATAAAGTTTTGGAAGAAAGGGTGAAAACCAGTAGATGGGTAGGAAAATAGAAAACTTTTAAGACCAATTTCCATCTTCCATTATAGGCTTTCTCTTTCCATGCAGCCTCTCCTGTGAAGCTTGAGGTAGAACACACTGCATCCTGGGATCTGTATGAACATGAAAAGGAATAATATTGTCTCTTCTAAGCACAGTGGCTGAAACAGAATTACTGACTAAAATTCAAAGTGATAGGTGAGCCTGCTTGGCAATGCTTTAGAGATTTTCCCTTTCATCCTAGAACAGCAGAGCTGGGCACTATCAACTCTCAGTGATTCTCCATCCATCTTCCTTGGGTCTCAGGGGATCATGATGGACAACATGGAAACCAAAGGGCAATCCTCAGGACATGATGCTACCAGAACACACCTTAATTTATGTATTATATTACAACCCATTCAAAATAATAGTTTTTTTACTTAGAAAAAAAGAAAAAAAAAACCTTCTGTTATATAAGAGAGCAACTGTAAACTCAAAGAAGGTATAACTAGGTAAAGATATTTGGCTTGAATATAAGAATAAAGTTTATATTATTGATCTTCTGACTCCTAAAGTATATATCACAAAGTTAGTTTTTTATTTTGTTGTATTTACATCTTGCATGAAATACTAAAATTGGCTCTCTGTAGCGTCCATCTCAAACTGCAGCACTTCATGTCAGACTGATATTCTAAGGACACTGACTTTGACCAATTCAAGTGGGCTTCTTTGTAAATATTTTAAAAAAATAAAATATTTTAATTGTACTGAATCAAAGCCTGTCTTGATGATAAATTGATTTGTTAAATCAGATCATTTTTAGAGAAACTACTATAGTAATTCTCTCTCTTGATCATTATTTGTGGTATGATGTATACTTCATTGATTTATGCTATCCTCTACCTAGTTTGCTCTGATTAGTTGCATTGGGACATCATCTAGAAAACTCTAAGGACCAATTCTGGTCTTAATATGTATACACAAACCTAAAATGGCACTATTAATGTATTTAATTATTGTTTCCATTAGACAAAAATATACAAATTGTAAATTTCACACATTTAAGTGTACAGCTCAATAAAGATGTATATATAAATGCAATCAGGTAACCACAACCCAGATCAAAATAAGATCATTCCCAGCATCCAGAAGTTTCCCTGTGCTGCTTCAGAAATAACGACTGCCTTCCACTGAGATGTGACCAATATTTAGATTTTTTATAACTACAGATTTGCTTTGTCTGTTCTTAAATATCATATTTATGAAATTACACAATATGTACTCTTTTTTGACTGTCTTTTTTCCATTCAGCACTATTTCTGTGAGATTCATGCATGTCTTTGATTGTATTAATAGTTTGTCTCTTTATATTGCTGAGTAGATAACATTCTGCTGAATGATTAAAACACAATTTCATTTTACAATCTTCTGTTGATCAACACTTGTTTTTTTCCAGATGTGCATAAAGAACATTCCTAAACACAACTTCTAGTGGAACTTATGCACTGATTTTTTTACATAGTAGTAAAATTAATGATTCACATGTTAAAGAACATTTGGACTTGAATAGATACTGCCTATTAGTTTTTCAAAGTTAACTGTTCCAGTTGCTCTCTATCTGTCCATCATGATCCACTGAGACCCAAGGAAGACTGTTGGGAAACCACTGGGAGT
Source organism: Marmota marmota marmota (assembly GCF_001458135.2). Classification (NCBI taxonomy): domain Eukaryota; kingdom Metazoa; phylum Chordata; class Mammalia; order Rodentia; family Sciuridae; genus Marmota; species Marmota marmota. The sequence goes on from NW_026000196.1 coordinate 7,478,846, forward strand.
TGATAGATTGATCTGTATTTTCATTCTTCATTGTAGTTTAATTTACATTTTCATAAGACTACTGACTTGAACCCCTCTAGATCTGATCATTGACCATTTGGTCCATCTTTTGGTTAACAACCTGTAAAATTATTGTGTCCACTTTTTAATTGGGCATTTTGCTTTTTTATTTTGATTTGTAGGAGTCTTTACATATTCTTTACTCAAATCTTTTGGGGAATATATGTACTAAAAATATTTTCTCCAAGTTTGTGGCTTGCCTTTTTACATTCTTAGTGATGTCTTCTGTTAATCTGAAGTTCTTAATATTATTTAAGTGCAATTAATAAATAATTTAAGAGAAGAGCTCCTTCTGGTTACAAGGTTTCACTAATCAAGACAGAAAGAGAGTCTCCTGTGTGTTCTTCAACATTTAGATCTATAATTTATCTTGAAAAGTTGATTGCAAAAATTTCTGTGTTTATAATATAGAGGTCAAGTGTCTTTGTTTTATCCTGTTTCATATGTACTGATCTTCTTAAGTGTGTGTGTTCATAAATCTCATAATTTTGAAGAAATCATCAATAATAGTATTTTCAAGTAATATCCTATTCCATGACCTCTTTCCTTCCCTCTGAGACTTAAAAGTGCTCACTGATGTTGTCCTCTATTGTATCTTGTCAGATGTAAACTCTTCTGTGGTTGAAAACAGACATGGCCCCAATGTGTAGTCCTGCCTCTATCCATGCCCACTTCAGTGTGATTTCTCCTTCTACCTTAGACTGGCTTCTGAGAAGGGACACATCTCTCAATTATTAAATGAGAAATTTTCCAGGTGTCAAAAGAAGCAAAAGACTGAAGAAGAAATGAAGAAGATAGTTGGTGATCACACATATTTCTGATGCCTGTAAATTATCTGTTTTGCGCATGGAAAAAAAAAAAAGAGGATTTTTAGTACTAGGACTCTCCGATTAACTCTCTAGCTAAAGGCAGTACCATCTGACATTGTACAAACTGCTCCATCTGTCCAGGGTTAGGATAGGCATGGAGTAGGAAAGGAAGAAGAGGAAGTGATCTCTGATGTGAGTAATGGCTGAGCTGTCTGGCAAAGTCATGCTTGAACTATAGCTGCTGCTGCTGGGCCAACCTGATTGATTGATTTCAAAGTTTGCCTAGCACAGGGTGATTTCTAAGCTGCACTATCTCATTTTAAGAGTCATATATAAGGAGAGAGGATGAGAGAAAGAAGAGGAAAAAAATAGAATCCTAAATGCCCTGGAAAATTAGAAATAGTCACACTTTCCAGACAACCTCTAATAGGCATCACAATCAGCTTCTACAGAGGAAAGGCTGGGGCTAGATATTCCAGTTCAGACCCTGAGGAGGCTCCAGCTTCTACAAGGAAATGGACAAAATTGCCCTGCAATGCACCCCCAATCAATATTTCATTACCGATCTGTTATTGTTTGTAGGAATTTCTACTTCAGTGTCTTAACAATGGTTGGTAAATCTTGCTGATCAGCACAACTTTTAGAATTAGGGCAATTTTTCACCAATCATCTTTCTCAGATTTGGCAAAATGGGCAGCAATTCAGGTACCTTCTTGAGCTCTCAGCCTATGAGTAAGCCAGCTCCTTTTGATAATCACCCATCATTACCTTGCAGCCTTTTACATAAAGCCTATCTGCTCTGATGTCCAAGCCACAATAGACCTTTTTTTTTAAGTAGAAAAGTTAAATAGCACCGTGTACACAAAGTTGCCAAGGAACCTAAGAATAGGAAGGCACAATTAAGATCCTTTGATGTATTTCTTAAATTCATCCATTCATTAGTGGATCTGCCAATTGATCATTATTTTCTGCTATATGTCATACACTGTACCAGGTAGTGTAGATTCAGCACTAAATAAGAGGAATTATTAGTGTGGCTAGTTTCTATAAAAACACAGAGTTAAGAACTAAATATAAATTGAATGGATACATGATCAAGTAATAACTTTGCTGGAAGGGATTACAATTAAGTGGAGACCTCAGTATACAACAGGTTAAAATCATTAGAAACAAACAACAACAACAACAAAAAAGTAGGGAAATATTCTACATAGAGGGAGATACAAAGGTAAAAACTCAAAGTTAAGAAAGAGGTTGGGCCTGGTGGAGGCTGAGATGGAGGATTAAGAGTTCAAAGTTGGCCTCAGCAAAAGTGAGGTGCTGAGCAATTAAGTGAGACCATGTCTCTAAATAAAATACAAAATAGGGCTGGGGATGTGGCTCAGGGGTCAAGTGCCCCCAGGTTCAATCCCTGGTACAACCCCCCTCCAAAAAAAAAATGAAAAAGAAAAAGAAAAAGCTTGGTTTTATTTAGGACCCATAGAAAGTCAATGTGCCTAAAAGTGTTGTTTCCATGAAGATTCTAGCTTTTATTCACATAAAACAGGGGGAAAAATGTGTGTTTTAGTCAGATTCTTCATTGCTGTGACTAAAAGGCCTAACCAGAGCAATTGTAGAGGAGGAAAAGTTTATTTGGGGGCTAAGGTTTTAGAGATCTCCATCCATAGATAGCCAGCTTCTTTCTTAGGGGCTCTAGGTGAGACAGAACATCATGGCGGAATAGTGTGGCAGAGGGAAGCAGCTCATATGATGATCAGAAGGCAGAGACAGACTCTACTCGCCAGATACAAAATATATACTCTAGAGGCAGGCCCCCAATGCCCCACCTCTTCCAGCCACACCCTACCTGCCTTCAGCCACCACTCAATTAATCCCTTCAAGGGACTAATTCACTGATTGGGTTAAGACTCTCACAACCTGATCATTTGTCCTCTAAACCTTCTTGCATTGTCTCCCACTGAGCTTTTGGGGGAAACTTCACATCCAAACTCTAACAATGCCAAGAAAGGTATTTTAAATTAGAAATACCTGACAAAAAATGCCCCTATAAAGACAGAATTCATTATTTCAATCATTTGTTAGGACAGATGAGTGAGATTTGAAAGAAACCTCTTCCTTCCGAGAGCAGCTGCTTTCTTGGTGAGCTCCATGTGTCAGTATGGAAAGTCCCATCAAAGTGATGGACTGCATGAGTGACAGAAGGTCACTTTTAAAATTCTGCGGTAATCAGGGGAAAGTATTAATGCATCCTCTCGTTTCTCATTCTAAAAATACTGATAGAATATCTACCATGTGTCAGATCCTCTTAACCCTCAAAGATGACAAATGAAATGGCCAGGGCCATCCTGGAACTCAGTCCCGTCAGATCTGTCTAAACTAAACCACGGATAATTTTCAGAAGAGGGGCAAACTGTGATATTATGACATCCATAGAGTTCTTGGAATATAGCAAAACCTACGAAGGGGATCAGAGGATTATCCCGAAATTATTACTTTCTGGAAAAGTAGGTGGAAAGAACTCTAGCAAACTAGGCCTGCACTTCACAGAGAGCCATGGTAGAAGATAATCCTTCGGCTCAGTTTCCAAGGCCAATAGCTAATAATCAGCATATCGCTCTGTTTTCCACAACTGTAACCCTGAGACATGGTAATTTTATTAAGAAAGGAGGTTTACCTAACTCACAGTTCTGGAGGTTTAAGGGATGGCAACAGCGTTGGCTTTGGTCTAGAAAGGACCTCCTGGTGAATGGTATGTTGGCAGATGGCATCACGACAGGAGCATGTGTATAAGAGAGCATGTATTGAAACAGGAGACCAGAGTGAGGATAAGGGCCAGTAGTGAGTTCTCACTAGGTCCCACCTCTTAAAATTTCTCACTCTCTCTCTTTTTTTCTTCTTTTTATTTATTTATTTTTTTCTTTTTGGCACTAGGGATTGAACCCAGGGCATTTAACCACTAAATCACATTCCTGACCCTTTTTTATATTTTAATTAGAGATAAGGTCTCCTTAAATTGCTTAGTGACCTGCTAAGTTGCTGAGGCTGGCTTTGAACTTGTGACCCTCCTTCCTGAGCCTCCTGAGCTGCTAGGATTACAGCACCACTGTGCCCAATTTTCACTACTTCTTTTTGCCACACTGATGACCAAGGTTTTAAACATGAACCCTTGAGGCTAATAATAATAATAATAATAATAATAATAATAATAATAATGGCAAACCATGACAACCAGGTTTATAACACAGAAAAAGGAAGCCAAGGCATTTATATGGGCAAATCCAAACCAAATGACCCAAGAGGATATTGGACCCTTTATCATCTCTGGGTTACCCCATCCTGAAGCTTCAGGATTCCTCATAATAAATGATCTTGCTTAGGATGTTTTTTTGTGAAGAAGAGAGGATTTAGAAAATCTTTATAGGCTGGTCTCTAGGTACGGAAATCATTGAGGAGAAAACGAAAAAAAAAATCCAGAATAAAAAATTATTCACTACTGATCAAAGGCTATTTTCTCCATAAAATTCACAAAAATTGGCATTGTAAATATGTTGCTAAGCTCTTCATGGTGGTTTGTAATATGCTTAGCTTTTTTTATTGTTCATTTATTTTTAACTATGTTTTCACAAATGGTAAGAATCAAAGCTATTGTTCTTTTGGAAGGTTTCATATTAGAATTAATCATGAATGGGTCAGCCCTTTCCTTGAATTTAAACTCAAGGAAAATTTGAAATTTGAATTCTGGTGTATAAGAATTATATTGCTTTTTAGTTTTGAATCTTTTAAAAGTAGCATGGAAATGTCATATAATGAAAAATAGATGGCTATTGCATGAATGGATGAATTTCCAGATGCATGAATGCTTGTAGTGCAACCCAAGCCTCCAAATTTGTTACTCCCATGGACCTAGCATCTTGTATTCTGGCTTTAAAATTGTATTTTTATTTTTTAATTATCTTATTTCTTTTTAGTTTTTGTGCCGCCGGAGATTGAACTAGCCTCGCACATCCTGGGCAAGTGTTCTACCACGGAACCTCATCCCCAGCCCATAGGTTTCCATTTTTTGTAAGGTTTTCACAGATTCTTAGTAAGAGATAAAAGAGAGAAAAAAGACAGAGACAGGAGTTCAAGAAACATGTTTTATTTCTTTCAAATTACGCTGTATTTTTAATCCCCACTCCTCTTTTTTCAAAGCACCAGGACTGGTTCAGCTTTCCAGAGACTTTGAAATAGAAAGGGGAAAAGAGGAAATGTAAATCAACCCTTGGCTTTCTAAAGGAAAAAGGTCTTTGATTTGCACATTGTTTCAATTCTCTAATGAGTCAATTCTAAATACTGCCTAAAATAGCAGTTCAAAACTGAGCTTGATTCTGACCAGCAGTCTGGACAAGGAATTCCTTAAACCAGACATCACCACCGCAGAGCACAGACCACTGGGAACCAAGGTAGACAGCCAAGCTTCTGCCCGCTGGTCAAAGAGGAAACTTCATCTGAAATACTAGTGCTTGTGTGTGCCAGCTATTTATTCCTTTTGTTTTCAACCAGCCAGCAAATAAAAAAAAAAATAAGAGGATTATAAGTCAGGAGAACCCTGTGTCTTCATGCATAGAAATGGGGGCATGTTGAATGAAAATCACTTCTGGACAAAGTGCTCAAAAATGAACTGTGAATGGCAGCCCCAGGGGAAGAAATAGGTCAATTGTGTCCCCTTCCCTCAACACCTAACCAACACACAATATAAGACCAGATTATTTAAGGAAAAAAAAAACTCAGAAGAGGTGCAAGTCAAGTCTACTTAAGTTTAGAGATCTGCAGAAAGTTGTTCCTGCAAAGCGTGTTAAGATGTGCATTGCCAGCAGTCGTGTTACTTGGTAAGACACTTTTGGAAAGCATTTTGGCAATATTACCAAGAACCTTGAAATTCCTTTGATCCGTTAATTCCACTTCTGGAAAGCAATTCTGAAGAATTAGCTCATGATTAACATAAAAGTTTATGAATATGAATGTAGATCAAAGTTTGTCCATAATACAAAAATATAGAAAATAATCTAAGTATTTGCCTAAGTAATGAAATGTTTAGAAATGTTATTGAAATAACATACAACCTTAAGATTATGTTTGCATAAAAATGGGTAGTGAACATGCAAAACAGGAAAAAAAAATGTGTGGAATTTAAAGACTGGCTAGTAAAATTTGATTTGTTCATTAAATCATAGGGACACTGTACTCCAAATAATGGGAAACATCAAGTATCTTAATGTTAAATACAGTAATTCTCCATACCTGTTTTCTGCATCCACAGATTTAATCAAAAAAGAAATCCCTATGTGAACACCAAAAATTGTGTTTAATTTCACCCACTATGCCAGCAATTACCATTTTAATGTGTTTTACATTAGTGTAACGAAATGCCTTCATATAACTAGTATTGCAGGCTACTTGATAAAGACAAGAGTTTTATTGTAGTGCATGTTTCTGGAGTACGACGTCTGTGGCTGGATTTAGTAATGGCTTTCTTCTGGCAAAGTTGCAAGACATCACAAAGAACATGGCAAAATAAAGGCATCACATGTGCATATGTGTCTCTCTGTTGTGTCCCCCTCTGCCTATAAAGCCATCAAAATTTAATCAAGAAGGATCTACACTAATGAGCTTATTTAATTCTAAACACTTTCCAAAAGCCCTGCTTGTAAACACCATAGTCAGATTGTTTCCACCCTCTTGATACCTCACAATGGAGATTTAATTTCAACAATAAAGCCTTTAAAATCTTTCAAACCATAGCAATATGTGTCTTGAGTTTGATTTCTTTTCTTTCTTTCTTTCTTTTTTTAATGGGGCTGAGGATTGAACACTCAGGCCCTCACATTTGCCAGACAAGTGTTTACCAGCCTCTTGAGTTTCTTTCATTTTTAAAAAATATTTTTCTTCTTTTTATGTAACATCAGAATGATGTATCCTGACATCATCACAAAAGCACTGAATTTCTAATAATCTATAAAAATTCCTCTTTCAGTTGGGTGCAGCTATGCATGTTTATAATCCCAGCAGCTTGGGACGCTGAGGTGGGAGGGTCACAAGATTAAAGCCAGCCTCAACAACTTCACGAGATGCTAAGCAACCCAGAGGGTCCCTATCTCTAAATACAATATTTTTTTTTTAAAAGGGCTGGGGATGTGGCTCAGTGGTTGAGTGCCCCTGAGTTCAATCCCCAGTACAAAATAAATAAATATATAAATAAACAAATAAGTAAGATCCTCTTCCTGCCTTTCTTTTTTCCATTCTCTCTCTCCCCACTCTTCCTTCCTAACATATCTTCTTTGAAAATTGAAGTCCCTTTTCCTGTCCTGTTTCTCATATTCTGAGCTTGGCCACATGGAGTGATTTTGCATGTTCTGCTTTCCCATGTGTGCTGAGTCTTGAGGGAGACCTGATCAGATTCATGTTAGATTTTTTTTTTCTTCACAAATATGTGCCTAGTCTTTACCTATACTTCAAGTGTCACTCAATATCTTCCTAGCTCTCTATGATGCTAATGTCTATCAGTGGGTTCAGGGGTTGTCTATTCAACCCATTCATTTTAAATTCCTCAACCAGTTTCAGCTCCCTTCCATGATCACTGTTTAGATTTATTGTTAAAGTATTCCAAAATGGTAATAGTCTACCATTACATTTTCTCTTATCAGCTGTGAGATCCTTCTATAAAGAACTTGTGGTTCCCTGCTATTAAATTAGCCTGAAACATAATTGGTTTAGGACAGGAAGGATAAACCTTGAGTTCCCCTTTCCTCATTTTTCTCCTTTGCTACTAATTTTCAGAATAATAATTTTTCACCTTAACAATCTCCTAAAATGATCAGTGAGATTTACTTTCATTTCATCATGAATTTAATGATGATAAGTTCTAATCAATTATAACCAAATTTACTTCAGATGCTCTAATTTTCATTTTTTTATCAACAGACATTCATTTACCTTGGTGCTAGCAAAGCCAATTGGGATTATGCCAAGCATATGCTTTAATAGTTTTCTTCTTTTATAATAAACATGATGTTTAATGTTTCTTCACACATTTCCCATTGTAGATATGGAATGAATCCTTTAGCAAAAATGATTCATTGCTTTTACTGGAAAATAATGTCGAGAGATTAACAGTTCTGAAAACAAAGGTGGTAATATTCCTATTGGCTATTGTTATCACTTTTAAACCGTTTCACTGGATAAAGCTAGGATGCAAAGAATTTGGTTTTAAAGACAAAATATATCATATGTATGTTCAAAAGGGTATTTCCAATTCAAATTTAAGATGAAGTGTATTGACTTATTTGATTTTTAAATTTTATCTATTTACTGTTGCAGTACAAATGTTATCCTGTAACAGTTTAAAGTAGCAACATCATTTCTTTATCTCATATTATATTCAGGTATATTTCTATACTAATAGCAACATTATTGCTAATAATACTAGTTACAGTTTTGCAATTAGTACTTAGTATTATTAAATTTAATTTTGTGTAGGTCTGCTTTGCCCTTACAATATATTCCACAAAGTCTAGGTAGTCAAATAGTGTTTTTAAGAGAGCGAATTTATACACAGTTAGAATCCTTTGCTTTATTTTGATTACATTTTTCGATATCAAATTCATTTTATTTTGTTTTCCTCTTTGTTATTTTTTTGTTTAATTTTGTCTTATAATTATGAAGTTGTTTTTACATTTCCAAGGGAAAATCTATTAAACTCAAATTTCATTCCATTCTCTTTACCCTTTTCTAGTCCTTCTCCCATATATAACTAAATCTAAATTATATGTCAATGTATATATATATTTAAATCTAATAGACTAGATGCTATTGAAGAAAGTATTACCAAATTAGAAAAGTTATCTGAGAAAATTACCCAAACACACCACAGAAATAGTGGATACAGAAAAAAATAAACATTTATATCTTTAATGCATATTTTAGAAAGTAAGAAAGAGAAATAAGCATTCTATTTAAGAAGCTCAAAAATTAAAACCAAAGTGAACTCAGAGGAGATAAAGGAAAGGGCATAATAAAGTTAAAAAGCAGAAGTTTAACTGAGAATTAAAAGAGATAATTAATTAAACCAAAAGTTCTTGTTCAAAAATAAAATAAAAAGAAACAAAAAGTCAAGGCTTACTAGAAAACAGGAAGTTTGAGAAATATTTGCAGAGCAGAGGGGACTTAGTGGACAAGATGACTAAATTTAATGTATCCTGAATAGAATCCTAAAACAGATTATAGAAAACAGCTCTAGATTTTGGGAAATCTAATAAAATACAAATAAATTGTGACATTTAATTGAGAAATATATCAAAATTTATTCAGCAGTTGTGAATTATGTACCACAGTAAGATATTTTTAACATGAGAAACACTGCAAGGTATGTTAGACCTTCTTGTACTATATTGAAATTTTTACATAAATGCAAAACTCTTCTAAAAATTTAGGTAGAACAGTTATCTAAAAATAATAATTTATCTGTTTGAAGGGGAAGTATTACACAGATTTCCAAGACCACCTCCATGTCCTGAGATTCTCTGGAAGAACTGAATGCATCATTGTATAAAGACTCAGCACATAATTGCATTTTCAGATGTAATAAGGTTACACTTGGATCATAAAGGAAAGATTGAAGGGCTCTGGAGGATTCTCATCCACACTTCCTCCTGCCCTTGCACTCTCATGTAGAGATCACTCTTCCATGACTTTGTGGACAAAAATGTAGTATGTGTGCAATCTTTCTTCCCATGATAGTCTACTGAGTGTCTGATGTGATTATTAGGGGATGATTACATAGCATTCTATTCCTACTACTTACCAAAATTCCAGACTCTCAGAAGAAAAGCAAGTATTCATCATGAACCATATAGCTTGCATAGTGTGGACACAGTGAGACACCTTTAGAAGTTAGGGAAAGGTTTATGTCAGTGCGCAGAGAACTATTTACCAGTTAAATTTCCACATGCCTGTCAAAGACCAAATTTGTAAGGGTCCATCTTAAAAACTGAATTCTCACGTTTCTATATTAACTCTTTTCTATACAGCACAGCACATATATTTTTTAAAATATATCCCTACATATATTAAATTGAGATTTTTGACTCATTACCTTGTATTTGTGATGGTTAATTTTGTTTCTACTAGCCTAGGTTATGGTACCCAGCTGTTGGGTCAAAAGCTAGTCTGCATGTTGCTTTGAAGGTATTTTTCAAAGGTGCGATTGACAAATCCAGTAGAGTTGGAGTACAGCAGAATACCCTCTCTAATGTTGGTGGTTTCATTCAAGCAGTTTGACATCTGAAAAGGAAAGACTGAGCTCCTTTCCTCATTCAAAGAGGAAGCAATTTTATGTCCAGACTCGGAAGACTGCCTCATAGACTCTTGCCTGGGTCTTTGGGTTGGTACACTGCCTGCAGATTTCACATTTACCACTCCACCATTTCATAAGGGAGTTACAATTCCTTTAAATCTGTCTTTCTTGCCATCTATTGATCAGTAAGTCGGTCTGTCTGATTCTCCTTGTTCATCTCAGTTTCTCTTTGTCGGCTAATTTTGATTGTCAACATGACTGGATTTCAGGGTGCCCAGAATACTTCTGGGCATATATATGGAGGTAATTCCAGAGAAGATCAGCATATGGATCAGCAAACTGGGTAGGGAAGACCCTCCCTGAATGTGGGCAGCACCCTCCCATAGGCTGGGGCCCAGATGGAATGGAAGAAGCAGAAGAAGGGAGATTCTCACACTCACACACACTTGACCTTTTTCAAGTAGGTACGGTTTTTCTCTTGTTACTCATGGACATCAAACTGTCCCTTCTTCAATGTTTAAACACAAGCTTGCACCAGCATTTTCCTGGTGAGCTTTCTGGTTCTTGTTCTCAGACTGGACTGCAGCTGTATATTGGCCTCTTTCTCTTCTGAGGTTTCTGGCTACTTAGACTGACCAAGGGCCAATTTCCCCTGTTCTCCAGTCCTCAGATGCCCATTTTGGGACAAATCAGCTTCTGATCATATAAACCCATCTAATAAATCCCCTCTTACAAATATTCTATCAAGTGTTTCTCTGGAGAACTTTGACTAATATATAGTCTCTGCCTTTGTCTATTTGTGTGTGTGCATGTGTGTGTGTGTGCACATACCTATACATATAAATTATAAATAAGCATATTACTTATTTATACTCTTAAATTATATATAAAATATACTTCTTATACTTTTTAGTTGCTTATATTTCCATTCTGTGAAGATATTATACTTAATTTCATCAGCCCCATAATGGGAATCTGGATAGTTTTCAGTACCATCTTTGATGTGCCAGAGTTTCACAAAATAATTCTTTACACATATTATTTTCTAAATTTTTATATTTATTTTTATAATTGTAGTTGTACACATACCTTTATTTTATTTATTTATTTTAATGTGGTGCTGAGGATGAACTCAGACCCTTGCGTGTGCTAGGCAAGCACTCTACCACTGAGCCACAACCCCAGCTCACATTATTTTCTATTCTTATTGGCATATTTCTAGTAGAATTCTAGGAGTATTGGATCACATGGTTGGGTTTTTTTTAGTTATTTGTCAGGCACTTTAAAAATTTCTACAATGAATGACCTTCAGTCACTTCTATTTGGGCATAATTTATCCTTCAAGGCAACTTTTGAATCTGAAACAGGAGCCACTTTGTTGGTTTTGAGTGCACCACTGCATAGTTTAAGAGTTCAGATGTGGTAACAGCAGAACACTAAATCAAAGATAAGTTGTATTATGAAGAGCAGGAATAGGAAGTGAATAGTTTGAAATACAAGGTATTTGCAAGGAGAAGCAATAAAATGAGAGTTCTAGTTCAAATGGAGGTAAAAGTATGGATACATGAAATGAAACTCTGCTTCTTAGGGAAACAAGGTGAGAAAAGCTCAGCTGTGAGACAGTTTAAAACAACCACTCAAAAAAAAAAAAAAACAACAATATACAAAATTCATCTTCTGCTTCCAATTAATGTAGGAATTCAAAATAACTCAGTGTGTCTTTTGCTAGAATAATTAAAATGTACTTGGAATTTAGGTAGCCTATATTTTATGATAATTTATTCAACAAGAAGATGATTAGTCCAGGAAATGAAGGAAAGAGTACTGTATCTGCCAGATGCCTTGATGATTTTAGGCTGAGGGAAAGAATGTGAAAAACATGTCTTTGGGAAATTGCAGGTTTAGAGTGTGTGTTAGTCAGCTCTCTGTTAATGTGACAAAAATACCTGAGATGATCAAGTTATGGAGAGGAAGGATTTATTTTGGCTCACAATTTTCAGAAGTTTCATTTACCTCAGGGACATTTTATGGAAAGTGATGAAGAGAGTTACTGATCTAAGTGTATGCTGAAAAGGGTTTTTAAGCTGTAACATTGAGAAAGATCCAGGGAACCTATACAGATAATCCCCTTAAGAAGTCAACAGAAGAGAAAAAAAATGTCACCAAGTTCAATCATGAGGTTAAGAGCCACGTGTGTTTTTGTTCTCAATTGCATCCTTAATGCCTGAAACATAATACATATTCGATAAGATGAATGAATACCTAAATAAACCAATGTAAAACACACTAGAAATTAGGATGAAACTTTGCGAGTTCCACCATCAGCTTAATCTCTTGCTGAGTGACTTGTACACTTGGCACATGCTGGGATCTCCATAAATTTTCTGTTAATATTCACTCTCACCTCTGTTTTCTTTTTTAAATTTTTTTCTAGGATCTAATGATTTGTGTCTTGATCCAGGAGCTCATTAACCTTTTGACTTTTTGTTTCATAGGAACTGCCATATTATATCTTTTAGTATTTTTCAGTCCCACAATCAGAAGCATTTGGGGTCATACTTTTATACTTCTCAGTAATCTTGGATGCTTTCAAGAACAAACACAGAGAGTCCTTTGAGCTTGGGGCCTCATGTACAAAGAATCAGAGTAACCAAAAAATGCACACATGCTGGTGCAGTGTGTCCTGCTTCTCAGAGTCTTTCCGGTCTGGGTTTATGCACTGTTTTCACTCCCTGTCTCAGATGATATCTCAAAACTCAATGGACCTCAGTTGGTTAAATGGCAGAATGGCTTTTTTCCAACCTCCATTCCCTTGAGAGTCTGTTATCTACAACCTGGTCCACACTCATGTAGAATCACCACTTTTATCAAGTGTCCTCACCATCTCTGGGAGCAGAGTTAGGATGAAGTAGCAGATGGTCACCACCATTCATTTCCATTTGGCCTGAGTGTGTACTGTACATTTGTGGAGATTCCCAGCTTGCAGGTCCTTTCCTCACCTGAAATGCCACCAGCCTTCCCATCTCTCCAGTGGGAGTATTGTGTCATTAAAAAAGAAAATCCTCTCACAAGCAAATGTTAACAAGTCTATCATGAATTACCTGCCTATAACTAGTAAGTTATAAAGTTATGTCAACATACTTAAGTAATGGACTTGGAACTTTCGTGTTAAAGTGTGACGAACATACATTTAAGAATCAAATGTAATTAAGTGATTAATTCATCAATTCATTGGCTCCTGTTCTAACATTTGATGTTAGTTTTCTGGCTTCCCTTTGAACCTTGCTCCTTTTATACTTTAATCCTTTTTCCAGGACCCCTATTTTTCTCATTCTTAACCATCTACTTAGGTATTTAACCACTTCATTCTTACATGTCAGTCACAGTCAAATGTACCCTCAATCTCGGTCTGTTCCTTAAAGTTCTTTACGTATAAGTACATGTACATAGATGCCCAAGAGTTTTAAAAAACACTGAACACAAAATATCACCTGCCAAAATTGCCCTCTTGCAATATCCCTTATCTAGTTGAGTGACAACACTAGTTTTGCAAGTCCAAAATCTAGGAGTCATCCTTGTAAACTTATATTCCCTTTCTGCCCACCCATATCCCACCTACCAGAAAGTCCTATCAGTCGTACCACCTGAATATTTCTTGAATCCATCCAGTTTTCACTAGCTCTTTTTTAGTATTCCACATTAGGTTGTAATTATCTTCCCTGGGGATGATGACAGTAACCTCCTATCTGTTCAATCCATGAACATTGTACTTCAGTTCATCATCCATAGGGCAGTCAAAGGGACTTTATAAAGCACAGACTGTTTTGATCTTCATTTTCTGAGTACATTTTGAAATGAGGCTTCAAAGCTGCCTTCTTTTTTTTTCATTTTGACGAATGGACCATGGCATATTTGAGCTATGCCTTTCTGTAGGTCACCATTATTATTTGCTCCAAATAATATAACATATTATTATATTGGACCTGTGTAATGGATGCGTGCACTCTATCCATTATGTTTTTGTTTTATTTGTTAGAAACTTAACAAAGTTAAGGTTTTAATGAGTTCAGATATTTTGCATTAAAATATAAAGAGGGAAAGTTTGAATTTATATCACATTCATTCCTGCTAGCAGGCTCTTGCACAGGCTATTCCCTTAATATTTAAATTCCTTCCATGCTTTTTTGACCTAGTTAACTCAAGACCTTTGCTTAATATTTTGCTTCTGCAGATGAGAAAGTGATTTAAGGCACATCATAATTTTATGTATATTATGAACAATAATTATCATTGCCTCACTATTTTACACAGTAAAAAAATTGAAAACATAAATATGCAGTAATGTTGAATAATTAAAGAAGTTATAACCCATGTTGGAATAATATGAATCAATTTAAAACATACTTTAAATTTTTCAGTAAACTTGATTTTAAATAAATTTTATAGTGTATATTTTAGATTTACAATGTGACATTATAGAATACACATAGGTGGTAAAAAGGTTACCATAATGAAGCAAATTAACGTCTCTATCAACTCAAGTTGCATTTTTGGGGGGTGGGGATGTAGCTCAGTGGCAGAGGGCTTGCCTAGCATATGCCAAGTCTATGGTTCAGTCCCCAGTAACCACAATAAATATATAAATCAATAAAACCCAATAAATGTAGTTATAAAATCTATAGTCTTTATGCTGCATAATAGTTATTTAGACATGTGAAACCTACATATGTGCTTCTTTATATCCTTTGCCCTAGAGTTCTCCACTTACTGCTCCTTTATTCTTCTTCTCTATCCCAGTAACCACTTCATTATCCTTTATCTCTGTATTTTTCCCTTTTTTTCTTTTTATATTCCACACATAAGGAGATCATGCAAAAATTTTTGTGTGTCTGGATTATTTCACTTAGCATAAATATGCTTATAAAATGAGTTACAAAGATCAGAAAGTATAATTATTTGAAATTCTAATACCCTTATAATGAAACAAATGCTGTTTTTTTTTTTGGCAGCATTTGTTTGTTTTTGGTACTGGGGATCGAACCCAGGGCCTCTCACATGCTACACAAGTGTTCTATGACTGTGACATATTCCCAGCTTAAAATCATGTGAATTTTTATATGTATTTGTGCATTTACACACATAGGAGAAAATAAAACAACCTAGACATATCTTCACAAATAGATAAACAGTAATATCATTGAGGTTAAATCATAATAATAGATTTTTATCTTCTAATTTTCACCCTTTATTTCCCTTTATTTTGCCCATTGGATACAGTATTGTTACAGATTTTATAAGCAATATGCTAAAACCTACAAAATGTAAAAGTGTCTTAAGAGGTCAATGGCATAGCTTTTAGATGGAGAAAAAAATGATGAGGTTGTCTTTTTAACTTATTTATTCTGCTATAAGAAAGATTTTGAATTATATATAGAAGATTGGGCAAGTGTGGATGTTGTGTCAGGGGTTATTATCTTAGTCTGCATCCATTACATATTTTGACAGTGACATCAGAAAACTTCCTCTCTCTCTTCTTTTTCCGTTACTGGGGGTTGAACCTAAGTCACTTTACTACTGAATTATATCCCCAGAACTTTTTATTTTAGTTCAGTGTAGTTTTGTTTTGCTTTGGAGACAGGATCTCACTAAGTTGTCCACACTGGCCTTGAAGTTGAGATCCTCTTGCCTCCGCCTCCAGTGTAGCTGGGATTGCAGGCATACACCACTTCCTGGAAGAAATTTTTCTCTTTTGTACTCTGTGTCCAATTCAATATTTGCCCACTTGCTTCTTTTAGTCCATAATATCTAAGAGACACTGACTCTATTAAAAGTGAACACTTCTCTCCTTTGTGATTCTACTAAACTAGATTAGGGTTATGTGTTATGTTATGCTGGGGTCTGGTTAGATTTTAAAACTAGAAGAAACACAGAAAGAGAGGAAGAGAACATGAATCTCCTTTGTAATTCTCATCGCACTTGAAAACCAAAATAAATCATGAAGATTTTGTAAAACTATACAAATGTTTCAATAAAAAATAGCAATTAAAAAATTCAGAGACATAATGAATATTTGTCAAGGTGTTGGCCAAAGTGGAGTCTCATGGACCACCAGGCAGCTGACTTATAGTCCTACTGACCTACATAGTCAAAAACAAGTTTGAATTCTGACCCCTCAACTTACTGTGACTTTGGACAATTATTTGCATGTTTCTCTATGTCTTAGTTTCTACCTGATACTGACCTAGAGGAGTAGATATAAGTTTTAGAAATGCTGTATGTGACTTACCAATAGATGTAAGTCATTTAGTCATTCTAATCAAAGGATTTTATCTTACCTATAACTTGACTATTTAGTGTGTTCAACTAAATATTGCTGGAGATGGGACATAGTTGTATCTTGGTGCTCAAATTAAGCTTCAAGTACCAAGAGGTCTGCTGGGCTTATGAAAGAGTTTGGGTTCCTAAATTTATAGAGAGTTGTATGAAAGAACAGTTGATCTACTCTTCTAGTCGTTGAAAATCTATATTTTTGTTAAACAGGACAGAGAGCTGTGTCTCCCTCTCCCAGATCCCTTTGATATCCCACCATTTGTCTTTACCACACACACAAAAAAACACCTTTAAATGAAGCAATATTTGGCCTCATGATCAATGCCTACTTGGAGAAATATTGAAAAAACATTCTTACAAAAGTTGGTGTCACATATTTTGTAAAACTTTTTTAAGGATCATGCCTACAACAATCCAAAGTATTCTTTTGTTTCCCTTTTATCCCATATGAGAGTTTTTTATTTCTTGGCTCATGAGTTTTTAGCTTATATACATGTTAAAATATGTAATTCCTAATTTTCTTCCTTTATTTGTTATTACAAAACAGTGCAATACTCTAGAGAGTGGTGGACATTTGATAAGCATTTTGTGCATTAATATATATATAATATATTAATTAATATATATGATATAATATATATGAGATATTAATGCACAAAAGGCTTTATATATACAGACATGTGCTGCATAATGATGTTTCTGCCAGTGACAGATAATGTACATAACAGTGGACTCATAAGATATATCACCCACTGTCATTGTAGCTGTCAAAGATTGTGTAAGTACATGCTACAATATTTGCACAACAAAAATGCCAATAATGGAATTTTTCAGTTTGTTCGTATTTATTATGAGTTTATCTCTGAGCCACACTGGAAGCAAAGAAGAGGTGGATAAAATAAGTGCACAATAAGTACATGATCTCTGGCACCAGAGAGCTTCCACTTTATTAATAATGAAGACATAAGGAATTGCAGACAAATACAAAAAATGGCTCAGGATGGTTCAACAAATGATGCAACTGTACTCTATTACTCTATAAACTAAATATACTTTATATCCCTCATATCCTCTATGGATATTCTCTATTGTGTACTTATCCTGAGTTCATCCATTTTTTTTTCCTTTTGCCTTACTGTCTTTATTTATTTAAATTTCACTTTTCTTGTATGCTCTTTTGTAGCCATCTGAAAGCATTTTTGGTGGAAATAGAGTGAAGATAAGAAAGAAAGAGAAGAAATAAGAAATAAATGAAGCAATCAAGAATGGAAGGAATAAATATTAAATATTTAATAAATAAATAATAAACAAAACTATTCTATGCAGGAATCCTTTGAATATTTTAAGCATTATGCAGAAACAATGTCTACTAACTTTATCTTTGTGACCGAATTGCAATGACAACATTTTGATTATGATAGATCAGAATTAGGAAATAAATGTTTAAGAAAAACATACAATAAATATTTGTGGGGTGTATGAGTCACCTTCTTGAAAATGGATTTCCAATAAGGCTGTGAGTCTTTCCTAAGTGAGTGAATAGCAAAGTTTAAAAAATGTGCTTAGATCACTTAATAGTTAACAAGATTTTTCGGGTTCAGCCAAAGCAAACCTCAGTATTGTACTATGTTGAGGTATCAGAACTTGTGAGTACCTCATCTCTTTCTTCAACATAAATAAGTATGGGGGCAGGTAGTTACGGTGCTGTGACAATCCGTAAGGTCTCCCCCTGTCCTGAAAGTCTGCAAAGATTTTGATGCTCTAACAGAGGTAGGGAAAGCCAGCACACAAGCAAGCAAATAAAAGATACTAGATCAAAAAGATCTGTTTAAAGACAGTACATATACTAGCCCCAGGGTATTTTAAATATTTATAATTCTCTACATATTTAATCATTATGAGTTCTTGAGATGCTATGTTCAGAATCTGATGCTAACATAGCTATCTCAGTGCTGATACTGTCAAAGTCATTGAAGGAACATGGAAGGAGTGCAAGGAAGAAAATATATGAAAAAGACAAAAATAATCAAAACCTCTTAAGGCAGTCCACATGACTAAATGCTTAGAATGACAGAATTGAAAGGGACCTTCAATATCCCATTCCTTTGCCTCACAAAGGGAACATTAAGGCATAGAGAGATTTCCCTAAATGTCCCTATTACTGAGAAATGGATATCTTTGTGGATAGAACCTTGGTGCAATCAAATAAGATGAACAAACAATGGTTTATCAGAATCATGGAATGTAACTCTAATATGACAGGTCAGGAATGTGCCAATCCTAAGATAGGTGGGACTGGCATATAACATTATCCTTCAATGGGGGAAATGTTAGCTGTGTAAATTAATATTACAGGATATCAGTTTGTTCGTATTAACTATGAGTTTATCTCTGAGCCACACTGGAAGCAAAGAAGAGGTGGATAGAAAAAGTGCATAATAAGTACATGATCTCTGGCACCAGAGAGCTTCCACTTTATTAATAATGAAGACATAAGGAGTTGCAGACAAATACAACAAATGGCTCAGGATGGTACAACAATGTGTCAGTTGTATTTGCTAGGACAATATGCCACTCATATCTAAGCTACATTTCTTGTCCAACCCCATTTCATTAAAGGCATAAATCTCCTCTACAAAATATTTTCAGTGCAAATTCAGCATCTGCTTAATATTTTGATTGACAACTCTTTTTCCAAATGAAGTTTGTTCCATTTAAGAACATTGTAAGCCATTCCACTATGAATATATATTTGAAAACATCATGGTATGCAAGATAAATATGCACAAGCTATATCTAGCAACTACAAAATTTCACACAAAAAAGAATATTCTAAATGGTAAAATGTCCCCTTTATATTGATCTTGGATTCCCCTCCATTTTCCATATAAGGGTTGCATAGGAGAACTCTGATTTTCCTTTTATGTAGAAATGCTTTGGATATTTTAAGTATTCATCTTAACCTTTTTCACTCTGGACTTTGTTTCCTTCTCCCACTCCTCATATGGACTCATGCTCTTCCACTATACGAGGACTGCTCAGAACCTCTCCCAACACTCCAGGTGCTATCTCATTGCTCAGAAAGGAGTGGGATAATTGTCTCTTGTTCTCAAAATCCATTCTATTTCTGTTCTTCTTGCCTACATTAACATTTTGGCAACTACATCATACAGTTGACTCATCCTGAGTTTCAAGCAATTAAAACCTTTGCATCTTTTTCACATGTATTATTGATAAATTCCCCCCAATTATTCATGTGTGCAATTGTTGGTGGTTTTGTTTTTAAATTTAGATTTGTGCCTGTTAATTTTCAACATGTTAAATTCAGCCCATGTTTGCAACTTTTGGAACATTTTGTGACTCTCATCCTTTTTTACTTTCCATCCCAGTTCTATGTCACCCACAGGTTGATTTGACCATGTGCATCTTCATCAAGTTAAGAACAAAAAATTTTGTGAGTCTCAGACAAATTCACAATTCAAGAGAGGCATGCTTTCTAGGTAAAATCCATTCATTAGTGGTAAGTCTTGAGTTCTCATCATAGAAAAAATAGACTTGGACATAATGCCTCTTGGGATAGGACAACATTTAAGAAATACTCCTTGGAAACATCAATAATATAAAATTAAGCAAAGCTATACTATGGATCCAATTATATGTATATGTGAGTGTATATGCATATGTACCACATATAAGTATTGAAGAATATCCTTCATTGGTAATTTATAATAGAGGTCAAATTTTTGCTTTTTGGAGAATTGCCAATAATTATAAGGATTCAGTTCAGCAAAATAGAGTTGATGAAGGAATCCAGTTATTGACAGTTTAAGTGAATGGAAAGATTATAAGGAGACATAGATGAAGCCCATTAGGGCAAGGTTTAGAAGTCTATATAATACTCAGGATTAATCACTGGTATTGTTATTTCTGACTTTGGAATACATTACAGTGCCAATGACCACCAGATGATGTGGTTGAATATATCTCTTGTTCTTAGGGATGAAGATACAAGGGGACCCATTGTTGGGATGCATCTGATCCAGATGTAAACAGCTGGGGCATCTACCAATCAGGAACAAATGTTCTAGACTTAATTAATATTGACACTCATATTTCATAAGTTTGTGTATGAAAATTTATTAAATACCTAGTAAAATTCAGATATACCACACTTAGATTAACATTACACTGATCTACATATTTAGCAATTTTATTAGGAGAGAAAAGAATGTGATCTGACATTGGTTTTATCGTATTTCATTTTTAAAGAACTTTGTGATTTAGAACAAACCATTTAATCTTTCTGAAGTTTAGTTTTCCTCTCTGCAAATTTTGCCTAAAACTATTTGCAATAGGTTAGGAAAGATCAAAGTTACTATTAATAGCCACCTGGCAAATCATGGTCACTCAAATAATACTAGCTTATAAGGGAATGTGGGCAAAAAAATTATGAACATGGAGAAATTAAAGATCACTATTATTTTAAGCCTGAATAAATAAAAGAATAAATATTACATAAGACAAATGTTTTCAAAGCCTTCCAACAGCCATTTTTTTTAACCAACCACTAATGTATAAACAGTGAACTTCAAAAACTGTTGTTTATGTGGTCCCCTACAGGACTCTGTAGAGAAGTGTTTCAGAAGTGGAAACACTTCATTAGCTATAATTATGTTCCTTCATACATTTGAAAAAGGTATTATCAATTATTCTAAGAACATTCCAAATTTGGGGTTTCCACCTATGTACACTGAACTTCTCCCCTTCATTTCAAGTCAGTAAGGCATGCTATGTTCAAAGCAACCCACCTTCTCTCCTTTTATTTTGCACACAAGAGGCAAGGAGAGTGCTTGCAAATCCCCTGGTGGCTCCAAGACAGCAAGGAGAGGGTGACAAAGTGAAGGTCTCTCTTAGATGGTTTCCCAGTAATTTTTCATATTTTCCTATTGCATTTTTGGATCTGCTTGAGAAAAGATGGAGCCTCTGTGGCCCATATCCATGTTGCCTTCCAAATACTTCCACCTGGCATGGATTAATATTTAAAATGCACTGGGAAGTAATTCATGAGATGAGAGAGGTTTGACTTGCTCTTTCCATACCCCTTTAGAGTCCTTGTACAAAGCTGCAAAGCTCAATTGTGTGGAGGAAGGAAAAGAAGAAAGAAAGAAAGCGCATTCTGGTTACTAACATTGACTTGGTGCTCAGGCGTTGGTGTTTTTCTGCTGTGATGATTTCATCGGAATTCTTCTATAGCAGGCAGGAGCAAAGCCGCACCCAACCAGCACCACCATTTTTGCCATTGCCCATGCTCCTCGAGGTTTAAAATGAAATTAACAATCACTACACCAGTAGTCACAGTATTGCATTTTAAGCACTTGACACTCCTTGTGCTGTTGCACAAACGTTCATGCTAATGTGTTACAAAGCACATAAATTAGCAAAGATTTCATGTTCTTTAACATCTTCTGGTCCTCCTGATTTGCCTTGCTGCTTGGCTGACAAGTCTAGATGAGGAAAGGACACTAAATATGCTGCTGCCCTCTTGTCCCAGAATCCTTCATCCTGCCTGGAATTATGACATGCCAGGCAGGAGCGTCTGGTTGACAAACTCAATTTAGTATCTGGATTGCAGGGTAGCCCAGACATACGGGGCCACAGTCACTAGGGAGTATGTCTGCTAGGAACAGGCTGGGGTTTGGGGAGGAAAAGGCTACACTGAGCAAGTTGAGTTCTTCACCAGGCTCCGAGGATCTGATTGCCTCTTTTCTGTGGTGTTTGGGAAGGTACAGCTATGGCCAAGGGGGCACAGCTTGGGGACGGAGATGGAACCATCACTCTGATTTCCTCCAGCTGGTTTCCTGTGCTGCCATCCCTGTAAGCAACAGCCACTGAAGAGAAAACCCATTAGCAGGCTTCGCTCGGAGTGCCAGGGGCTGCAGCAGCCCTATTATCCATATTTCCCATTTACTTCATGCCAACACTCAGGGAGGAAGCCAAATGCAGCAGCCCATTTTGCTGTACCCACTCATTTGACTTATTAGCAAGATGGTAATTATGTTGGGAAGAGATGAAGGGCAATGAGGGGGAGGCAAGGGAACCACTTTGTTGGCAATGGGATGACAGTCAGGGCACCTCCGCATGTGTGTGGAGGAGGGAGGGCGGAGAGGAGAAGGAAAGTGGACAGTACTCGGTAATCAAGGTTGAACATCTCCTGCGCCTTTCTAGAAACTTGCTTACAGAGAATGGCCTCTATAATCAGGCCATCCACCCACTTGTCCTTATGAAACAGCTCCCCACAGGAAGTCCAAAAGGCCCCTTTTAATAATGAGAGGGCACTTGCTTATGGCTGCTTTTTGGAGACCATTATGGCTGCCTATTATTATTATTTTTAAAACTAGCTTAATGGTGTCTCTTCCAGGAGAGTTAAAGCTAAGTTCGTACTGAATTTAGACAAGTTAGAGTCTTATCTAACAGCTGGGGTGAGGTGTTCAAAATGAGAAGCATCCTTTATAGGGTCATTTAAAACTATTTGATGAGGATCTGTTATGACCCCAGGCACCATCCTAGATGCTGAAGACACAGCAGTGACAGAGACAGACTCTTCTTGGTTGTTTACAATTTTGTATGGGGGCACAAAATAAGGAAGTGAATAAATAATTTTAGATAGGAAAATGTGACAGGGATTAAGAATGGGGGCATTTTAGATTGTGTGGTGGGTGAAAGGCACTACGAGTAGGTGGTACTTTTTTCTAGAAATCCATTAGACAAAGATCTGGTGAGCAATAGCTTTCCTGGAAGAAGGCAAAGCAGTGTACAGACCCCAAGGCAAAACTGAACTGGCATTCTAAGGAAGAGGTACTGGATACAGGGCTAGAAGGAAAGTGAGGGAAAGGTAAGGAGGATGGGGACAGAACAGGAGGAACAGGAAGGGACATTAATCACAGGTCATGAGTAGTTTAAATTTTATTCCAAGAACATGGGAAAATATTGAAGGGTTTTAATCAAAGAGGTGGTATGATCAAGTTCCCATTTCAAAACATCTCTCCAAATGCTCCAAATGAGGAGTGAATCAGATGGGCACAAGTGGGGAAACCAGGTATTGAGCCAGAAAAAAAGGCCGGCACTCAAAAGGAAACAAATATTTCACAGAGAGTCTTCACAAGCCCATGGGGAAGAAGTCACAGGGTGAAACAGCCATCCTGTGCACCTGTTGTGTACCGGCCATTAGCTAAGCACTCTGACAATGTTGCTGCTCCTTGCCTATTTCACCCTGGGAGGTTGGGAAATTCATTCCATACATGGAAACTGGGAGACACAGAGTGACCTGTGTTTCATCCTACCTTATCCTAGGCAGTGAAAACAGAATTTTGAACCCGGGATCACAGTTGAAGTCATATTCCCATTGTACCAAACTATCTCTCACCTGAGAAGCAGGAAATTTGTTAACTAGGCACCAGAGTGGGTCTCAAATGCAGGAATCCAGTGTTGGTTACTGGTCAATCCCTGAACCTAGAATGGTGCCTGGCAAATAGGAGTCACTCACAAATTTGTCTGAACACACTGATGGTTGAATAAATGGAGGCAGAAGTTCCTATGAGAAAATGACCTGCTTACGTTCAATTGTAGAATCCCTCATTGACATGTATTCTCAGAACTTATAAATCCACACCCTCATTTCAGCAAGGCTGCATAGGTCCTGATATAGATCCAAGGACTTGAGTGTAAATTCCAGAGATTACTATTGGTAGTATCAGCGTCCTCCTCAGGATAGTGGAGTGACATTGCCCATCCCACTCCCACTCTATGGTATGGTGAGGAACAGATGAAATGAGTGTGACATGCCTAGAAACAAATGCTGAGCAAATAAAAAAAATAATCATTTGTTAAGTATCAGTTTTATGGAAAATGCTCTCCCATCATATATCCTTTAATTTGTTTTGAATATTGTCAGCTTATCTATGCAGAAGAGAAATAAAAAAGTTTATTCAGGTTTCTTAATCTGCTAAAAATACATGCACCCCTGAGAAACATATCTTGGTCAGTTTCTTGGGAGAAGATGGTGTTCATTAATCTGTAAAATTCACATCTACATTTATTTATTTAACAAATATTTTTAAACAATTACAAAATAGATTTAATTGATATTTTGGCCAGTTCCTGGGGACACAGCATAGCACTGAGGGTTCCAAAAGACACGTGTCCACAGGACACTTTGGTGTTGTAGAGAATAGTGTAAGAGGGGGGAAAAAACACAGCTTAGTAGAAAGAGAATTGTCAAGACTATTCCAGAATAATGGAGAATCTCTATCTGTTGCTGGTTGTATTTTAGCTTGTGATGATCTTGCGTAAGTCCAAGGGTTAGTGCCTTATTTTGTGTTTTCCAGATGGTTCTCAGGATGACAGGTGGCTCTGCTGAGGGGCACTGCTGCTAGCTGGTTCGGTTTCATCACTACTCTTATTTATTTGATTGTCTCTCCAGTTAACTACAAGTTCTAAAGTAAAAGGACCAAGTCTTCCTCATATGGTTATTCCTAACCGTGGCTATTACAGTTAATCTTGACTGAAAGACAAGATCAAAACAACTAGGATTCCTCTGTATGCCTAAACATTGAGTGAAATTGGATTGAAATTCCATTTATACACCCTGTCCTAATTCAATGTTCATCCATCCTCTGATTTTATTATTATGTTTTGAAGGCATACACTGGCTCCTACTTGCTCTCTAACTTGCAGGTTTCTCTTCAGTACGTCACTCTGTTTACACAAGAAACTTCAACTAATGTCTCCAAAACATAATCTTACCCATTCTAAAAAATACACAAGGTGGCATAAACCTTTATAAAGGAGCTGAGAAAGAAGTTTGGAGATACAGGTGAAAATATTTGCTTGAGAGAAAGAAAGCAAAACAACTGAATATTTGATAGTCTTATCCTCCAAAAGTTCTTT
The DNA here is from genome assembly GCF_001458135.2 of Marmota marmota marmota. Lineage (NCBI taxonomy): Eukaryota > Metazoa > Chordata > Mammalia > Rodentia > Sciuridae > Marmota > Marmota marmota. Next base: position 7,504,322 of record NW_026000196.1, read on the forward strand.
CTGTTCTCTCTGACACTTGGAGTTCCTTTCTTGACCCTTTTTCTTTAAGGTTCTATAGCCTCCATCCACGGGTCCCCCCCTCTTATTCTTTTCCTATCCTTCCACATGCTTGGCCAGGTTAATAAACAGACCTGTTCTTTGCATCTTACTCAGCAGCTTATCTGCTTCTCTGAGTCACGTGCCATGGTCTACATATAAGCTCTTGCAATTGTTTTCTATATTAAGTGTTAATCAGGATATTGTTTCAACCAAAGGCCATTTGTCTTCCCAGTAGGAATTAAGATGTTAGCTGTTGAAGTACTTGTTGGACCTCCACAGCATAGTACTCCTCAGAAGTTGTTCGCACTGCTCTTTCTGTCTTTTGTGTTTCTGACATTTATGCTCCAGTCATAATCAGTTATATGTACACTGTGGTCTTAGGCCCTTCTGTATTGCTAAGTGGTCAGACATCTCTTATGAAGGATGGAAGCATCCCTGATTGACACACTTGTGCTAACTTCTACAATTTTTTTTATCACTCATATTTTAATAGTCTGATCACTGCTAATTTTTATGTCCTCAGCTTGAGACTTTGTGCATGATTCATAAAATAAACTTTGTTGGATGAATGAAAGAATAAGTGAACGAATGAATGAATAAATGATATTGCTGTTTCACCGTTTCTGTAATGATACATCTGTATTTTAAAGATAAATGAAAACAAAAATTATAAATTTAACATATTCTCTCTCTCTCTTTCTCTCTCTCTCTCTCTTTTAAAATTGCCACAGCTTTGACAGCAACTGGATCTGTTGGTTGCAAACATGATGATGTGTTTTGGCCCTTGAATCTATACATTATGGCATATGCAAAAAAGTCATAATTTCAAGACGATAATTTGAATGGAAACAGATGGTATTTCAGTAGTGGTGCACATAGAGTCTTACATCTTGCAGGTCATATTCCCTGCACCCCCCTTGGGAAAATATTACATTTGCCATATTTCTTTCCCCACTTCCCTATCCCCACCCCTCTGGCCATATGTTTCATAATGAGGGCACTTAAAATATCATAGAATTGGCCTGTCCTCATGATATTTAAAATATGAGATGTGACAATATCTTAAACATATTTCAAACACATGGCTGCATAGGAGGAGGAAAAAAGCAATGGAGAAAAGCTCACACCAAGTTATTTTGAGGGAAGGTCGGCTAGAAGGGAGGGGGTATCATGTTAGGAATTTCAGATAACAGAAAAACTGGCTGCTCTGGCATAATGCAGGAAAGATGGTGTTTGACAAACGTGTGATCGACGTTTGTGAGAAACAGACTACCAGTCGGGAAATATATATTTTAATTTATAGAAGCAAAAAGTCTGGGCCACCCAAAGAGTTTGGCTATCCGTTTTCTAGTCTGGAGAGCATGCAAGAGAAAGGTCACCCATCTGTTTCCCTGGGTGTGATTCTGCTTTGCTGGGATCATCTGCCTCCGGGCCAGCCTCAGGGGAACCTTGGCTAGGCTTAGCTGTGTTGGCAGCAGGTGAAATATCAAATGGGAAGATGATAAATAATAGATGAGCCCATTTTTCATATTTGGATGGAGAGAAATGTTAATGGAGTTAGGGAAAGTTTGGGTCCCTTGTTGCAAAGGGCTAGTCTTTGATTATTTCAAGATTGACCATTCAGTCTCCATAGGCCTTGGCATTTCTCTATGCTTAGAATGTGGGGGAAGGACTGATCACATTGAGAAATCTGTATATCTTAGTTCCTATTAGTGGTTCAGCATTTATGAATACATCTGGTTTCTGAATTCCCACTTGTCCTTAGATAGAGCCTGGTAGATGTGAGATTGATCTCTTTCCATACTGCTGACTTCTGGGAAAAAAATCCTCCTCCTCATGTTTATATACAGGGGTATGTGTCCCCCCAGGGTGCCCAGTGATCTGGAGTAAACACGGGTATTAAATAGAAGACAAACATTCACGATCAATCTAGAAATAAAACATAAATGTTAGCAGTCATGTCAAGACTTCCAGCAAGCCTCTTTGCCTACACCCTCAGACCTCTGGGACTGTCTTCTCACTCTCCCCTACCATTGGTTCCACTTGGGGGGTCCAGTGGGAAAGGACGTAGGAGGAGAATCTTCCTATATCAGGGGTTAGTCTACCAGCCTTAGAAAACCAGTAGCTTCTTACTTTTTATCTCATTGCTTTACCTTGAAGTATCTGTAGTACAAAGTTCATGTGATGCCCCTTGTCTTTACATTAATTTGGAATTAGAATTTTGCAATGGGAAGTACAGAGTACAAGTAGACCCAGAGGAGTATCTCCTAGACATTCTGTTGGGTAATGGCTTGAGGAATCAGTGCTGGCTACTGGGCTAAGAGAAATGAGTTTCTTTGGATACAACTGATATATTTAGATAGGTATATTGCATCTCTTTGTGATCACTGATTGCAAATGTAGATGCTGGGAAAAAAAGTCTCTGTCAACACTTCCTCTGTGACTCAGCTAATGCTCCCAGTTGAAGATTAGTTGAGGAAAAATTATTTGGAAGGATTATGAACCAAGCGTCAGAGTTTAGGACTTACATACGGAAACTTTGTCTCAGTTCTCTTTCCCTCTGCAGTCCAAATTTTCTTTATCCCCTCGTTTCTGGTAATGGCAACCTAATCAGCCCAGTCACCTATGTTTGAGACCTCATTTTTAATGACCTTATATCTCCCATAAGAATTTTTTTCCTTCAAAATCCCACATCTCATAGTTTCTCTTTGAATGCAGGTTCTTACCTTTCAGTACTTTCAATTTATCTTTCCATCTGTCCTCCACATTAATGCCAGGATGATTTTTCCCAATTACCACTATGATCATGGTACTTCTATGGTCACAAACTACTCTTTTCCAAGGCTCTTCTTTGCCTCCCAAATAAGTTCAAATACTTGTGCTTCACATTCCCAGTCTCTGTAACATGTTCTTCCCTCCGTAACTTATTGATTCAATTTCTGTACTCCAAAATGCTTATCCTATTTTGTCATCTGCCATTCCATTCATCCCTCCTGGAGAGCCTTCTTCTCCTGCTTCTACTTATCAGCATCCTAGAGGTTTCAAAAGATTAGCTCAAATACTTCAAAAAAGTCTTTCAGTCATCCCAGTCTGCAATGGCTTGGTCTCAGGAAGTTTATAATGCTGTAGAAGAAATCACCATACAGTGCCTTGATTTAGAAACATTTAGTCGATTTTTAGTCTCCTCAGGTATATTGAAAACACTTAGAAAGGTCAAGAGTTTTCATTTTGAAAGGCCCCAATGTTTAGTAGAGTGTTTCAAATATAGCAAATGCTCAATAAATATCTGTTGAGTGAATGAAATGGATTTTAATTTCCTAAGGAAGATAATACAACAGAAATTTCCAAAATAATTAGTGATTATCTCTTATCCCCCATTTTACTTTCTACTAATTCAATTACCTTCAGTCAACCCTGATTCAGAAATATTTCATGGAAAATTCAAAAATAAGTAATTCATAAGTTTTCAATTGCATGGTAGTCTAAGTAATGGGATAAAATAGGATGCAGTTTCACACTATCCCGCCACCCATGAAAATGATGTCCAGTGTATCCACACTGGATAGACTATCCACCTGGTTAGTCACTTGCTATTAGTTGTGAAATGAATTTTCATGGTATCTTAGTGCTTTTGTTTAAATAATCCTTCCTGTAGTACCTATGACTATATCACAATGTCTATATCATTCACCTCCTTTCATTCATCACATAGGCTATGTATCATCTCACATCATTAAGAGGAGAAGGTTCAATACAGTACAGTAAAGCATTTTGGGAGAGAGATCACATCCACATCACTTTTATTGCAGTATACTGTTATAATTGTTATACTTTATTATTATTGTTAATCTCTTACTATAAATAATTTATGAATTAAACTTTATCATAGTTATACATGTAGGGAGGAACAGAATATAGATAGATAGATTCCAGTGCTATCTGCAATTTCAGTTATCCACATGGGTCTTGTAACATATTTTCCATGGATAAGGAGGGGGCACTATATTAACATTCCAACAAACATGCTACCACTTATAGAGTGAATTGTTTGCTTTATATGCTGCCTGGAAAAGAGATTAATTGCTTTGGTTAAATTAACCTGCCTAGCTGAGAGGTAAAGTCTCCAAACACAGGAGGGAAACTAGTATAAGCTCATAAATTAAAAATTCTGAAAAAGAAATGCTACTTTCTAGAGTGGATATGCCAACACATAGCCAGGTCTAAGCCCTGTTCAAACTCCAGATATCTGTCAGGAACAATATAGTTTTCACTATGACAGCTGCAGAAGCCAGTCCTGGCCTCCCTTCCCAGGATGAACTGAGGGCTGGTTCCATGAGGCACCAAATCTAGCTATACTGAAGAATTCATCTGGCAGGTGAAAAGGGCTTTGTTTTTCTATATGGTACCTATTAGGGAAAGGCACTTAAAACAATGTCCAGATTGTCATGTTTCCAGGGTTCAAAGGCAGCACAAGAGGTTTGGTTAGAGGTTAATTCCCAGTGAGTAACTGTGATTACAAGCATTTTTTTTTAAATTAACTAAAGTTAATGTATTCACTCAGATTACTGGGTTTTATATTTTAACCAAATATCCTATTTCTATTTGTCCAGGATACCCCAATATATTTTGTCATGTTTCCTTAGGACCCTCTTAGCTGTGACTGTTTCTCAGACATTCCTTGCCTGTCATGACCTTTCCAGGTTTAAGGATTAATGGTTATGTATTTGTGGACTGTCCTTCATTTGGGATTTGTCTGATGTTTTTAGGCTGATGTTTTGGTGGGAAAGACCAGAAGTAAAACGTCATTTCTATTTTAGTCATCTTTTGTGTCGCTGTGATGAAAAGACCTGACAAGAACAATTTTAGAGGAGGAAAAGTTTATTTGGCATTTACACTTGCAGAGGTCTCAGTCCACAGATGGATGACTCCATTGCTCTGGGTCTGCAGTGAGGCAGAACATCAAGACAGAAGGGTGTGGACAAGGAAAGCTGCTCAGGGCATGGCAAAAAGGAAGTAGAGAAAGCTCCACTCACCAAAGGCATGCCTCCAGTGACCCACCTCCTCCAGCCACATCTGACCTGCCTGCAGTTACCACCCAGTTAATCTCTATGAGGGGATTAATCCACTGATTGGGTTACAAATCTCATCTCTAATCACTTCACCTCTGAACCTTCTTTCGTTGTCTCACACATGAGCTTTTGAGGAACACTGCATTTCCAAACCACAACAATTTCTATCCCATTATACCAAGGGTACATACCCATGAATTACCACGGTTGACCCTACTCTCCATCACCTGGCTGATGTAAGGTCTCTTAATTTCTCCAAGGGGAAAGTATTTTTATTTCACTCCTTTCCATCCTGTAGTTTTTGAAATGAAATCACTCTGAACAACCTACACCTACAGATTGAGAAGGTCCACTTCCTCAAAGGTGAAGGTGCTATATAAATTACCTGGAATTCTACATGGGACATTTGGTAGAGGACTCTATTACCACTAATTCTTTTTTTTTTTAAGAGAGAGAGAGAGAAAGAAGAGAGAGAGAGAGAATGTTTTATTATTTATTTTTTAGTTATTGGCGGACACAACATCTTTGTTGATATGTGGTGCTGAGGATCAAACCCAGGCCGCACACATGCCAGGCAAGCGCACTACCGCTTGAGCCACATCCCCAGCCCCAACCACTAATTCTTAATAATTTTTTCCAATCATTTATGTACATCAGTATAGACTCATGTGCATTTAAATTATACTTGGGTTATAATCCAGAACTACCTAATTTTGTTGCACAAATAGTTCCAGTTTGGGGCATTGAGAGTTCTTTTGACATCTTCTCATCATTTTTTTGTGTGTGTGTGTTAGTTTTAGTTTTTTGGCAGCCCTTTACTTACCATTGCTATAAGGTTCTCCAGATTCATCTTATATATTTCCAGTCCCAGTCCCAGATTTAACCATTTTTCCAAGGAACTTCACTTCCTTTCATTAGAAAATGGCATTAGAAAACTTGCTATCCACAGGAAAAGCCAGGAAATAAAGATGTCTATGCTAATCTATGTGTGTGTGTGTGAGTGTATACACACAAAAATATTTAAATATGTAGCCCTTTCTATTATAAAAAGCTAAATGTGAGCTTGTACTTATATCACTGACTCTAAGGCATTTCCACCTGGTTCATTGTAGCCTCATCCCTTTGTTTATATGTAACCCCTACATATAAATAATATTAAGATTTATATATATATATATAACCTTGCCTTCCACCATGAGCTAGCTATTTAATTGTATAATGCCTATATTATGCATATTGGTTTCAGAATTCAGAACTATTAATCCCTTTTACCATGGGGAATTGCTTCATCAACTAGAGTACATGGCTATGTAAAGATCCTTTTGCTGTTAATCTTATAAACTTCACAAAGCCTTTTCAAGATATTTGTTATACAGTTTTATAAATTTGTATGGAGTCAGATTTTTCTGTCACAATCTGCCTTTCAACCTGGGATCCCTAACCTCTATAATGCTTTTTAAATCTTTTTGAAAAAATTTTGCATACTTTAAGATCACTCTTCATGCTATATTCATTATATCTAGTGATCCATTCAATTTTTATTGTTTTGTCTTTTATATCGTCACTTATATTTGGAATCACATAATGTTATGGTTTAGATATAAGGTATCCCCCAAATTTCCACTTGTGAGACAAGAAGTTTCAGAGGAGAAATGACTGTAACATAATACGTGAATTAATCCATTATGGGATTAACAGAGTGGTAACTGGAGGCAGGTGGGGGATAGCTGGAGGAAGTGGCTCATTGGGCTGGGGCTATGGGGTATATATTTTGTATCTGGAATATGGAATCTCTCTCTCTCCCCCACCCCCCTTTCTGATCATCATGTGAGCTACTTTCCTCTACCACATTCTTCTGTCATGATGTTCAGCCTCACCTTGAGACCCTTCTATAGTGCCGGAGTCCGGCTGCAGCAAAATAACCACGAATAACTTGTGCACGTTGATACAGCAGGAGTGGAAGCTGTTTATTGCAGGACAGGAGCGGTATTTATACATTCCACACAGCTTATATAATTAGCATAAACTAGATACATCAGTCAACCAATAAGGAATCTCCACACTTAATGGCTCGCTTTTGTTACTTCTCAAACCACTCCCTCTGGCATTTTGCCAGGCACCATCCAGACTTGTTTACGAACTCTAACATTCCCCTGGCAAAATGCCAGGTGTTATTTTGACTTGTTTACAGACTCTAACACTATAGACCAAGACCTCTGAAATTGTGAGCCCTCAAATAAACTTCCTCCTCTACAGTTGTTCTTGTTGGGTTCTTTCAGTCACAGCACTGAAAAAATCTGTCTAAAACAAATAATATGTTTTTCAGACTGTTTTTTTCTTCAGTTAGCAATATGTACTTAAAGAAAACAAGATTGATCTTTGTTTTCTGTAGTTTTAGTTGTTCATATCTTTATATTATTGATTTGTATTCTAGGCTATGGATGTCCAATTTAATTATCTTTCACCTATTAAAGTATATCTTGGTTGCTTCCAGGTATTTTGTTATTCTGAATAAATATTATATCACCATTTATATATAGCTATTGTGTAGATGTGGTTTTCAAATCAACTGGGTAAATATTTAGGTGCACAATTGCACATTTACATCTTTTTTGCTGTCTCTGGAGCATTATATAATTTTAATAAAATACAACTTATAATTTTTTTCTTTTGCAAAATGTTGTGTTTCGTTTGCAAAATTTTCACCAAATGCTATCACTTAGATTTTCTTCTGTTTGTTTATTTATTTATTTATTTATTTCATTTAGATATATATGACAGCAGAATGCATTTTCATTCATTGTACACAAATGAAGGAACTTTACTGGGGCAAAGGGGTGGTGGGGTGGGGAAGGGGCTTGGGGGCAGGAAAGATGGTGGAATCAAATGGACATCATTATCCTGTGTTTTCTTAAATAAATTCTATAGCTTTGTATTTTACATTTGAGTTATGATCCATTTTTTATTTAATGTTTACTAAGCTTTTAAGATCAGTATTTGAGTTCCTTCATGTCCTCTGCCTCACTTCCTTCTTTCTTTTCTTCCTCTTTCTTTTTTTCATATGTATCTAATTGTTCCATCATCTTTTGTTGGAAAGGTTATCCTTGCTTCATTGACTGGCTTCTGTTCATTATCAAGTTCACTATATCCATGTGGTCCGTTTATGGAGTGTGTATTGTTTTGCTGAACTATGTGCTCATTTTCCCCCAAATATTACACTGTCTTGATCACTCAGACATTATAGCAAATTTTAAAATTGGGTAGTGTGGCTACCCAATGACTATAGGTAGTTCTATGACTTTGTTCTCCTTCAATGTTTTATTGTTTGTTCTAGGTCTTTTGTGTTTCCATGCAAATTTTAGAGCCAGGTTGTTGATATCTAAAAAAAAATAACTTGCTGAGGCTTTGATTGGTATAGCACTGAAGTATTGAACAAGCAATAATAATCAATATCTTAACAATGTGGACTCTACCAATCCATAAACATAGACTCTCTTTCTCTCCATTTATTTAGACATTCTTTGATTTTGTCATCAGTATTTTGTCATATTCTGCACACAAATCCTTCAGTATAAATACGTTAGATTTTTATCTAAATAATTTTTTTGGAAAGGGCTATTATAAATGGTATATATGAAAGCAATTGAGTTTTGTATATTAGTTTTACCTTACTATTTCTGCTCATTAGTTTTCACTATTCTTACACATTGGGATTTTCTTCAGTTATAACCTTATCATTGGTAAATAAGGCAATTTTATTTCTTCCTTACCAGCCTATATACCTTTTATTATTATTTTATTTTCTGTCATAATATACTAACAAAAACTTTCAAAATGATTTTGAACAGTTTTGAGAAAGGACAATCTTGCCTAGTTCCCAGTCTTAGGGCAAAGGCTTCCAGTCTCTTGCCATTAAGCATGAGATTAGTATTAATTTTGGGTAAATATTCCCTATCTAGTTGAAGAAGTTTCTCTGAGTGCTAAAATCTTTTTTATCATAAATTGTGTGTTGAATTTTTTCAAATGCTTTTTAGTTTCAGTTGATAGCGTCAAATGACTTTTTCTGTATTCTGTTGATAATGTAGATTGCATTGATTTATCTTTGACATTAGACCACTTTTGCACATCTGAAATAAATCCCACAGCAACATGGGGCATAATTCTTTTTAAACATTGCTGGGTTTGACTTGCTGTTGTTTAAAGCATTTTTGTGTCTATGATTATCAGAGAAATGGGTGGTCTGTAGATTTTTTTTTAATGTTGTCATTTTCTGGTTTGGGTGTTAGGGTAATGCTAGCTTCATAGAATGAATTAGGACATTTCTCTCAACTTTTATTTTCTAGAAGATATTATGGAAAATTTTTTATCATTTTTTCCTCCTAAATGTTGATAGAATTCCCCAGGGAGTGGACCTGGTATTTTCAATTTTGAAATATTAATTATTAATTTAAATTTCTTATTAGACACAGTGCTATTAAATTTATTATTTCTCATTTTGTAAGATATGAGAATATTAATTTCAAATTTTATAGTTTGTGTCATTCTGGAAATTGGTCTATTTCATCTGAGTTATCATATTTGTGAATATACATTTGTTCATGGTATTCATATATTGTCCTTTATTTGTCCATTGGGCCAGTATTTATAATCTCTCCTCAATCTATGATATTGATCATTTTTGTCTCTTCTTTTTCTTCATTGTTTAGCGAAGGTTGGTGTTTATCCAGGTTATTTATTTATTTATTTTTAAAACAGCAGCTTTCCCTTTCTATTTTTGTTTTTTCAAAAAAAAAAGATTGGAGTAGCTATATTAATTTCAGGAAAAACAGACTTCAGAGCAAGGCAAATTATTGAGGATGTAGAGGAAACACTTTATAAAGGGGTCAATTATTCCAGATACATAACATTGCTGAAAGTGTATGCACCAAGCAAAATACAGGAGGTAAGTACTAATAAAACTGAAAAATAGACAAATCCACTATTAAAGATCGCAGAAACACAATTTGTTAGGAATTGCTTTATCAGTGAGACACTTCAGTTGTTCTTCTTTCTCTAGTTTCCTAAGGTGGCAGGTTAGAGTTATTGATTTTAGGTCTCCCATATATTTTAATATGTTCATCCAATGCTATGAATTTTTTAAACACTATTTTGGGTATGTCCCATAAATATTGGTGAGTTGATTTTTTATTTTTATTCTGTTCAAAATATATTTTAATTTTTCCCAAGAATATTTGTTTGGTTCATGTATTATTTATAAGTGTTGTTTAGTTCCCAAATATTTGACATATTTCCTGCTTTTTTTTCTGTTATTGATTTGTAGTTTAATACCATTGTAGCCAGAGAACATATTTTGTATGCCTTCTATTATGTACATCTGTTATGTTATAACTTACGGCCCACAATGTAGTCTTTCTTGATGAATGTTCCAGGTGAGCTTAAGAAGAATGTGTATTCTGGTACTGCTGGATGAAGTGTTCTTTATAAAATGTCTATTGGATAATGTGGCTTGATAGTTCTATCCAGTTGTCTCTGACTACTTATGTTTTGACCTTGTGATATAGCAATTCGATGTTTCTGCAGTCCCTTTATAATAGATTCATCTGTTTTTCAGTTTTTGCCTCATGCATTTTGAAGCTCTGTTGTTTGGTGCATACACTTTCAGCAATGTTATGTGCTCTTCAAGAATTAATCCCTTTATCTTTGTACAGTGTTTCTCCTTTATCCCTGATAATTTTCCTTGCTCTGAAGTCTACTTTTTCTGAAATTAACATAGCTAAGTAAGTCCCATTTATTTATTCTTGTTATTAACTCTTGGGCTATGGGCGTCCTATTAAGGCATTTGGAGCCTGACCCCACAGTATGTAGATCATAGCCAACTTTTTCTTCTATCAGACGCAGTGTCTCTGATTTGATATCTAGTCCTTGATCCATTTTGAGTTAACTTTTGTGCATGGCGAGAGAAAGGGATTCAGTTTTGTTTTATTGCATATGGATTTCCAATTTTCCCAGCACCATTTGTTGAAGATGCTATCCTTCCTCCATTGCATGCTTTTAGCCCCTTTATCAAATATAAGAAAGTTGTAATCTCAGCAAGAGAAACAATAAGAGAGGTAAATAGAGAGCCTACATCCTGGGAACAAATTTTTACCCCTCACACTTCAGATAGAGCCCTAATATCCAGAATACACAAAGAACTCAAAAAATTAAACAATAAGATAACAAATAACCCAATCAACAAATGGGCCAAGGACCTGAACAGACACTTCTCAGAGGAGGACATACAATCAATCAACAAGTACATGAAAAAATTCTCACCATCTCTAGCAGTCAGAGAAATGCAAATCAAAACCACCCTAAGATACCATCTCACTCCAGTAAGATTGGCAGCCATTATGAAGTCAAACAACAATAAGTGTTGGCGAGGATGTGGGGAAAAGGGTACACTTGTGCATTGCTGGTGGGACTGCAAATTGGTGAGGCCAATTTGGAAAGCAGTATGGAGATACCTGGGAAAGCTGGGAATGGATCCACCATTTGACCCAGCTATC
>NW_026000196.1:7516577-7523006 GCF_001458135.2 Marmota marmota marmota
TGTTTCTGTTGTGCATCTCCAAGACCACCCCTGGGTTCAATCACTTAGTGGGAGGACTCACAGGACTCAGCATATCATCATATTCACTGTTATTATTTTTTACAGTAAAATGTTACAAAAAGTAACCAATAAAGGCAAAAAAAATGTATGGGATAAAGTCTGATGGAAAACAACAGTCAAGCTCCCCATAATTCTCTCCTAGAAGAGGACACAGCATGCTGTTAATTCTTAAAACAATAAGTTGTGACAAAGATTATTGCATTGTATTTACCAAAGATGCTCAATAGAGACTCAGTGTCTGAAGTTTTTATTGAGGTTATGCTCGCATAACACATATATCTATTCCAGCTTCCCAAAAGAAAGCAGGTGTTCAGTCGCGAAACATGGTTTGTGCAAACAGTTTAAACACAGTGAGCCCTGTTATCAGTCTTGAAAATGGTGGTGAACCCTCCTGAAATCCAAGATCCCAAACACAAGAAACAGATCAAATTTGAGACAGGTCTAAGGAAAGCAGTCTCAGATTTGTTCTCTTGACTTTTGTCCATTGTGTTCCTACCAGTACAGGTCTCCAGAAGTGTACGCTCCAAGTTAGCAGATCTCAGTGGCTGCATCTATCCAGGGGCACCTGGCTCTACAGCTTTCAGGGTAGTAATTTTCCTTTCAACCTATGTTCTTTGAAAAATCCAAGAAAGGTCATTGTTTATAATTTTTTCAGGTTTCCTCTACGGAACAAATGGTAGTGATGACTTCTTAACTCTATGCATGTCAGAGACAAACCCCAAAATCCCAAGGGATAATTTTAATATAACAAATTCTCCATTAGAGAAATTCTCTCATAAAACTAGTGTACTTGGAGCTAAGAAAAGACAAGTCTTTCTCTTCTTCCTTTTCAGGGAGGATGCAGAAAAGAATGTCCATGGTGTGTATGTTTGTTTGCGTGTGTGTGTGCGCGCATGCATGCGTGTGCACACTCACGTCTGCACGCTCACATGTGGCTAAGTACCAACACTCATTAACTCTCAGCAAAATGTTGAGATCTTGGAGAAATAATCTTCAACTGTTTACATTGTAAAAACCCCATGGGAGGGTTTTTGTAAGATACTATTATTTGAAACCAATTCAAGACCAATGGAATGAAAAGCTTTGTAGAAGGACTCAGGCATTCAGGCATTATAATATTTTTTTTAAAAAAATTCTCATATATTTCTAAATGTGAAGCCAGACTAAAAACAACAGCAATTCTATTTAGAAAGGTTTGCTAAGATATGATATGAATTTTACTCCTCTAAAACCACTCGTTAAAAATTTGACAATTTCTGAATGTCTTCTTATGTAACTAAATCCTAATTTTGATATTAAGGTTGGAAGGATATATTTAACCTATCTTTTTAAAGACACCCCCAGGAAATTATCATGTACATTCAAGTTTGAAGACCATTGATCTAGTACTCTTAAGACTTGCAAAGAAAAAAAATTGTGGATCACCCATCCATTACTTCCTTTCTGGAGACTGTAAGATTTTAACTAGCTTACTCTTTAAAGGATTTAAAATAATCTACTCATATTCTTTGAAGATGGAGATATTGTGTTTAATCATAATAGTAGATAAAATTAGCAAGGAAGCCAGATCTTCATGGAGAGAAATGAAGCCATTGGTATAAGATTGATTCCCTTCTTCCAGCTCAAATGAAGCTGGGAAGTAGAAAGTTCTGCCAGTTCTGCAAGGCTGGGGAAAGTATGCTGGCAACATCTTTCCCCAAAGGCCACTCTGCTTGGTACTGAAAGGCAAGTTCAACATGTGTCCCAATTAATAGTGATGATGTTCAATAAAGAAATAAAGTGAGATCCTCTGAGGTCATTAACCAGGAGAGGCAGAGGGAAGATGAAAGCTGAGAAGCAACTCAACAAGCAAAAAAGACTCAGGGAGGGCTGGGGATGTGTCTCAAGTGGTAGCGCGCTCGCCTGGCATGCGCAGGGAGCTGGGTTCTATCCTCAGCACCACATAAAAAAATAAATAAATAAATAAAGATGTTGTGTCCACCGAAAACTAAAAAATAAATATTATAAAAATTCTCTCTCTCTTAAAAAAAAAGACTCAGGGAGACAGAAGAGAGTATCAGCAAGCCTGGATGCTTAAATGTACAGAATATTTCTATACATGAGAGCAGGAGATACGTGTGGATTAGATGTACATAGGCCACTGGGAACAGTTTGTTCAGGTCCACTTTCAGGAAATTATTCTGAAGAAACAGCATTAAAAAGATGCATATATTATATATGAAATAGATAATATTGTTCATTATAATTGTGATAAAGAGCAAGCTTGTCCCAAATCCCTCTCCCCCATTAGTATCCATAGTTTCTACTCTCTTGGAGTTATACTTTACAAAGCTGGAGTGTATTTTGAGATTGTCTATGAGATTTTTTTTAAACAACTGTGTTTATAAGTAGATGTAATGTTAACAATGATTTGAAATGTGATTTCAAAGTGGCATTTCCCTTGCTATTGCTATGGAAATAGCATGTCACAGATAGTCTCATCTCATGGTCAAGGAAGATGAAAGTCACATGGGGGAGACTCTGAATTGCAGACATATGGAGCTGTCAGGATCAACCAGTAGATCATGGATGCAAAGAGTATTATTCTAAGCCACTGGGTTAAATGGTAGTTTGTTGCCCAGCGTCACTTTAATAATAGCTGACTGAAACATGTGTACAATATAAAAAATTTACACTATCAATAAATTTACAATATCAAAAAATTCAGAAACTGTTACTTAAAAATAGGAATGACTAAGTAAAATGTGTCATGTTAATGTTGCCAAAAATAATATTATCAAAGAACATTTGCTACATTAAAAACACTTGCACTTACTTAATAAATATTTGGTTACAAAATACTGTGCATAATATGCTTTTGTGGCAGAAAATATATATAGATTTCTGCATCTCATTTATTTATAAATAATTTTTGTACAAAAAGATGAAAAAGCTAAAAACAAAAATGTTAAAAGTGCTTATTTCAATGCATTGAAATAATAGTTTTCATTTTTACTACCTATGTATTTTTCTTCTTTCCAAGTTTTTGAAGTATAAGTAAAAAGGAAAGGAAGATATAAGATAACTAAATGTTTTAGACAGACAGCTGTAAATTTCTCTTCAGTATTTCAAATTTTGAGTTGGTCCTTTGCATACTAACACAATCAGAAACATCTGAGATATTCTCTGCATTTCTCTGTATTTGTAAAATTGGAATGAATGAGCATCTGAATGAAAGTGCAGAGTTTATTGATGTCAATAAATGTTTTCATCATCTTACTGTGTCATTTGTAATTTGTATCAGCTCTTTCTTCTCGATCAGGGTGGAACTTTCTGCAAACAGTTTTTGTGGCACAATAGGCACTCGGTATCTATTTGGTGAGTGCATGAATGAATAGATGAAAAACTGAGACAATGATGGAATGAATGTCAGATGGGTGAGGGATTGTCAAGCACAACAATGGCTCTTGTCCAACCCCACTTGTTTGGCAAGGGGATGAGGTGAGAAGCAGGACCAGCTGCAAGTGCAGTTGAATCTCTGCAAAATATAAGGGGTGGCTCTGTATGATGTGTCTATATGAATTTCATCAGTGTGTTATCCCTCTGTATATGCAAACAGTTTTTTCCATAAACTTGTTAATCCCCGTGTTTCAATAATACAGTAAACATGGATAAATGACTCAGTAATACATTGCGGGAATATCTACATCTTTGTGCTTACCAAAAAACATTGCTTTCAAGATGTTTTAAATGGATGCATGAGTATGATCAGGAAGATATAAAGTTTAGAAACTGGATCAATACTACATATCATATAAAATAAATCAAATAGCCCAGGATCTGACAACAAAATTTCCTCATCTCTAGAGATTTGATCACATTCTTACTAGGTGTGACCTGAGACAGAGTTTCATGGTCAGCTAGACTCAGGACCTTAAACAATCACAATCATATAGAATTCTAGTAATCAAAATGTTAGTCCGGGGCTGGGGATGTGGCTCAAGCGGTAGCGCGCTCGCCTTCCATGCGTGCGGCTCGGGTTCGATCCTCAGCACCACATACAAACAGATGTTGTGTCTGCCGAAAACTAAAAAATAAATTTAAAAAAAAAAATGTTAGTCAATGTTATTTGAAAAGAAAAAAACATCCATTTCATCAGAGGTATGTTCCAAGGCCCCCAGTGGATGCTTGAAACAATGAATAGTAATAGTCTCTACACACACACATACACATATATATGCATGTGTATATATATAATGTGTATTTACTAGATACTCACCTCTGATAAAATTCAATTTATAATTCAGGCACAGTAAGAGATGAACAATAATAATGAAATAGAACAATTGTAAAAATATACTGTGATAAATATTATGTGAATGTGATATTTCTCTCTCAGTGTTATATTGTATCATGAGCCATTGATACTCCCAATTCTGCACCCATAGAATCAATCAACTTCAGAGTGAAAATATTTTTAAAAGCTTGATTCTATACATAACATGTACAGATTTTTCTTGTCATTATTCACTAAACAATACATTATAACAACTATTTACATAACATTTCCATTGCATTAGGTGTAATGAATGATATAGAGAATGTTTAAAGTATTCAGGAAGATGTGAATAAATTGTATGCAAATAATACACTGTTTTATAAAGGGATTTGAGCATCTATAGATTGTGATATTTGTAGGGGTTGGTCCTGGAACCATTTCCTAGGATACTGAAGAGTGACTATTCTGTGTCTTCCTTTCGTTAAAAGGTTCCGAGATGATGAAATGGAATGCCTAGATGATGAAATGGAATGAGGTGAATGACATAGGCATTCTACCTAAGAATTAGTTACATACTGTGATGCCTCAACTGTTGATATGCTATCAAGATGTCTACTAAATGGCTAATGGATGGGTATTACCTCTGGCAGGGACACACTGGAAAAAGGCATGATTCATGTACCGTGTGGGGTAGAGTTGGACAGAATAAGATTTTATATGTAACTCACAATTTAAAATGTATGCACTGTTTATTTCTTGTATTTTCCATTTAATATTTTTTGACTGATAACAGGTAACTGAAATAGTGGAAAGCAAAACCATGGATAAGGAGGGATGACTTTATAATAAGTTTCAAACCACATTTCAGCTCTTCCTTATTCTGAGATTGTGGAAGACTATCTTTGTTCATTGGTGCTTTTGCAACAAAAGCAACACAGACTGGATAATTTACAAGAAATTTCTTATAGTCCTAGAGGTTGTAAAGTCTAAGATCAAGGTGCTAGTAGTTTTGGTATCTGTCTCAGCTTCTAAGATAGTACCTCATTGCTGCATCCTCCATAGGGGACTAGTGCTATGTCCTCACACAGCAGAAAGAACAGGAGGACAACAAACAAACAAACAAACCTAATCTAGTTTGCTCTAGTTCTTTCATAAGGCCCAAGCTACTCTTGAGATCAGGGCCCTCAAGACTTAATGACTTTCCAATAGGCCCCTCCTCTAAATACCAGCACAGTGGGGACTTTCAACATGACTTTTAGAGAGGACATGTATTCAAGTTGCAGCACTGTCTGACATTTCTGAGGCTACCTATGTGCAGTGCTATGGAAGCTCTGAATAAGTTAGAGGTGATAATGCCTAGTCATGCTCCATAAATGACAGAATTCTCCCATCAGTTATGACAGGTCAGTTAATCTATGTAAGATCTCTAAAAACCAGACCAGCAGTACCTAGCTACTCTAAAAATACGTAAGATTAATCACAGGCAGTGTCTGGCATGGATGTATGCTATATATTAAGCACTAAATAAGTGTTAGTACACTCCCTGATTTTATCTTATTTAATCTTTGTTCTCTGTCTTTTTTAAAATCTTCCTATTTTCTCCCTCATGTACAAGGAATTGCTCATTCTGAGAAGCTGTTTGGGAAGGGAGGCGTTGTAAGAACTCTCTCTGTTAACTGCCTCCCTCCAAACTCTGTTGTCTCTACAATTAAGTTTCCCTCTATCTTCTGAATTATTCCAGTTTAAAAGAACAAAATCTCATTGATCATACTAAAATGCCCACCATATCCTTCATTCATTGAGACCACATTCTGTCTACTGGTTGCTGCTATTTCCCAGTTGAAAATATCTTTAAGGGGCTATCTGCCTCATCCATGAAGGGTCATCTCCCTGCTCATGGTCTCAAGTCCCATCATGTCTCTATTACACATAGAGATAAGAGCATTACAAGATTTCCTCCAGGCCCTTTTCCACCCTCACTAACCCCATATACAGCTGTGATCTGGACTTGAGACTACTTTTACAGCAACAGAAATTTCTGTCTCTGATACTCTGGAGTACATAATATTAATTATTTTTTGAATATTACTCATGTACCTGTTCAGATAAAT
>NW_026000196.1:7526616-7579966 GCF_001458135.2 Marmota marmota marmota
TGAACTCAGGAAGTCTGGTCCTAGAGTCAAGTATTCTAAATTCCCATGACCTACCTCCACAACTCTCTAGAAGGTGCACAATCTACAGGTAGCATAAGATCAGAGGAATAGCACACATGAAAGGGAAAGTGAGAGAAATTATACTAATCACATACTTGCTTTGTTTCGGGTTTTCATCCCTAGATCTTGAAAAATGGATGCTACAGCTACCAAACTACATGTTCAAATCAGCAGTAAGGATTACGAGTATCCATTTCATTTATCTCAGCATAAATGTCACTGGTTCTCATTGATTGTAGGTTGGCTAGGTTATTATCCTGAGAGTAATACCAGAGCAGCCTGGTGTTGTGGCATACACCTACAATGCCAGCTACTCAGGAGGGCGAGGTAGAGGATCCCAAGTTTGAGGCCAGCCTGAGCAAATATAAAACTTAAAAAATGAGCTAGGGATACAGCTCAGAGTTAAAATGCTCCTGGGTTCAATTCCATATGCTACCAAAAAAAAAAAAAAGAACCGAGAAGAATATAAACTAGTAGACTATTTAGTTATCCCCAGTTAGCTTAGTTGCTCCCTTCTCCTATAAGGGAATGCTATACCCCCACAGATGGAATCCAGTGTCTCTCTTGCCTCAGGGTGGGTGTGCTTTTCAAACAAGTTCTTCTGAGGTGAAAGTGGCAGCGGCTCTTGACATCGCTCCTGATTCAAGTCAGATGGAAATAATAAGTATCAGTTTCCCATCTCAGCAAAAATTTAATTGTATCTCATGAACTCTGATTCAGTCAGAATTTATCTAAGCAGGGTGAATGTACTACAGTTCAGGTCTGGGTTACGTACTCCAATTCTAGAATCAGGTGACAGGATTGACCCACAACTTTCAGTGGGTTACATAGATGTTTAAATGAACAAATTTAACTTACACATAATTTCTTTTTTTATCAGCCTTAGAATCTTCCCAATAATACAATCAGAGCTCCTTGAGTAATATAGAAAAGGCATGAACTAGTTTAGATGAAAAGATTCTAGGAGAATTTCTGGCCTTAGGATATCAATCCATGGGCTTTTATTCCCCATAGGAGGCAAAAATTTCAGAAGGACTTGCATAAAAAGCCCTATCCGATATTGCAATATTTTCTCATCTTCCCAATTTAACTTTTTCCTAGTATTTAAATGACCCAGTCATTCCATAATTAACAAAGCAGATCAAAGAAAAGGCTTCTGTGTTATTTTTCTCTTTCTCATTTTCTTTGAAATATTATCGTCTGTAGCATCACCATCCCAAACCTGATTTTTCAATTCTTGCACAACACTGGACTCCAATACCATGTATTTTGTTTTTGAATGTCTTCCCTGTGCCTTTTGGTAGCCACTGATCTTGTCAAATTATGTATATTTTTTTCTAGATTAAAGACATATAATCTTATAGATAAGAAATGTAGAAGAGTGTGTGTGCATGCTTACACACACACACACACACACACACACATACACACACATTACCATGTACACGAAAAGATAAGAACTCTATGGGATAATTAGTAATTCTAAGACATTAATAAAGAACCCAGAGGAGAAAGATACTATCAAATCTTCTTAATATTCTACCTCAAATTCTATTACACAAAGCATTCTCCCAAACACCAATATGGTGGACACACCTATCCCTGCTGTTCAGATAGAACAGAGGAAGCTAAGAGAAGTTGAAATCACTGAGGACTCAGGAGACCTGGCCTCTTTTTGGGGTATAAGCAGACATAACTCTCTCTCTCTCTCTCTCTCTCTCTCTCTCTCTCTCTCTTTCTCTCTCTCTCACACACACACACACACACACACACACACACGACTATAAAGAAATGAATTAGTGTGAAGCTATAATGTTTTTGAAACATTCCTTACATGTGATTAATTCTATTTATTCAGGTTCTACACCAATCCATTTTGTTAAAAACTAGCCATGAAATCGAACTTTGATATTTCCACTGGTCTGATGACTATGTATGTAATATAAGCGTGCATAACTATCAACACAGGCTTGTGCAGTCTCAGGGATAATAGGCAAGCAAGAAAGAAACAGAAGAGGTGGAAAAGGTAGGGAAAATGTATAAAGAAGATAATGTTGAAGAGTGAGTAAGAAGAGGAGCAGGGAAGACTCTCAGTCTACAAAGGACACTGTCTATTTTTTTTGGTGTCATTTTTTTTATTAGTTGTTCAAAACATTACAAAACTCTGGACATATCATATTTCATACATTCGATTCAAGTGGGTTATGAACTCCCATTTTTACCCCAAATACAGATTGCAGAATCACATCAATTACACATCCACATTTTTACATAATGCCATATTAGTAACTGTTGTATTCTGCTACCTTTCCTATCCTCTACTATCCCCCCTCCCCTCCCCTCCCATCTTCTCTCTCTACCCCATCTGTTGTAATTTAATTCTTTCTCTTGTTTTTTCCCTTCCCCCTCAAATTCTCTTATATGTTATTTTGTATATCAATGAGGGTCTCCTTCCATTTCCATGCAATTTCCCTTTTCTCTCCCTTTCCCTCCCACCTCATGTCTCTGTTTAAAGTTGATCTTTTCCCCCTGCTCTTCCTCCCTGCTCTGTTCTTAGTTGTTCTCATTATATCAAAGAAGACATTTGGCATTTGTTTTTTAGGGATTGGCTAGCTTCACTTAGCATAATCTGCTCTAATGCCATCCATTTCCCTGCAAATTCCATGATTCTGTCATTTTTTAGTGCTGCGTAATACTCCATTGTGTATTACAACTGGAATTGAGGTCCTTGAAGAAGACATTGGAGTAGGTCAATGGGCAGGGTTACTCTCTTACAGCTCTTGTTACAAGGCAAGGACAATTAAGTTCAATACATATATCAACTCATTTAACTTTTCTCCACCCTAATGAAGCAGGTATGGTTATTATTATCCCATTTCCAGGGATAAGAAAACTGACCTCAAATGTCTAAGCAACTTGCCCAAGTTTATATAATAGTAAGAGATGAAGAGTCTGTGACCTAGAAACCCTGTCACTGCTTTTCACAGTGGCCGGACAAGAGTTGAGAAGGGCAAATGACAGACAGAGATAGAGAGGGGCTATTGAAGGACAGCAGTATTTAGTGCAAAGCATGTGGGAGGCACCCAGAGCATATTTCACAGGTATTGAAGAGATTCAGGTGGTAGAGACTCTGAGAGGGAATGTTGAATGTAAATGGGAAAAGGGATCCCTCATAAGATGCAGGTGGGCTAAAGAAGTGAGAAAGACAGGAGAGAACAGATAAAGAGAGTAATTCAGATAGCTAAAAGTTTCCCTTTACTAAAATGTCAGCCAGAATTGTAAGGTCAGAGTCAGCCCTTCCTAGATTCATCTCAGGAGTGGCTACCATCTTCACAGGCAGATCCCACACAGATGTACAGTGGTGAGATTCTAGGAGTTGATAATATCTATGTAGAGCTGAGCACAGTTATCCAGCAAAGAGTGGCCCCCCCAAAACTCTAACAAGCCCATTACTTGTTATACTTATTACCTTCTTTATATTGTGTACCTATTATAGGTTACCTGGTAGTGACACAAACACAGGAATTGTATTATGCCAAGTCTGAATCCCACTTTTGCCACTTATTATTCATTATATCTTTGGTAAATTCCTTGCCTTCTTGGTCTCATTTTTCTTTTCTCAGAAATGTTCCTAATAGATATCAGCCCAGTACCTGAAGCATCCTGACAACACCCCCCCCCCAAAAAAAAAAAAAACTGTTAGAGTTCAACATATTTTGCCATTATGATCAGCCAAAGAATTCATGCACAGCCCTTGCAGCTGACGGAGCTCACAGTTTAGCAGGAATGAGAAACATGTAAACAACCACAGTAGTGCCTGTCAGACACCCTGTAAACACAGGCACAATCTGCAGGGCAAGAGACTGCAGATTAGAGACTGCGTCACCTCATTTTTAGGAGGCTGCATTTGAGGGTATCAACAAGGTCAAGGTGACAACACAGCTGCTTCAGCAAAGCTTGAGGAATAGCAAACGGATTCCACAGGAGAATTTAAACTTGACTCTTAGAAATACCCAGGAAAATGGCAAGGTTGCATTATATGTTTAAATATAAATTTCATCAGAAGCCTGGGAAATATTTATGAGGTTCAGCATTCCGTCTACACACCTGAAAGCAAACCTTTGTCAAACTACAAATTCCATCACAAAGCAATTCTTCACATTATTTGGCAATCATTTGTCACGTAGTAATTATCCTATTAATCCAAATTAAACCCTTATCTTCTGCTCTTCATCCAAAGTGTGAATATAACAATTACTGGGGAGATGAAAACGGGGAGAATTTCAGAACCATACCTTGTCATGAGAATAGATGTCATGCATTTTTGGCAGCAAGGAAGAAATACAGTATTAACACATGTAAGAACTGAGATATAAGAATGTGTCTCATAAATACAACAAATTATAGGTTTTTAAAGGTCTTCCAAGTTCACATAGTGATCTTCTGGGAGAATCTATAGAAAGCAAGCAGGCTCAGTTATGGAGTACACTGGATTCTAGAATTTTCTTTTACATATCTAAAGACATTTACTTAATACAGGATCCTCTGGCATAGATCCCAAACACAGCAGCAGTGAGACCCACCACCATGGAGGAGCCTTGTGTGAATTTCTAATCATCCCCTGGAGGACCTGTTATTATTCAGAGTTTTGAACCTCACATTAGGAGACTCTATTCAGTAGATTGAAGTGTGTTTCTGAGATCTGCACTTTTTATTTGTTTGTTGTTTGCTGTTTTTATCATTTTTGATATATGACAGTTAATATGATTGTGGTTCATTTTGACATATTCATAAATGCATATAAAATAGTTTTCTCCATCTTAATCTTCAGAACTAATCCAGTCCCTTCCCTACTCCCTCCTCTAATCCCCTCCCTGTACTCTGTGGTCTTCAGTCTGTTTACATATTTAATTATTTTTAGCTGATGTATTATAGTTATACATAAAATTGGAATACATTGTGGTACATTCATACATGCACCTAGTGTCATTTGGTCATCTTCATATTCACCAGTTCTTACCCTTTATCTCCCCTCTTCCCTCTTATTTGATTCCCCATTTCTAGTGTGTTGATCTCCCTTCTGTTTCATTCCATTTTTCTCTAGCTTCTGCATATGAGAGAAAATATTCAACCCCTGACTTTATGAGCCTGGCTTATTTCACTTGGCATGATATCCTCCAGTTCCATCCATTTACCAGAAAGGGACATATTTCATTCTTCTTTATGGCTTAGTAGAACTCCATCGTGTATATATACCACATTTTCTTCATCCATTCTTCTACTGATGGGTACTAAAGCTTGTTTCATAAATTGGCCATTGTGGATTATGCTGCTATAAACATTGGTATGAATATAGCACTGTAGTATGCTGCTATTAGTTCTTCTAGATAAATACTAAGGAGTAGGATAACTATAGGGTTTTTTGTTTGTTTGTTTGTTTTTTATATAAGCTCTCCAAGAAATTCCCAGAGCTAAGAGTAGAAAATTAGTGACAAGTGACAAATGCAAATCTCACATGATATGAGAAGTCTTAGGCTGTTAGATAAAAATGCAGACTTCAGGCCACAGCCAGACTTATTGTATCAGAACTTGTGAGCTCTGAGCCTACATGCTCTATTTTAACTTCCCATGCATTAGACTTAGCTTCTGTCCTAGTCTGAACCGACTTACATGACAGAGGTCTATAAATTCATCTGCTAACAGTACCAGTCAGTTCAGCACTGGGGACAGCTCTGAGTTTAATTCATTTTTACCTACTGGACTTGTTATGGAACTCTGGGTGAGTTCCATAGCCAACGAAAGTCTTAATGGCTCAGCTGTGAAGTATTCAGAGGTCATTGTGAAGATTAAATTGTAGCCAGTTTAAAATCCCTAGTAAATTGTCTGGCAGATAGTGAGTATTGAATATTCACTTCTCCCTGCCACAACTTTATTTATCTCTTAATAATATGAACTCACAGATTTGAGAAAGTTCAGAATTTTTGTCAAGTAATTATGATCAAAACAAAAATAAGATAATTTTTCACTTCTGCTAAAATCATAAAATAAAAATAAGGATAACACCAATTTCTGATAAGGCTGAAATGAAACTGGAACACGAATACGTTGTTGTAAGCAGTATACATTGGCAATGTCTGCTGAAAATTTGATGTGCTTTTAGATTTTTTTTAAGTGATCAGATTTTTTTTTTATTTAACCATTGTCTTCCTGGGAAATTTACTTGAGAAAACTGCATTCAAGAATGAAAAATATTAATTTTTAGAAAGATGATCATTTCAGCATTATTCAAAAAATAAAGAATTTTACAACAGTCTGAGTGTCTAACAAGATATTGAACAAGAAACATCAGATTAGATGTAATGTTATCGCAAAGGTTTAAATATGTCCCCCAAAGTTCATGTATGGGAAACTTAATCCCCAGGGCAACAGTGTTAAAAGGTGGGACCTTTATGAGGTAATCAGATCCCTAGGGCTCTGTTGTGTGAATGAATTGCTGCCGTTAGTGCAAGACTGAGTGAGTTATCAAGGGAATATATTCATAATAAAATAAGGATCTCTCTTTCTCTCTTACGCACTCATGGCTTTCTGCTTTCTACCATGAGATGACAGGTGAGAAAGTCCTCACCAAATATGGGGCTTGACTTTGGACTTTCCAGTCTCCAGAACTTTAAAATACAAATTTCTATTGTTCCTCATAAATTTCCCAGTTCATGGTTTTTCATTATAGCAACCTCAAAACATACTAAGGCAATATGAAGCCAATACAAGTAAAAACTAAAATTACACAGATAAAGGAAAAAGTCACTATATTATAATTTGAGAAAACCAAAGTATAAAATTGTATCTATTCCATGATTATAAATTTAAAGCATTTATATGTAGAAAGCATGGAAAATGAATAATTAAGTGGCTATATGGATGAAATGTTATGGTTTTGCTTCACACACAGAGGGTTCTGATATAAAGCCACCTTGAACATCTCTGATAATCACAGAAAAATATAATTTATATAGAGATCCACCCTATGTGGCCCTAAACAGAAGCATATCAGGTTTCCTTGACAGGAAACCAAAAGGAGGGTATCCACATGTGCAAGTCAAACTGGACATAGGAAACTGAGACAAGCCCAGAATCATGTGCAAATGCAGGGCAGGAAGGGAGCATTGGTGCACAAGGCAGCTGCACTCGGACGGGATCAGTAGTGTGGATACCCTCATTGGATTGTTAGGTCATGAGGCATGGACAGATCCCTTTGGCTCAATGAATCAGGAGTGGAACCAGCAAGAGTGCATTTTCACATACAGTTTAAAAAGAATTGTGAATCAAGAGCAGAGCCAGGCACTAGTTTTGATGCCTTAGAGAACAGATTACTCCTGTCCTGTGCCTTCCCCTCTCCTCCATGTCTCTACCTGCTCCAAGGTCATGCTCAATACCCTGGGCAGAGTTTTGTTAATTAGAATTATGCAGGGAATGTATTCACTTACTAGGGCAATCATAATAAAGTGACTCAGATCAGTAGATTCAGCTACCAAAATTTATAGTCACACAATTCTGGGGGCTGGAAATATGAGATCAAGATGTCAACAGGGTTGGCTTTCTGTGAAGGTTCTCCTCTTGGCTTGTAGATGACAATCTTTTAACTCAAATCTTCACATCATCTTTCCTTTGTAACTATCTATGCACCAATCCTCTTCTCTTGTGGACACCAATCAGATTGAATGAGGAACTGTCCTAATGACCTCATCTTAAGTTAATCACTTCTTGAAAGGCCACAAAATACAGTTACGTACTGAGATTCTGGAGGGTTAAGACTTCAACGTATGAATTTTGGGGTTGAAACAATTCAGCCAATGGCAGTTGCCCTACTTAGCTCAGAACATGAAAAGACTCCTTTGAAAAAGATAGGTCTCAAGTCATGTGACACTGTATGTGCCTGGGTAGAGAGACTCTGGGGTCTGGGAAATATCTTAATGACTGTCTGTCCTAAATTATTATTTTATATAATAGGATGAGGCTTGGGCATTACATCGGTCTCACAGAACTTTAGCCGGTGAGTTCACTGCTCATTCTTTGAATCTTCTTTACCAATTGGCACACTAAACAAGGCTTCACTTCTTAATTTCATCTTCCTCATTCCTGGACTTTCCTTTGATGATTGTGTCCTAAACAGGGGTCCCTATAGATGCTGACCTCAGTATGGAAGAATTCAGAGCAAAGGTCAGAGAATAGCAAAGACTCATGCTTCCCACTCCTGAGGTATGGCTCTATGGGATACCATGGCAGGTCAGGGAGTAAAAGGCTCTATCATATCCCAGATGAGGCCTTTCCTCTGTAGGATCCTGGCACAAGCAGAGTGGAGGAGCAGTTCTCACCAGAGGATTCTACTCCCCCACCTAGCAAGAGGAAAGCCCAGGTCAAGATAATCCCTGATCCTGGGGATCAGTCAGACCATGGCATTGTCTCTCTGTGCTCCCCATCTGACCTCTTCTCCTTACTCACCCTTTCTAGCACTCTAGCATGCTGATCCTTAGACATGCCAGGTATCCTTGTTCTGTCTGAGGAATTTGTAGTGGTCACTCATCTCTCTGTGAGACACTTCCTTCAAATATCCACATGGCAATGTCCTTTATATTCTCCCACTAAAATCTATTTGATCATCCCGTTTTAAATTGCAGGCTCTATGCCCTCCAGTCCGGACCTCTTACCATCTATTCCATTTATGTGTTTCTATAGCAATTATCATATTCTAATATATTCTGTGATTTATTTAGTTATTTTTTTGTTTATGGTCTATCTCAGTACAATTTTAGTCACAGCAAATTTTAGGAAGTAAGCAGATATTCAATAAATAGCTATTGAATGGAATGAATGAATGAATAGCAGTGTGGGACAACTGAACACTCTTTCTTATAGGCAATTTAAGTTATTCAATAACGAACATGGAAGGAGAGAAAAAGGGGTGATTATAGAAGGGGGTGATTGGTTATTCTTCTGTGTCCTGAATTGGATTGTAGAGGCATAAAAATTTCAACTGTCATTATATAATAGCTATAAGTCTTATATTTACTGAAAATCTATTTGACTCCAGTCAATTCACAATGTTGCATCACACAACAACTACATTTTAAAGGTCCAAAAAAGTCCAGAAAAAAAACCAAACAGGGCACTGGCTCAAGGTCACACAACAAGTAAGAAGAATGAAATCAGCACTCAAATCCAAGTCAGTCTAGCAGTCCATTGCAGTCCATTGTCATCCAGTTAGTAACACAGCAGATGCTAACACTTCATCTTTATATTCCTGGAGGAACAACATTGTAAATGGGGGGAAATTCATTTTCTAAAGATTTTGAGAAAGACTTAGTCTGATCGCATGTGGTGAGCCGCTTCTGCCGTTTATGCAAATAATGGTCACCATTACATGATGGCGCTGGCTCCGCTGTGGTCTGTGACAAACAACTCCTTGTTTGGGAGAGTTGGCGCATGACTTTTCATCACTCTATGAGAAAGCTCCACGTGGCTGCTTTGCATTGGGGCTTGAGATGCTTTATTAAGGCTGGGAGGGGCATCCGAGGAGATTAGGAGACTAGAAGAAGAACTATCAGGGGCCTGAATAAAGTTGTTGAAAGAAGATTCTTGGGTTGCGTCTTTCTTGCGGGCAAGAAGTCGCGCGCAACAATGCAACAATCGCAGTTTTATTGTATTCTGAATACCAACTCAATTCTTCTAGAGGAACCCCAATTCCGTGTTATTGATCAGTTTTAGGGTGTGTCCTCTAGCATTTGATATTAATGAATGTTGAAATATATCTTACATGATGAGGGAATTTTATAAAGTGAAGAGAATTAAATATTTACAGCATTACCACTCTTTTTTTTTTTCTTTTTTATATTCTTTCTTTAGCGTGCCGGGATGGGGTAACAAATGGGCAGTAAGTGCCATTGGCTTTCCTAGACAAAGGATTCATTTGTGCATGTTCCTGCCCATCATCACATGAGTCTGCTCAGCTAGGGGACAGATCCCACAAGATGTGCACAGCAGGCCTGGGACTGCTTCTATTCTGTAGTCACATATGTCTGAAACAGGTATGAATCACATCACATAAGAGAGAGGTAAAGAGCATTCATTTTTCCTAAAGTGGAATTTAATATATGTTTTCAGTTCCCATTTTGACAGGTGCAAACATTTAATCTGAATAGATTTAAATCCTAGGCAGCTGGTTCATGGTTTCCTTACTGTGGAGGAGAGGCCATCAGATGCCATGTTTTGCTGAAGATCGGAGTAGAACAAATATCCTATCCAACAGAACAGGCAGAGCATTGTTCACACTCTGAAATAAACCAGCAAACCCTCTTCATCTTCCCTGATTTCCTCATCTGAGATGGTTAGTTTCCTGTGTCAATTTAACTAGGTTAAGGGTTAGATGCCCGGCTAGCTGGCAAAACATTATTTCTAGGTATGTCTTTGAGGGTACATTTTTGGAGGATATTAGTATCTGATTTGATGGACTGAGTAAAGAAGATCCATCTTTAATTCTAAGAGATTTTGATAGAATGTTTTGGGTCTTCTAGGTGTAGAATCATATCATATGCAAATAGTGATAATTTGAGTTCTTCTTTTCCTATCTGTATCCCTTTAAATTTTTTTGTCTGTCTGATTGCTCTGGCTAGAGTTTCAAGAACTATGTTAAATAGAAGTGGTGAAAGAGGGCATCCCTGTCTTGTTCCGTATTTTAGAGGGAATGCTTTTCAATTTTCTCCATTTAGAATGGTGTTGGCCTGGGTCTTACCATGGATAGCCTTTACAATGTTGAGTTATGTTCCTATCCTTAGTTCTTCCAGCATTTTGAACATGAGGGGATGCTGTATTTTATCAAATGCTTTCTCAGCATCTATTGAGATGTTCATATAATTTTTATCTTTGAATCTATTGATGTGATGAATTACATTTTTTGATTTCCATATGTTGAACCAACCTTGCATTCCTGGGATGAACGCTACTTGATCTTCATGCACTATCTTTTTGATATATTTTTGTATTTGATTTGCCAGAATATTATTGAGAATTTTTGCATCTATATTTATTAGAGATATTGGTCTGAAGCTCTCTTTCTTTGATGTGTCTTTGTCTGGTTTTGGAATCAGGTGATATTGGCCTCATAGAATGTGTTTGGAAGTGTTCCCTCTTTTTCTATTTCATGAAATAGTTTGAGAAGTATTGGTGTTAGTTCTTCTTTAAAGGTCTTGTAGAACTCAGTTGTGTATCCATCCAGTCCTGGGCTTTTCTTTGTTGGTAGGCTTCTGATGGCATCCTCTATTTCTTGCTTGAAATTGATCCATTTAAATTGTGTATATCATCCTGATTTAGTTTAGGCATATCATATGCTTCTAGAAATTTGTTGATGCCTTTGATATTTCCTATTTCATTGCAGTACAAATTTTCAAAATAATTTCTAACTATCTTCTTTATTTCTGTAGTAATATTTCCTTTTTCATCATGGATGTTAGTAATTTGAGTTTTTTCTCTCCTTCTCTTCATTAGCATGGCTAATGGTTTATTAATTTAATTTATTTTTTCAAAAAATCAACTTTTTGTTTTGTCAAGTTTTTCAATTCTTTTGTTTCAAATTCATTGATTTCAGCTCTGATTTTAATTATTTCCTGTCTTCTACTGCTTTTGGGGTTAATTTTTTCTTCTCTTTCTAGAGCTTTGAGATGTAATGTTAGGTCATTTATTTCTTGATGTTTTCTTCTTTGAAGGAATGAACTCCATGCAATAAACTTTCCTCTTAGCACTGCCTTCATAGCATCCCAGAGATTTCAATATGTTGTATTGGTATTCTCATTTACCTCCAAGAATTTTTTAATCTCCTCCTTGATATCTTTTGCAACCCATTGTTCATTCAATAGTGTATTATTTAGTCTTGACTTGTTGGAGTAGCTTTTATTTTTTAATTTTATCATTGATTTCTAATTTTATTCTATTGTGGTCTCCAATGGCATTTCTTACAGAAATAGAAAAAGCAGTCATAAAATTCATCTGGAAAATTAAGAGACTCAGAATAGCCAAAGTTATCCTTAGCAAGAAGAGTAAAGCTGGTGACATTACTATTCAAGAACTTAAACTATACTACGGAGCAATAGTAACAAAAACAGCATGGTGTTGCCACCAAGATAGACCTGTAGGACAATAGTGCAGAATAGAGGACAGAGTCTAACCCACATAACTTCAGTTATCTTATGTTAGACAAAGGCACCAAAAATATACATTGGAGAAAAGATAGCCTCTTTAACAAATAGTGCTGAGAATACTGGAATTCTACATGTAACAAAATGAAATTAAACCTCTATCTCTCATCATGCATGGAACTCAACTCAAAATAGATTAAGGACCTAGGAATCAAACAAGAGAACTTTCACCTAATGAAAGAAAAAGTAGGCCCAAATCTCCACCATGTTGAATTAGGCCCCAGCTTTCTTAATAAGATACCTGTATAACAAGAATTAAAACCAAGAATCAATAAATGGGATGGATTCAAACTGAAAACCTTCTTCTCAGCAAAAGAAACAATCAATGAGGTGAATAGAGAGCCTACACAATGTGAACATATATTTACCACAAGCATGTCAGAGCACTAATCTCTAGGATACATAAATCACTCAAAAAACTTAACACCAAAAATAAATAAATAAATAAATAAATAAATAGCACGATAAATAAATGGGCCAAGGACCTGAATAGACACTTCTCAGAAATTGATATACAATCAATTAACAAACATAAGAAAAAAATGTTAAACATCTCTAGCAATTAGAGAAATGCAAATCAAAACTAAGATTTCATCTCACTCCAGTCAGAATGGCACATATTAAGAATAAAAACAAGAATAAGTGTTGGTGAGGATGTAGAGAAAAAGGCATACTCATACATTGTTGGACTACAAATTGGTGCAGCCAATCTGGAAAGCAGTATGGAGATTCCTTGGAAATCTGGGAATGGAACCACCATTTGAGCCAGCTTTCCCACTCCTCGGTTTATACCTAAAGGACTTAAAAACAGCATACAACAGGGACACAGCCATATCAATGTTTATAGCAGCACAATTCACAATAGCTAAATTATAGAACCAACCTTGATGCCCTTCAATAGATGAATGGATAGGGAAACTTTGGTATATATACACAATGGAACATTACTCAGCATTAAAAGAGTATGAAATCATGGCATTTTCAGGTAAATGGATGAAATTGGAGAATATAATGCTAAGTAAAGAAAGCCAATCCCCCCAAACCAAAGGCTGAATATTTTCTTTGATATGAAGATGTTGACTTATAATGGTGATTGGAGCAGGGAGCATGGGAGGAATGGAAGAATTTAGATAGAGCAAAGGGAAAGGAGAGGAAAGGAGCAGGCAAGGGATGATGGTGGAATGAGTTAGACATCATTACCCTAACTACATACAATCAGTGTCTTGAAAAATTGTGCTCTATATGTGTAATATGGAATGAATTACATTCTAACATCATATGTAACAAATTATAATAAATTTAAAAAAATAAAAAATACATCATATTATTTAAAAAACAATTTAAAAAATTAAAAAAAAAACAAGATCCACCTTGACCAAGGTTGACAGGCATCATCCACTCTGAGGGAATATAATGTAAAGCAGAGAAAGGGCAAATTTGCTCTCTACTTGAGCTAATGTATCCATCTTCTCCTGCCCTTGAACATCAGATTCCCTGGTTCTCAGACCTGTGAATTTGGATTGAGATTGGCACTATCAGCTCCCCTAGTTCTCAGGCCTTTGGGTTTAGATTGGATTTTCCCAGGCATTAAGTTTGCAGATAACAGATATGGGACTTATTAATCTCCATAATTATATGAGTCAACCCACCATTATAGAAAATCTATATATCTCCTATTATTACTTTTCCCTGAAGAACTCTAACTAATACATCTCCCACATTTTCATCATCTTTTTCTGGAGAGCATCCTATAGCCCCTGTGTACTCAACCATACCAAGAACTCTCCCTTCCTGTTAGAAGATCATAGAAATATGAAGCAACTCTTAGCATAAAGCCTAGGCTTTCTCTCTCAAACATATTAAAGGCTGAGACTTGAGCTAGAATCCAGGATATGGGGCACCTTATCCAGGACTCAAATTCAACTCAGTTCTCCCTTTGCTCTCCTGACTCCCTCTTCTACACACAGCCCATGGACTTTTTTAATAATCTGGGAGCAAATTTGCTCAGATCTCTATTCCTTTTTCCCAATCCACCATAGATAACTGAGGTTTATCCTCCCTATTATTTGTAGCTTAGAACTTTAAAGATAAAAGCTTACATTCTCCAAATCCCTAAGCATATCCCTTCAAAATCCATCAGGGAACTCAAAAGCCTAGAATCGACTTCTCTATTTTCTGGGTCCTGCTGTAATAACTCTAACTTGAGGCAGAAAATCCTTTCATAGTCTGAGAAGAGTCTTAAGTTTAAAAAATTATCAGAAAAAAAACAACTAGCAAAATAATAACGTTCTAGCCACCTTACCCAATGAGCAAAATAGGTGGCCAAACTCATCTATAACCATGACAATCCTGCTCAGACGAACTGTTAGGCATATCTGTGTTGTCAGGGACATGTAAATAAGGAGAATTCTGAGCAAGGCAGTCACATATCCTCTTGCTTCCTGGCAGGTTTGTGTCTGTCAAAGCCTGAGAGTTTTATTTTTTATTTTCATATTTTTCCAACTAGTCTGTCAGCTACTATGTGCATGGCCTAAACTGGTGCTTCTCAAACTCCTGCAAGTCACTCAGGACATGGTCAAAATACAGACTCAAATTCAGCAGATCTGGGGTATGGTCCAAGATTCTGTTTTTTAAAAGAGCAGCCAGAGGCAAAAAGTGCTGGTCCATGGACCCAACTTGAAGTACAAAATATTAGCTTGAATTCACCTGCCAGTTTAACACATGGACTCTATCCTTCAGACATACAAAATATTGACAACTTTTAATTTTGTATCTTTTATTTGTGCTGTTTGACCTCTGTCAAGGAGAACTACCCAGAGTAGATGATCATGTATATCTGTTTTCTTCAGTGCTCAGACCAAGCTTTCATGATACTTTGTTTCATTTATGTCTGTCCAGTTTTGGGTTTTTTTTTTGGATACAATTTCATGTCATAATACATCATACTGCACTCTGGCTCTAGGGATTTATTTTTTCATCTGATTATTAAATGATGTGATTATGTGCTTCCTTTCTCATTACCTAATACAGTGTGGGGTCTAAATCAGATAATAGTGATTGCTCTAATGGATAAATGATCAAATGAATGAAGCTTAAGGCCTGACAGGTAGACAAAGATGTGAAAAAAAAAAACCCTATTCTCCCAACTACTAATCTTGATGAGGACAGAGACAACTGTCTGTAGGTCACAAGGCCTGTGACAGAAGAAGGACCAAAGACCCTGAGATTTTGTTTTGTCACTAATGAGATGAATTGATCTGTGTGAAGCTATTCAACTTGTACCTCCAGCACTCTGGGAAGCAACCAGAAATTGGTGAAGATGAAGATGTTCCCTGCTGCTCAAGGTCTCCGGGGAGAACCTCACCACATAGTGCAGATCACAAGGGGATGTGCATGATGATCATTACCTTTTGAAGATGGGTGCATTCATTTCTGCAGAAGCCAGTTCCAGGTTTATTCCCATTAATCCCCTGCTTGATGAGAACGGCAGGGTGTACTGCTAATGGTTCCTGGTTGCTTTTGGGCTGATGTGAAATGCATGTGATAATTAGCTAACTAATTTAGTTCTGTTCTCATTATTTTTAATATAAAACGGTTTTGTAGGGATTTTTTTTCTACAATGATTTCTGGTCTAAATCCTTATTATCGCCATTGAAAATAAGCCAATAGCATTCTTCTCCCCATTCTCTGGGGTATCTTTCTTGTTCACTTTTCCTAGTGTTTTCTAACCTGCTTATGTATGACCTGTTATCTACATTAAACATGGAAAGCCTTTGGATTTCTCCCTCATGACTTCTCTTTTTGGTCACAAGACTTTCATTGCTGTTGGATTTCCTCTTAAATGTTCAGAGATTAGTGGAGATTTTTTTTTCCCCACAGTTCTTGGGGCAGAAAGAAGTACATAAGATTTACTTAGCACTTTCTGATACTACAAGAACACTGACTTTCCAATCCGACACGTTAACATCCCAGATGTATGACATGAGCCACTCTCTGGGACTGACCCATCTGTTCTGAGTCTCAGCCACCTGGTGATTATGCAGAAAGAGCAGAATGTGGCTTTTTGTCCTGGCACGGTCATTAGGTTTTAGGACCTTACAAATCCCTGCATTTACAACCTGCTCTGCAGATGCCCTGTAGGATTTTTGATGGTTCATTGTGTTGAGTTGCTTTAAATTAGTTGAATTTACACCTTCTTCTTAGAAACACATTCTTATTTTTGAACAAATCAATACTAGACAGTCTTACATATAGGAAAATTTCTAGCTAATATTGTAAGTTATATTATATGATTTTACCTATGTTGAAACTCAGCTACTTTATCGGCAAAACTCATCTACTTTATAAGATGCTCTCTGGAGTTCACTTATCTGAAATATGATAACATGAACCATGGAATGGTATAACAACATTTAAATCTCATATGCACTGTGTTACCATGGTATGGCTTTTCAAAAGATGGCCATAAACCCTCTGATATTCTTCCTGATGACAGATGGGGTCTAATTAATTTTTCTCTCCATTATCTGGGCTGGGCTCAGTAAACTGCTTTACCAGGAGAAGTTACATTCAAAATTTCTGAGAGCAAGATATCAGAAACTTTGAAGCCAATCTATTGGATGATTGACAGCCCACTGCACAGGATATCAGACACCATATAAAGAATCTAACTACTCTTATACTGCCATGAGGAAGCCCAGGCTCAACAGGTGGACAGGAGAAGGAGAAAGAGAGAGAGCTTCAAAGCCCCTGATTAGGCCATCTCAGTTCAGGAACGATAGATAGATAGATAGATAGATAGATAGATAGATAGATAGATACATGTCATTGTGAATACCCAATTCAACAGAGCTTTCAGTTGACTTCAGCCACAGCTATGGGTAGGAAAATCAGTGAAAGAACCATTCATCTGAACCCAGTCAATTCACAAAGCCATGAGAGATCATATTGAAGTGTTTCTGTATTTATTTCTGTGTTAAGCTAGTAAGTTTCAGATGATTTGTTAAACAGTTATAGAAAGAAGAATAAATAAGCAAATTTTTCAGTATCCTCATAAATAAGCAGATATATTGATGTTATCTCTTATGAATATTGAGGATATTTAAGTATAAGTAGGTCAGTCCTTTAACACATTACCTGCAAGAGGAGATTCTTAATATTTTCATTTTCTCTTTCTTTCCAGTTCTAACAATCTCTCAGGTGACACCCCATTAGATCTGTATTTTATCTTCTAAAATTCAGCTGTCTGAAACATACTTAGAAAAAAAGAGACACTTAAAATCATGCATTTATTTCTTTAGTCACTACTTTTAATAATAGGTAAATTTTGGCCATAGAGAAACACCAAAGAAAAAACATTCTGGAGAATTAAGTTTTACAGAGTTCAGGGTATATCTTGTATTTTCCAGTTTATTTTGAATTTTCCCAACTTAAGTGTAAACCTTGTTAATGTCTGCTATTCTTCTTCAAGCTATCAGGGCACAATCTACAGAACATGCTATTAATGTCCACTGATCACTCAGTCACTGTTTCTCATTGTCATAGAGTCATCATGCAGCAACCTGTCCCTACACAGCAGATCCATGGCTCCTATGATTTTTTTTTTTTTTACTGTATTCAATTTTCCACCCATGGGTTTTTCACTTATTGGTCATCTGTAACATCTTAGACATGACAGGATAATTGTTTCTAGAGATATTTCTGGACCCCCTGGGACAATGGCCAGACTGCAGATATCTTCCTTTAGGTGAGATGCTCCTCCATAGTTCTGCTGGCTCTGGTAGGTCTGGGTGGCATGACAAAAAAGAGTCTACTGGGAAGAATTCAACAGACATACCTAACAGGCCCATGAATATCCTAATATCTAGCCCATCTGAGGGTTAGAGAGAGTCCACCTGAGAGACAGTAAGCTGCAGCTGTTCACACTGATCCAGCTCTTTTGTCCCCATAGTAGCCCAGCCCATAGGACTCATCTTCCTGCTTCCCCTGATGGGATGGGGGCTCTTTCATGCCCCACTTGATTGGGGCCTTAGAAGTTTTTTCAACCCTTGCTAACCCCAATGCCTTCTCTCTGGGGTCTGGAATTCATTCAGCAAGCTGCTGTCTGTGGCCTTAATTCACATAAGATACAGTAGCTAGAACCAAACTGCCATCATGGTTGTATATTACCACTCCTAGAGATGAATAAGGAAAACAAAACAAAACCAAGCCTTGAGTGACAGTGCCGTTCACAATGAGCCAAACAAAGGTCAGTCATCTCTCTCTGGAAAGCACTGCACATTTACTAGCATCATCCCAATAACCATAATAATGACTGCTAATATCCAGAGAGCAACCATATGTTCCATGCATTGTGCTCAGCCTAATCTTATAAGTTAGATATTGCCATTAGGCATGTACCATAGAGAGGAAATGGAAGGCAAAGAACTTGAGGGAATTCCTTAAAGCTGCACAGTGAGCAAGGAGGAGAGCCAGGTTCCAAACCAGTGACAGTGGCAGAGCTTGCTCCAGTAACTGCACCACAGTGCTACCCAGAGGCTCACTAGCCTTGCCAGCCCACTGCCCCTAGGTCTGCAGCTCAGTGATGACACAGCCCAGGAGGCCTATGGCAGTGTAGTCTAGAGATGGCATGGGAGCTGTCTTCAGATCACTGCCAACATAATGAGAGAAGCAGAGAAGACTTACCCTCCCCCCCCAAAAAATTAGCAACTCTGACCCCATGATTAGGCTTACACTTCTCCTATCCAATAGTGGCATGTTTACAGGATTTTAAATTCTTGTGTTCCTTTAAAGAATTACAATCTTGGAAGCACCTCAAAAATTTCACATTGCTTAACTATATTTTTCTGGTTCTGCCCTACTTTGAATTCCTGGTGGGAAATAGTGTAATTATTTGTGAAGATTACCTGGAAACATAACATTTTTTTTCCTCCTCTCACCCACGTGTCCTTCTTAGCTATCACTCTCCTTAAATTGAAGTGGAAATGATTTCATAAATTAGAAAGTCCACAAATGCCATTCAGACATATTACTTTTTATAGTTAATTTGTATTTAATTTTTCTTTACCTACTTTTAAACAACAACTCTTTTCCAGGGTTTTAATTAAGCTTGAGTTGTTCAAAAGTCTATGTTTTCTCTCTTATTAATAGGGGATTTAAAAATTCTCCCAGCCTTTTTATATTTAGCCATTGTGTATCCTTCGTGTGAATAATGAACAGGCTATGTAGCCTATATTTCTAATTCTTATTCCTTGAAACTGAGTAATTCAAATTCTCAGGAAATTCAGAAGGATCCCCTGAGGAATTTGATTTGGTTTTTGGCTGTACATATGGCATTCACAGAAACCCTAACTTGGTGACTTTATTATTCAAATAAATATAGAAAGATCAAAATGTAGATGGTTTTAACAATGTGAATTAGAAATAAGAATCTTGTAATTTTTTCCCTTATGATTTCTTAAAAATAACAACAGAAACGAGGATGATTGTTAGTTTTGAACTTTACAAGTTCTAATTGAGTGACTAAAAAGATTGCTCTTGTAACAGCAAGTTGTACCCCAAAACTACTAGATATAACAAAGGAAAGTTGAAGTAAAATGGTGTTTATTTCTTTCCCCACACCTGCATTACCCAGAGAGAAACAATACCAACTATAATGAGAAACAAGGAGATGGATTTGTTTGTTTGTGTGTGTGTGTGTGTGTGTGTTTGTTTTAATCTTTGGCTCTAAAGAGACACAACTGATCAGGTGGTAAACAAAGGTTGCTTTTTATAGCCTAAAGATAGGCAAGGGTGTTTCTCATGAAAATCTTAAATGGAACAAGGCAAAACAAATCCATTTTTAAGTGAATATTTTCAAGATTCTTAATTCTCTTATTTGAGTGTGGGCTGATGGACCAAAACTTGAATCATTCATCTCAGATGCTGTAGTCTGCCCAGATGGGAGCCCTGCTTGTGCACATATATCTGTGTGGTTCTTCTGTAGCATGGAATTGATTTTACTCAACATTGCAGAAAACTGCTTGAGGCTAAACTATACTACCCCTGAGTGAACTTCATCCTAACCAACCTTTACCTTGGA
This sequence comes from Marmota marmota marmota, assembly GCF_001458135.2. Lineage (NCBI taxonomy): Eukaryota > Metazoa > Chordata > Mammalia > Rodentia > Sciuridae > Marmota > Marmota marmota. The sequence continues at coordinate 7,547,002 of NW_026000196.1, forward strand.
GTTGGGTCAATAAGTTTCTGCAGCATTGGCCAATAATCTCTAGCTCCTCAAGTGGAAAGGTATAGCCTGGTTCCTCCCATTTTCTTCTGTCTGATCAGGTATATTCTATATGTTTCTGTACCTTTCAACAACACGCCAGTTACATCTGATCATTCCATAAGTCATGATAAGACAGATGCCATTCTTTAGTGTTCCCTCAATGTTTGGTCTGGATCAGCTGGGTTAGCATGGGTTCAAAGAATTCAGAAAAATCTCTTTCCATGTCTGACCTTCCCAGAGGGTCTACAGTGTGGTCCATGTAATACTTTGGGGATGATGATGAATATTTTAGGAGGTCAGAACAATCCACAGCAAAAACCATAGTCCCAGAACATTAAGAAACAGATTATCCTGAACTAGAATTATGACAAACAAGGGCCACATATGTGAGATAATCTTTAAAATAAATGTCATGAATTTCTATCCCAGGAAAGGAAAATTAGAGCTTGTGGACTTTTTTGCTGATAAGAAATGCCTGGCTAACGAGAGCCTTGTTCCCAATTCATTAAAAGACCAATCTTACCCTAATACAAATCCAGACACAAATAACAGATCAGTAAACCTGAGGAATATGGACCCCAAATCTTCAACAAAATACTAGCAATATGAATCCAGAAACATATTAAAAGAATAATGCACTTTGGCCAAAAGGGATTTATCCTTGGATTACAAGGCTGGTTTAAGATATGAAAATCAATGGCAGGTTAATAAAAAAGAAGGAAACCATATGATAATTGTAATATATGGAAGAAAATTATTTCACAAAGTCCAATACCTTTTCATGATTAAAAAAACAATTAAGCTAGGAATTGAAGGGATCATTATACATCACAGTGAGAAGCTGGATGCTTTCCCTCTGAGATTGGGACAAAGCAAAGATGTCCCCTCTTACTACCCTTATTAAAATAAGAAACAAAATATAATTTAATATTATAATAAGGATAATATTAATAATGTTAAGGTCATTATTTTAATTAAGAATTAAGTATCATTAATGTTAATTAATAAGAAAGTAATTATTATAAAAATAATAATATAAAAAATTAAAATAGAAATAAAGGACATCCTGGTTGCAAAGAAAGAAGAAAAGTGATCACTATTTACAGTTTACATAATCTTGCATGCATAAAATACCCAAAACCCACAGAAACACTATTAGAAGTAATAAATGAGTTCAGAAAGTTTACAGGATAAGCTATCAAAATTCAGTATTTCTAGCTGGGTGTGATGGTGCATGTTTGTGATCCCAGCTGCTCAGGAGGTTGTGACAGGAGGATCACAAGTTCAAGGATAGTCTCAGCAACTTGGTGAAACCCTGCCTCAAAAATTGAAAAAATAAAAATAAAAAGATCTGTGGAAGTAGCTCAGTGGTAGAATGTCTCTGGGCTCAATCTCCAGCACCACAAATAAATACTATTTCTGATCTGGATAGGGTGACATGCTTTTGTAGTACCAGCTACTCAGGAGGCTGAGGCAAGAGGAATGCTTAAGCTTAGGAGTTGGAGACCAGCCTAAGTAACATAATGAAATAATCTTAAAAATAAATGTCTTTAAAATAAATAAATAATTTCTATACATCAGCAATAAATAATCTAAAAGTTAAATTAATGCTACTCTTTTTTAAAATTCCACTGAAGTTAAAGTGCAAAATAAATATTTGGAAATAAATTGAAACAAAAAAAAATGAGAATTCTACAGTGAAAACCTCAAGATTTTTTGACAAGGAGATCTAAATAAACGATGAGATATTCCTTGCCATGGAATGTGGTTAAAATGGTAACAATACACACATCAATCTATGGATTCAATACAATTCAATTCCTATCGACATCTAAGTGGCATTTTTGTTGTTGTTAGAATTGACAAAGCAGATCATAAAATTCACATGGAAATCTCAAAATAGGCAAATCAATTGTTGAAAAACAATAAAAAGGGAAGATTCCAATTCTCAGTTTCAAAACTTATTGCAAAGATAAAATGATCACCCTGTAGAGTAGTCACACTGGCCCAATGAGAGATTTACAAACAGAAATGAAAGAGTAGAAATAAACCATTATGTTTATGGTCAATTAGTTTTCAACAAAGATACCAAGGCAAGTAAATGAGAGGAAACAGAGTTCTTTTCAATAAATGGTGCTGAGAAATTTAGTATTCACAAATAAAAGAATAAAATTGGACCCCTACCTCAGGCCATACACAAAATCTAATTCAAATGTATCCAAGATCTAAATATAAAAGCTAAAACTATCAAACTCTTAAAAGAAAATGTAGGAGTTAATTTTCATGATTTTTAATCAAGCAATGTTTTCTGAGACGTAAATCCAAAATTGTAAACAATAAACTTTTAAAATAAAACTATTTTTGGTTTAATCTACATGAAAAACTTCTTGGCCATACATGGTGGCTGAGGTAGGAGGACCCATGCTCAAAGCCAGCCTCAACAATTTAGTGAGGTCCTAAGCAACTTAGTGAGACCCTGTCTCAAAAATTAAAATGGTATGGGGGTGTGACTCAGTGGTAAACCACCCCTAAGTTAAATACCCAGTACCAAAAGAAAAAAAAAAAGACAAACAAAAAATTCTGCCCTTCAAGGACATACATCAAGAAAGAGAATAAGAGAAAATATTTGAAAATTATAGGTGGCTTGCATGTAGAATACACATTGCAGATTTTACAATTAAAGAATTAAAAAAAAAAAACTCAAATGACCCAATTAAAAAATAAGCTAAGGATCTGAGCAGACATGTCTTAAAGAAGTTATAAAGTGACCAATAACATTGACCCCCAGTAAAACTACTGAGATATGTGCATAAGAACCACAGTTCCACAATCACAAGGAAATGAATTTTGCCAACAGCTTGACAGAGATTTCTTAAGGTATTCTTTCCCCAAACTTCCAGGCTGGCCTCTTGATTTCAGACTAATTAGGACCATGAGCAGAAGAGACTCATCTGAACCCACCACCCACCTTTCTGACCTACAGAGCTGAGAAAATAAACGGAGGTTGTTTCAAATGGTTGTATTTGTGATCATTTGCTATACAGCAATACAAAACTGAAGTTCCTTACATTAAGAAGAAGAAAGAGGAGGAGAAAATACAGAAAACTTCCCAAGACCACAGAATCCCCCTTAATCTTAGGGATCATTCTCCTCTTGCTCATAGGAAACATTCCTAAAACAATTGCTATGTTCACTATCCTCATTTACTTAACCTACTCTCTCCTTACCCAACTCCAATCTGGTTTCTCTTACTAACCTTCATTCAAAAAGGTATTTCTAGTCTACACTGCTCAATCCAGCAGACAATGCTCAGCTGAGCAGAGCTTGACTCAGCCACCCCTTTCCCTCTCCTTCTTAACGCTCTTGTCTTGGTTTTTATGATGGTTCAGGACTTCTCCTTCTTTCCATTCCCATTTGCATGCTTAGCCCCTACTATGATATGCAGAAATTAAGTTATGGTGTCTGTCAAGATTTGATCTTATGTTTGTTTCTTTTCTTGTTCTATCCCTTAGAAGAGTTACTAATTATTGCTCTAAGCTCCTAAATATTTAATCCATTTCATTGATACTGTAAACCTAAGGAATCAAGTTTGGACAAAACTTACTCATGTCCAGGTGCACATATTAGTAATTAGCAGTGCTGGGTTTCCAATGGCAGTCTAGAGTTGGTAAAGTACACTACCATCTGCATCCCTGACTTCACATAACATCTACAGGGATAACAAACTGCCTGCTCTTTCCTTAGTCTCCCCTATCAGGGAGTGCCCACATATCTGTCAGTTGTGCAAGAAACCTGGTTGTAATCTTTTGGATCTTCCATTGATTAGCTTGGATCTCTGAGGCAGTTCCCAGGCAAGGTGACCATAGTATACCTTAAAACCCAACCCTTCCATCATAATCATTAGGACATAACAATACCAAAAAGTTAGAAGCTAAAACAGCAATTTCTTATTTCTCCCAGATGTATGGGTTGGTTGGGGTGTTTCTCTTCCTGTTCACCTGGAGGTTTCTCATTTGGAGGGCCAGGAGTCTGAAAAGTCCATTCTGGCTTCATGTACAAGTCTGATAGTTATTGCTATCAGACTTTTAGGTTCTCAGGAATTATTTTTCCCATATGTATCCTTTTATTCACGAGTAAGTTAGAACCACTTTCAAACATTGCAAGGGAGAGAAAGCAGAATGAATAAGGATTTTTAAGGTTGGGTCTCAAAATATTAGAATTCCAATTTCAACACATTAGTCAAAGTAAGTTCTGAGATGGATACTGATCCAGTGAATGGGGAAGAGATGCCACTTCTTGGTGGGAGAAGCAACAAAGTCACATTGCAAATATATGTAGACGCCAGGGTGGGAAGATTATCATGATAATAGTTTTTAACCCTTTTAAAACAATAAACGAACAAGAACAAGCAACCTCCTCTTTCCACAACCTTCCCTTTCAGTGAATGGCAACACTTTCATCAACTGGGCAAAATCATAGTTGTGAGCTCTAAGATCTACTCTTCCTTATCCACACATGGAGTCCATTTCTGGGCCTTGATTTTTCACACCAAAATTTCTTCATTCCCATATGCATCACTGCTAACCTAGTCCAAATTATCACCATCTTTGTTTGGTATATTAAAATACATTCTTTGGTGTCCTTCTAATCTACCATGCTTTGCAGCTACCTATGTATTTCAATATGAAAATTTGTTTATGACATCATCATAGCTCAATCCAATATGGATCCTCATAATTCGCTCATAGGATAACCATCAAATTCTTTTTTATTTATTCCCCCCCTTCCCCAGTACTAGTGATTTAAGGGATATTCTACCACTGGGCTTCATCCCCATTCCTTTTTAACTTTTATTTTGAGCCCAGACTGGCTTTGAAGTTGTGATCCTTCTGTCTCAGACTCCCAAGTAGCTGGGATTACATGTGGGTGCCACCATCCCTATCATCAATTTTTTTTTTTTTATGAACTGGAAGATAATCGTAATTTGTCTTCCTTTAACTTCTATGGTCTCTTTAAGCCCAAGGCCTTTGATCATGTCATTTCTTCCAAGTGGCATGTTTATCACCACCCTTTGACCTGGCTAACTTCTAGATTGTCATTAGATTTTGTTTCAAATATCACTTCCTCTCCATGACTCCAAAACAAGATCTCCTGTTTTATTTTCTAATACTGTGCATAATCCTTACTGGGGTTATTATTTTATAGGTGTAGTTTTACATGCTTGATGAATAACCCCCCCATAAAATTATAGATTACATAAGGAAGGGCAGAGTCTTATGCCTCAAGGAGCATACTGGACAAAGTGAACATAGAATAATAATTTGTAAATGACTGAATATATGTATGAATAGCCAGAGTCATCAGATATTTTTTATATACCAATTCTCCACTCTTGACAATGTGACAGTAAGGACGTTATTTATTTTCCCAAGCTAGGATTCCTTATCTGTAAAATGGGGGTAGCTATGCAGGTTTTCTGCAAGGATTAAATCAGATAATATATTTTAAAAGCTTGTAGCTGAGCTCAGTTGTGCACATCTGTAATCCCAGCTATTAGGAGCCTGAGGAAGGAGGAACACAAGTTTAAGTCCAACTTGGACAGCTTAGCAAGACCTTGTTTCAAAATAAAAAATAAAATGGGGGCTGAGGGTATAGCTCAATAGTAGAGTACTAACCTATATGTGAAAGGCCCTGGGTGCAATACCCAATACTGCAAAAAATAAATGACACAAAGTTTCTCATACAGCACCTGAACTACTTTACATGTTCAGTGTTCTGGCAATTTGTTCTCCCACAGCTTCATCTTAAAACAAAGACCTGGAGATGGGTGGGATTTTCCCAGTATCAGACAGCTTGACATGAGCCTGAGTTGCATTTTGACCACATCCAGGCCTGGGTTGTCTTATTCATCGGTGTGACATGCTCAAATTTCCATTTTGGCAATATTTTTCTGGCTGCAAAGTGTGTGTGTGTGTGTGTGTGTGTGTGTGTGTGTGTGTTGGACAATGGTCATCCTTCCTCTCTCAAACCATACCTTTAACATGTAGGTGGAATCCCATGCCCTTACAACCCTCAACCCCCAAGTGTCCTACAGGAAGAATCACAGAACTCAAAGGCCTTTGTGTGTAAAGCTGAGGGCCATTATAATTCTAAGCCCACTGTTGTTCCATAATCCAAATCAGGTGATGCACATTGATTTGTTTTTGCACACACGCAACATCATCTGTGTGTTGTTATTATTCTACAAAGTGATTCAAGCAGGATTGTGCATCAAAAATGCTTTGGGATGCATACTGTTTGGTAAAAGGCATTGCTTCTCTGCCGACATGGTGTGCAGGGGTTTAGTCAACAGCTTGTTCTCTCTGCTTTCACAACAAGAGCTTCTGAACTTCAGGATGTCCAACAGGAAACTGAAACAATCAGAAGGCAACAAGAGAAAGGTCCATGGGGGGCAGCTACGGCTGCAAGGCAGGGAGTCTGCAATTCACAATTCCTGGTTCCTGTGTCAAAAGCAACAGCCTGAATGACAGCCTGGGGAGGGAGCCTTTCTCTGTCTTGCTTCCTGGGCAGCATGCTTGCCTTGTCTTTTACTTCCCTTCTCTTTCTGGGAAAGGAAGTGAGAAGATTATTTGCTGTTCGTTGCTGAAGGGGTTTAGGAATGCTTTTCCACTTAGTACTGAAATCAGCCCACAAATTACCATTCACCATCATGGACCCTTCTTAACTGGGCAAATCCAGACTGCCAAACCTATCTTCTTTTGCTCAGGTAGAATTATCACTCTCAGGTTGATGTTTTCTTTTCTTTTTTTTCTTTCTTTATTTTTCTTCCTTTTTTTCTCTTATACTAGTCTAATGTGGCAGGGGGGTAGGGGGTGGGGGTGTGTGGGGATCATTCTTGTGTAATTAAACCAAAGGTCAAATGAATGTTTATTTCTTTCTCAAGTTCATGTGCTGAAGCCCTAACCCCAATGCTGTATTTGGAGGTGGCACCTTTTGGAAGTAAGCAGGATTAGAGGTCATGAGGGTGAGGTTCCTTGATGGAATTAGTGCCTTACAATATGAGACACCAGAAGGCATGAACTGAGGAAAGGCCATGTTAGGACTTGGCAGGAAGGAGCTTTTAACAAGCCCAAAAGTGAGCCCTCACCATAAACTGAATTAAAATAGCACCTTAGTCTTGGAATTCACAGCCTCCAGAACTGTGAGAAATCAATTTCTACTGTATCGAAAGCACCCACTCTACAGTATTCTGTTATGGCAGCCTGAGCTGACTAAAGACAGCCAGTCAAAGGGTACCATTCAATGAAAGAGATATAAAAAGATGTCACATTTGTGATCTCAGAGGAAGCGTGGGCAACTTGGTAATCAGGTTAAAATGAGAGCAGAAGATTGGGAAAAGCAGATGAAGAAACTGCATACATTTTTGGTTTCTCATGGTTAATTCCTGAATATACCCTGTGACTCAGCTCTCTAAGAGCTCAGGGCCAACATGAGCTGAAATCATTTCAGTGGATACTTTGCAGTTTGTTTTTCTACTCTCTCTGCTTCCTGGTGGCCATGTGCTAAGCTGTTCTCCTCCTCCACACCATTCTACCATGATGTTCTGCCTCCTCTTGGGCCCAAAGCGACCAAGTCTGCCATCTATGGAGTGACACCTCTGAAACCATGAATAAATCATTTTCTTCTTTTCTTAGACCCAAGACCTTGAGGAAACCTCAGTAACAAAAATTACTCACCAATCAGAAATAAAGATCCAATATAACTCTCAAAGGATCCATATAAGTCACCCCTCATTGAACCATCCCAGAACTCAGGGTTCCCTGCCCATAAAGTTAAATGATTGAACAGCCTTATACTTAATATTTTGTGTTCTCTTTGTATTAAATGGAACTTTACATGTTTCCTAGATGCCCTGTGGCTTAGGAGAGAAATTTTGATTAAATCTTTCTCCATACCATTTTGAATCAAAGTTCAAAACCAGCAACAACAGCATCATCTGGGGATTTGCTAGAAATGCAGAAACCCAGGTCATATCTGAGACATTAAAGATAGGAAACTCAAAGAGGAACTCAGCAATCTGCTTTAACAAAACTTCCAGGAGCATCTGATATATCCATAACTTATAATCACTGATCCACATTAGCTATTTAAATTTTTTCACCAATTCTTTTTTAAGCATTTTTACAATATTAAAACTGGTAAGTCATGTAGTGCACACTCATCCCTCATAGCCAATATGACTGCCTCAGATAAGTTCCATTGTCTCAGTGTTGTGGCGTTTGACCCTTCGTTGATGAAGAAGGTAGTTCATGGACCTGCCTTGTCAGTAAACAAGGAAAGGTCAAGTTTGGGTTGCTGCTGAAATCCATTGTGTACTAGAAGAGAAGCCAGTTGGAGGACAAGATCCACCTGAGGACGAAGGGAAAATGAAAGAGCTGCAGAGTAGAAGACCTGATTTCCTAATCCAGTGACACCCAAAGCCTGAACTGTTTCTAGAACTTCTCCACAACATTCCACCATGATGTTCTACCTCATCTTGGGTCTATGGAGTGAAACCTCTGAAACAATGAGCCCCCAATAAAATTTTCCTCCTCGAAATTTGTTCTTGTCATGTCATTTAGTTACAGCGGTGATACAGCTGACTAAAACAGAGTCCAATTGGAGGCTAATGTGGTACCCAGGAAGTGTACAATGGGAGTTCCCACTAGAGCAGTGATGGAGTTGGCAAAGAAGTCACGTGAGAAGTTCCCACATGGAAGTAAGAAATTATGAGGCTTAATTTTGAGTGCAAAGGGGAATGGAAACTATTAGAAGAATCAAAAAATGAAATAAACCCAGGTCTTTTTATTTTATAGACCTTTACTTTGTTGCCACTTGTGCACCCACTAAATTTATCATAGCCTCATGAACACACATTTTATGTCTATTATTATCCTTTCTCTTAATTAGCTTTTAATATTTTCTTTATATCTCAACACTTTATCCATTTCTGACCTATAATTTTTTGCTGTCCTTCTCGGATCTTCCACATATCTCATGGTCCATCAAAAACAGGCACACAAACAAATATTAGTAAATAAACTTTAGTAATAAAGATTTAACAGAATACATTTTTGTTAGTTTATTATCCCCCCCACACACAAAAAAAAAATTGGTTTTAAGTACCATCTATAACAAAATGCCAAGTATGCTGTGATGAGAAAGAAATAAGCTTGGCCTCAAGATTTTATGATCAAGAACAAGTGTCGGCAATCTTTTCATCACTAAAGGGTCATATACTGAGTGTTTCCAGCTTGCAGGCCTTATAGTATCTGTTGCAGCTGCATAACTTCTCCATTGCAGTATGAAAGCAGTCAGGAGCATTATGTAAATGAATGGGTGTGGCTGTGTTCCAATAAAACTTTATTTATAAAAACAGGTGGAAGGACAGATATGGCTCAGGGGACATTATTTTTTCCTGAACCCTAAGACATGATATTGGATGTATTAACAGATTATAATCAAAGTGAACTGAGTGCCTTGCATGAAATTATCCTTTATAAGCTTATTAAGTATTTTCATGTTTATTCTTTTTAAAAATATTTTTGGTAGATTAAAACAATACCTTTATTTTATTTATTTGTTTTTATGTGGTGCTGAGGATCAAACCCAGTGTCTCACATATGTTAGGCAAGTGCTGCACCATTGAGCCATAACACCAGCTGTTCATGTTGATTCTTAATTGGCTTTTATTATAGGGTTGCTACAAGTTTAAGGACAGAGGCTTCAAGAATCACTGTCCTTCTACAGGACTGACTCTGAACCAAATTTACTAAGATTTGTTGCCACAGTCTGGCTGGGCACAAAATCACGAGCCACCACACAGCTTGTACATTCAAACAGCAACTCTTTATTCCCAAACTCACACCAGCCATCTACAATCACGTTCTGGGGAAATCCACGTTCTCTACCCAAATCCACCCCCACTGGGCTTCTGTCTCCCAAAAAATACTGTCTGAATCCCGTGAGAACTCAAGGGGAACTCAGGCAGCAGGATACGCCCTATTCCCAGCAGGAATAACCTTAAACCTGGAACCACCCTAAATCCGGATTGTCCTAAACCGGGAACGCCCTAAACCCGGATCCGCCCTGGTCCTTGAGCAAGGTCACCTTACATGCAATGTCACTGAAAAATGTCCTATTTCCACGAGTCCTTCCACTAAGCAACATGGGGTACGCTGGCAAGGAAATTGTCATACCTACTTGGCTAATGGCTCCCAGCAATTTGTTAAAGAACTAGCCTACCATTCATACTCCTCAGAAGAAAGTGTGGATTAAAAATACATATAATAAGAAAGCAATGTATGTTATTTCTTACTACATGTAAACAAGAACATAGTGGAAACCAATTATAATATTATAACTCTTTGCCAAATCTTCTCCTTCCCTTCTCCTTATTAAAGGACCTCAGAATCTCTCCACCCTCTTGAGATATCCATACTTTACAATGAATTTATAAATGTCAAAATAATTAAACTCTTCATACTATTAAATATTTGTATACATGAAAAATATACCCTTCCCCATTTTGAATTGTTTTTTTATGCCTCTCAGTAGAGTTTTGTCATTTTCTTCTAACAATCAACATTTCTTCAGTTTATTCCTAGATAGTTTATCTTTTTTGTTGCCACTGTTAATAGGATCTTTCTTGCATTAGATTTTCTAACTTTATTGTTTGTATCTAGAAAACTATTGATTTTTATATATTAATTTTCAACCAACCTATAAATTTCTCTAACCATTAAAATAGTTTTACAGTTGATTATCTTTCCAACTATATAATCACATCATGTGCACATAATAATAAATTTGCTCCCATTTTAATACCTAATACTTTAACTTCTTTTATCACATTGATTCATATTTTCCAAGTAATTTTAAGTACAAATTGTTTTTTCTTGATTTTTAATGGTAAAACTTCTGGTATTTCACTTATTAATCTTTGATTTCATGTATGAACCATATTAAAGTTTACAAATGTATTTGTATTTCACTATTTCTAATTATTATATATTTACAATATCTAATTTATTTCATTTATTGGTGAAGTTAAATACATTCATATATGTGTATACATATAAGTGAGTCCAAATATATTAAAATATATTTTTCAAATTGTATTGTTTAATAAATAGCACTAGCAATGTATTATATATCTGTTATGGTTTGGATTTGAGATGTCCCCCAGATTTCATTAATAAAGCATGGTCCCCAATGCAATATGATTCAGAGATGTGACCTTTAGGCAATGATTGAATCATGAGGCCTCTGGCTTCATCAGTGGATTAATTTATTTGATAGATTAATGGATTAATCCACCAATATCTAAAATGGACTACTGGAAGGCGGGACCTAGTTTGATGAAATAGGTCACTGGGGCCATGCTCTGGAAAGATTTATCTTCTCTTTGGCATTTTTATCCTTCTCTTTTCTTTTCTTTGTTTTCTTCTCCTCCTTCTCACTTTCCTCCTCCTCCTCCTCCTCCACCTCTTCCTCCTGCTCCTCCTCCTCCTCTTCCTTCTTCTTCCTCTTCTTCTTCACCCTTGACACTTCCTTCCCTCCCTCCTATCCTTCCTGGCTGCCCTGAGCTGAGCAGCTTCCCTCTGTTCCTCTGCAGTGTCCTTCTACCATGATCTTCTGCCTAATCTCAGTCCCAGAGCAATGCATTCAGTCAACCATGGATTGATCAATCCTCTGCACCCATGAACCAAAATAACTAGTAGCTCTTCTAAATTATTCTTGTCATGTATTTTGGTCACAGAGATGAAAAGATCACTATCACCCTCTCAGGAGAAAGCCTATTTGGATTTCTATGTTATACCATTTCCTAAAGGAATTTCCAATGAAATAAACATCCTTAAGTACATAATACAATATTGATTATAAATAGATTACACCAACAAAGTCAAATAGATAATGAAAATAGGTTCTTAATATTTTTTTTCATGTGAATAACAGATAAAGGGTTAGTGTCTATAATCTCCAAGGGAATCTATAACTCACAGGAAAAATTTCACTTATTAATCTTTATTTATAATAATTAATCTTTATTAATTAAATTAAAAATTTTACTTATTAATTAAACAAAATTTGTGCAAAAGGTACAAACAACCACTGAAAGAATATATTCAAATAATCAACAAATATGAGAGATTCAAATTCACTCGTTCAAACTTAAATTATAAGAAGATATCTTTCCATAAGTATCAGACTCATAAAACTTAAGAGGAGTAGCAGTATTGAGTATTGTGTGGGAGAAAAATAAAAGGCTCTTATATTCATTATGAAGATGTGGAATTTCACCGATTTCAGGGGAAGCCATCTGGCTGCAACTATTTGATGTTTAAATACATGTATGCTTCAATCCAGTCATCTTAATCCTGGAAATCAGTTTCATTGCAATAAAGCAATAAAGAAGACACCATACAGCACCAACCATATCTTCAATCAGGACTGAGTCACTAATTCCCCAGATCTTAAGAATATTTTATCAGTTTGTTTAATCAGAGAGACAGGTGTGCTATGAGGGATATAGAATAAGGATCAAGTCTTGACACAATGGTGGCATGTAGTGAAGATGTCTGTTGCTCTACATCTGATGTGGACCTGAAATCATTATAGGTCAGTCGTATCAGTAGACATAAAGCAAAGTTGAATTTGGACGAAAAAGAAAGATGTGTTGGAACTGGAACAATGAGCTTTAGTGAATAAAACAGGAATTCGGGTGTCTTACCAGCTGCCACCTCAATGCCATGAAGAACCTTTGGGAAAAGCTGGTTCCAGTCCTCACAGACCTGCATACTCAATTACATAGGATTTAGAGAAAACAAAGCAGTAGATGAAGGGGGAGTGGGAGGAATTTGTGGGTCCATGCACTAATCAATCAAGTGAGGTAGTAGGATAGCAGAAGCAAGCACAAGCTTGCTCTCTCTACTGATCTTCAGGCATAACGATATATCCGCACCTTTACTTCTGCCTTTCAAATCTCATACACTTTTCTTGTGTGGACAACAGTAATAGAAAACAGTTCAGGGAAGGGAATTCCTGGAAAGGTATTTCCAACTTAGCTGAGTTACTTAGGGACAAAGTTCTGCAATGACTCTCAGCCTAAGTTGCTTCACAGGAATTGCCATACATAAAAGGAAGCTGACTCATCCAAGGCTGTGACCCCTTTTGGGAGGCAGAATCCACTATGGAATCTAAAGGTTTAACTACCCTGTCTTAGTTGACAACTTTGAGCCACTATGCAAATCTAGACTCACCCAAACTTGGAGGCATTGTAATGCAGAGTCTTCTTCTGCCTAGTCCTGATCCTCTCATCCCTCACAGATGTTCCTGGAAGCATTCCTCCAAGAAAACTCCAGAAGGAACTTTCAAGCTTTCAGAATTTGTTTCCCAGAAATTTTACTGCAAGATATGTAAACATTTTATTTGTGTAAAGATATTACCTTTATTTGTAGTATTTACACGATATGCAACAGGTATAGGCAGATAATTTATGATGATGAAAAGCTTATGCTGACAAAGTGAGAAAACAATGTGAATTCCAATTATAGACAGAGTATATTGTGTAATATTCAAACCATAGTCTATAGCCCAAAACAAAATGCTTCAGGGCTACACTAGTTATTGTGGAGAATCTTCCAACCCGGAATTTTTTTGAGGGTGAAAAAGCAATTGAGAGAAAATTTTGTACATTGTACAAATAAATCATGTTAAAAACTTGTAGCCCTTTGTGCATATAGATTTATTTATATGAATGAGTCTATATGTATATATTTGTGTTCCTGTTTGTATAAAATGACATGAACAAAAGTATGAAGGTATATAAACAAAGTTGGTATGTGTGTAACTTGATGGGAAGGATAAAGTCAAAGGCAGGGAAGAAGAGAAAGGCAAGCAAAAACAAATTTTTTTTTTTTTAGAAATTTAGGTTCACATTTATACAGGGATATAGATATATATTTATATGTACATTTGTGTGTGTAAACAGTTAGAGAATATAAATACACAAATATGCTTAGTTGGAAAATATCATGCTAAACAAAATAAGCAAAAAACCAAAGGCTGAATGTTTCCTCTGATAGGTAGATGTTAATTCACAATATGGTGGGGGTGGTAGGGAAGGATAGAGCTATTTTGGATTAGGTAGAGGGAAGTGAAGGAAGTGGAGTGGTATGGTGGTAAGAAGGATAGTAGAATGAATTAAATCTGTTTTGCAACCTTTATTTTGTCATAATGATACATTTTGCAAAAATAAATGAATAGTAAAATAAATTCCTTTTTTTAAATAAACCATTATTGAAAAAGTATCTCATCTTTTCTGTTTTTAAATTTGTTCCCCTCAAATAGTCCTTAGATTTTTGAGACAGTGTCCATTTCTGCTATATGCACTGGTATAGCCCACAGATATAGGACAAGAAGCTTAGAGAAATAGTTCCCTAGTGTTCCAACCATGTTAGTCAAGAGAATGGATGTTTACAGCGTTTACACACTTGGAGCCAAACTGACAGAATTCTCCAGGTATTGGTTTACAAATTTCTATTTCTTGAGATTCCCCCTGAAATGTGTGGTTGAGGACATTGTGTCTATTCTAAGTGTCAGTTGATAGTAAAGATCAAAATGGCAACAGAAAAGTGAGCATTAGCACATGACAGCTTTTAATTAGAGCAAGATGGTGATAATACTTCCTAAAAGGTGGAGAATTTACAGCCGTTACAATCCTTGTTTGAAGTTGCCAGAGAATGAAGCAGAAGGTTTGGGAATCCCTCATGTATAAGGACATTGCATCAGAATACAATGTATCTAAGAGGTAAAAGGAAGAAAATTCTAGGAATAAACTACTGAAGAGAACTGGACTTCTAAAACTGGGGAGACAAACAGGAATGGCAGTTATGAGAACTTATTTCTTGTCTTGGCCTTGTTTCCTTGGTAGTTTATGGTTCTTGGAATAAGAATCCTGGGGTTTATTTCAGCAGTGTGGAGAGGACTCAGTAGTTATTTAGGTCTCCTAGGTTGAGTAACAGGCAATACAATGCACTTCTTCAGACATGGGGTTGAGCAGGGCAACCAAGGGCAAACCAGAACTCTGGGGCTCCTC
Organism: Marmota marmota marmota; assembly: GCF_001458135.2. NCBI lineage: Eukaryota > Metazoa > Chordata > Mammalia > Rodentia > Sciuridae > Marmota > Marmota marmota. The sequence goes on from NW_026000196.1 coordinate 7,562,180, forward strand.
CTAATCCCAGTGACGCTACTGTGACATGGGGCAAAATCACCTCAGGCTTTCTGTCCTGGTGGTTTCTACTTCCAGTTTGGGTGTCTTGATTTTCACTTCTAGTTTGGGGTATTTGTGCTTTCTTCTTCTTTGTCTTCTTGCTTCTGAAGAAATTTTAAATGCATTCTGAAATTGACTCAGTAGTTTTGAAAGTGAATAAACTAAAATCATATAAAAAACACAAGCAAAATATAAATCAGGGTTCACAATATTAGTATCACACAAAGTTAAACCCAAGACAACACTAAGTAATTTTTATAATTACAAATATTATTTTTGATTGTAATTTCTACTGTTTTTCTGATTTTTAGTGTTTTTATTTAAATTCTTCCTATTGTCATATTTTTTGTTTTCCTTCATCACATTCATAATTTATTTCTTTATTGTTTGATAACCTGAATAATTTTGAAGGGAGAGTTTAGTTTTAGGTAAATTTATTGATTTCCTGATAAATAGTTATTTCATAATATATACAATATAATGTACATACTAGTTTTTATTCCTTTTTACACAATAGATTCTTCAAGCTTTTAGATACAAGGCTCTTAAATTTTTTATTTCTATTTTAAGGATAGTTAATAGTTTCCATATAAATTATTTAGAGAATGTGGTCCATATAGTTTTTATTTAAAAATTTACCAAGGATTTCTTGTTGTTTAATATGTGGTCAATATTTATAAATGTTCCAGAGGCATTTGAAAAGAAGTTACCCTCCAGGTATAGAGTAGGGGCAGGTTTAGTATACCTTTACCTTTTATTGTACTTAAAATTTTTTATATCACATTTTAAATGTATTCACCAGGCTGGTGATGGGATAAGAGAGAAATTAACTGAGGTACTTGTCATGTTTCTATTTTTTCTGCTCTCATTGCCTGAAAATTCTTGGTTATACATTTTAATGTTTTCCTCTTTGATACATGAGTCTCAAGAGCACTTGATGTTCTCTGTGTCTCTGCCTTTTATTATTATAAAGATCTTTTTGCCATTTAGTATTTGTCTTGGATTTAACTTTGTGTTCTATTAATGTCTTGAACTCTGATTTGTTATTTTCCTTGTATTTTCCTGGTACAATTTTAGTCTATCTTTCCACCTTCAAAACTTCTGAGTCAATTTCAGATATACTTCATATATATGGCATGTAGTTAGGTTTTATTTTTTGATATCATCTGAGTCTTTTTCTTTTAATAGGTTAGTTTATCCCACTGACATTTGTTGCTGTAACAAATATTTTTGTTCTGAATTCTGTCATTTATGTTATTCCATTTGTTCTTAATGTTTCTTAGAATACCAGTCATATTTTGTGGCTTGTGTTCACTTTTGCTTTGTATAAAAGATATGGGTTTTAGCTTTGTCTACAATATCTACAGACTTTATTTCTTATATTTTTGCCTCTATAAACTCCTTTACAACTACAACTGGCTTGCAATATGTATAACAATCTGTATTAATCTATCAATTTCAATTGGTATCAAATAAAAAAAAGTAATATACTTTCTCACCTACTTCTCCCCATCTATAACACCAAGCTTTTACAAGTTATATTATGTTTTTTTTTTTTAAATTTCCAAGATTGAAAGCATTTACACTTTGGTGTTAAAATTACTAAGTATGGAACTGGGGTTGTGGCTCAGTGGTAGAGCGCTTTCCTATCATTTGTGAGGCACTGGGTTCAATTCTCAACAATGCATATAAATAAATGAGTAAAATAAATATTTATCAACAACTAAAAACATATATAAAAAATTTTTTAAATTGTTACATGTGTCTAAGTGCAGTTCTAAATTTAAATGGAATTTATACTTGCCACCCAGCCTTTAATATGAAAGCTTCTCCAATTCTAGACTTTTTGCTTTAGTCATTTGCTTGTTAGCATGTCACCACACTGTCTGTGGTCTCCTCCCTCCACCTTCCTCTCCTCATCATCCTTCCATGCTTTCCATTGTCTACAGATTGTAAATCAAGATTTTTAATATTATATTTAAGCCCCCCAATGTGCTTAACTTTTCTAGCTTCATCTCCATCAATTCCTGACTCAAACTTTACATTTCATTTGTAGAGCCGTTTGTACTTCGATTATATATCATCCTAGTTTATATTCCTGGACCTATACCCACATTGCCAAATATGTAACTCTCTCTCTCAGTCTTTGTTTTTTGATAATTATAATTTATTTATAAATGTTCAGGTCAGAATTATATTTCATGTAAACATTTATAGCAATATAACTTGCCTATTAAAAATTACAAATCTTGAGTGTACAGCTTAATGAACTTTTATGAACAGGCACACAAAAGGATACAACCACATAATGCACTCTAGATGGAGTAACAGAAACTCACGGGCATGCTAGAAGCATCCTTTATGCAAGCCTAGCCACCTTTGCCCTCCCTAAAAGTAACATTATCTTGGTTTGTTGTCATTAGTAATTTTTTGCCTATAAATTTATAAATGCATTCCTGGACACTAGTCACCTCTTCAACCCCAACCCCCCAAAATCTCACCAGCCTTATTTGCTTCCCAGGTCTTGTATGCCTTATTAATGCCACAAGCCCTACCTGTCCTGAGCATAGTTCTGATGGTGCCCTTTATCAGGATCCTCTGGTTTGGGTCACCTATAGGAAGACAAGCAAAGTAATAAATGTGGAAGACAAGAAGAAGAGGAGTAAATAATAAACTGCTTTAAGAAGACAAAAAGATAAGAATAAAGAAAACAAAAAGAACATAGTAAAAGGAAGACTATAAAATTCTTAATTTCAGATATGATATTGAAATTTTCAGAATACACACACACACACACACATACATACACTTGCTAAATAAAATATGTATTTTCTAGTGAGTTCTTTTAACCTATGATCTAGTATTTGTTTGTTTGTTTGTTGTTTGCAGTACTGGAATTGAACCCAGGGCCTTGTACATCCTAGGCAAGTCCTTTAACAATGAGCTATGTCATCTATTTTAAAGCATATTAAATGTTACTTTAAGTCTGTACCTGATGTCTTCAATATTTACATCATCTGTGTAGATATTTAGGTTCTCTATTTCTTCTCTTGGTGCTTTTACTTGGAGCTTCTGATTATTTTTAAAAGAGTGGCAGATGCTAAGTATGCACAAAGTACTTTATCCTCTGGATAGAGCATCCGAGGATGACAGTCTCTTATTTCAGATTACGCTTCCTGTAGGTTTCTCTTTGTAGCCAGGTTATTAGTAGTAGAGCACCAGTCAGGGATTGAGCCCATATGGAGGCTGATTTTTAGGTTTTTGTCAGATACAGTTGTCAATTGGCTCTCTTAGTCTCCCAATGGTCCCTATATGAAACAACAGGGTGTTTATCAGGGGCCATCCCTTGAAGTGCTCTGAACTATAATATTTTAATTTCTCTCATAAAAAAACACAAGATTGCTGGTAGTTTGGCTTCACTGAGCTCCTTAATACCTATTTCTATTTTTAACAATTACTTCCTTCATACTTTGAAGTACTATAGAAATATGCCATGTTACATAAAATGATAAAACTAACATTTTGCAATCATCACCAAGTTAATGAACATGAAGTGTAAGGAAAAAAATAAAATACATATCTAAAACCTCATCTCCTTCTCTGCATTTTGTCATCATGCCGACTCTTTTCTTTTTTTCACCTCCACTCTTCACCAAGGATAACATTATGATGTTTTTTTATACTCATCATTTATTGGTATTTTTCACACTTGCTAAGTATTTATGTATCTCTAAATTTTGTAAGGTTTAATAAAATTGTAGACCTATGTGTTTTATTTCTCAAATAATCTTACAATATCTTGATTATTTCTAAAATCTGATCATGACAGATCACAAAGTCCAAGGGTTATTGTTTTTTCAATGCACTTTTAATTCAATATTAGATTCATCACATTTTGTGATTCCCTTCCTGTGTATGTTTTTTAAGTGCCGTGAAGATCAACAATTCCAGCTCCTATTTTCCAACTGTCAACACCACATGGATTTACTCCCTTATATTTTCTCATTTAAGAATATTTTTGATACTGGGACCCATAAAAGTTGGTGCAGTTATTATCAATGGAAATAGGATGCAATTTTTTTCCAGCTTCAGCTCAGAATATAGAAAGCTCAAAAGAGCAGCATCCCTGCCCTTGTAAAAAATGACAACAAATCCTTGCCATTCTGAAATTTGCACCTTTTCCTGAAGCAATCAGGACTGTGAAAAAGGAAGACACCCACACATACTCTCTAACCAATGTCTCCCGTGGAATGAAGATCTTAAATCCTAAGCTGTGTTCTTTGGGCATGAGTGGAAATTAATTAAATCTGAAGGAAGGGAAACAAGTAGAAGATTCTTTATCCAGACACCTTTTTTCTGAGAATAGCATTTTTTTCTCATTTGTTTCAGATGCACATGGAACTTTAATCAATGTAAAATGTAACCTACATGAAAAATCAAAATTTATTTATTTGTAAGTATGTTTGCAAATATATTTATTTACATTGTTTAAAACTGAAATTAATTGACATAAAATAAAATATGCTGTTGAGTCATAATGTTGCTTTTCCTAAACTAAAACATAATTATATAAGCTATCCTCAAATATTTGGAAATTAAACAATTCATAACTAAATGCTTCCTGGGTCAAAATGAAAATCACTCAGGGATATTAGCAAATATTTTTATTGGGAAACAATGACAATGCAACATATTAAAAAGTAGGAGATGCTGATAGCACAGTGCTGAGCATTTACAGTTGAAGTTATATTAAAAGAATTAAAGTCTTGAAGCAATGATCTAAGCTCCCACCTAAAGAAACTAGAAAAAGAAGAGCAAATCAAAACCAAAGATATAAGAAATATGAAAATAAGAAGGAACATAAATGAAATAGAAAATAGAGCAAAAAGAATATAAACTATGACCAACTTTGTCAATGAATCAATAAATTTGATGGTACTCCAAGCCATACTCATGAAGATAAAAGCAGAAAAGGCACTGATTACAATTATCAGGATTGGAATTAGCATCACTGCAGGCTCTACATGCATTAAATGGATATCAGGAATAGCATAACTTGGTATGTGCTCATAAATTTGATACTTAGTTGAAATAAACCCATTCCTTCCATATATATATATATATATATATATATATATATATATATATATATATATATATACATAAACTTCCTATATCACTCATGAAGAAAATATAATCTGCATAGACTATGTCTATTAAATAAATTAAATTTGAAAATGAAAAATGTCAACAATAAAAATTCCTACCCCTGATAGCTTTATTGGTTCACTCTGGTAAATATTTAAGTAAGAAGCATAACCAACTGAATACAAATTCTTCCAGAAAACAGAAAAGGTGGGAAAACTTCCTAATTTGCACCTTTATACTGGTATTCCTGTGATACCCAAACTGGACAAACGCATTCTAACAAGGGAAAATGTGAAAGTGTTATCCTTTCTGAACATAGATTCAAAACCCTCAATAAAGTACCAATATGTAAAATCCCGAAATATATGAAGAAGCAGAGTTTTCCTGGAAATGCTAGGCTGCCTCAATATAAAAAATTAATCATTTTTGTTAATGTGTAATTTGTACTTGTAAATTATGTTTATTCAGTAATTTTTTGATCAAGGCAAGACTGAATAAATTGACAGAGAACTCCATCAATTTTTCAAAACCACACTACATCGCAGTTTCTTTGCACATGATTTACAGAGTTCACAGATGGTTTTTCCCCTGAAGATATATTGTTTTTCTTTGTGTCTTGTGATGGTGGTGAATAGTTACAATGTGCTATGATCATTGCAGCATTTGGATATTTAACCTATTTAGGTCACCTTTGAAATAAAGCTAGAAGGGATTCTGAAAGATTTTGCCAAAGCCTTTCAGGAGGAAGATATGTGTAACCTTATTTAAACATTATGCAACTTATACATGGATCAAAACACCATATTACCTCATTAACATGTACACTTTTTTAGGTTTTATGTACCACTTAAAAATAAATGTAATTGTAAAAATAAATTAATAAATAAATAAAAAGATAATTACATTTTCTTACAGGAGATCTTAATTAAGATTATTTTTTCTATTGATGAAGCATTACATCAAGATATGTTTTTCCAGAACAAGTATATGAGAAGTTATGTTTTTTACACTCGTACACATTTGAACATATTTTACATTTGCATTCACATCCAACTTATATTATTTGTACATATAGAAAATAATTTGAAATTATTTTCCCTCAAGAATTATTTGATAATTTTCTGACATTGAGTGGTGCTGAAAAGAAGGCTAACACGTTCATCTTTTTTTGATCTCTTTCTTTGCAGGAAAAAAATTGTTGATTTCAGTTTATTTACTTTATGGCTCTCTGACACTTCGGAAACACTCTCCTCTTTCTCCTTTTATTCTACATCTATGGCTTCTTTCATTCATTTGATTTGATACTTGCTGGATTATGCAAATTTAAGAAAAAATTTTCCATTTTAAACCTGAATATATTCACACAAATTGTAATCCCAGCATTCAGGTGGCTGAGGCAAAAGGATCAGAAGTTCAAGATTAGCCTCAGAAACTTAGCAGGGCCCTAGGTAACTTAATGAGACCCTTAAAATTAAAAATAAGTTTAACAAAAAGGGGTTGGGATTGTGGCTTAGTGTTTAAGTGCCCCTATGTTCAATCTGGGTATTAAAAAAAAATATGGATATATTTATTCCTTTAGTTTATTTATTTATTTATTAAGAAAAAAAAATATTTAATTTTCAAAAGCAGAGTTCATAAAATTAAGGATATTTGTTGTTTCAAGTTTATTTATTTTGTCCTTGTATTACTTAGGGTTCAGTTTAGAAATAGACCCAATAGGAGATACATAGATGTAAAGATAAAAAATTGATAAAATGTGACAAATTAGAACAAATAAAAAATTTTAAAAATAAATGAATGTTTTACCAAAACATAGATAAAATATGGCATAATATATGAATACTTATTTTTTAAAATATTTCCTATTCTAATTAATATCATCATCATTAATGTTTTTAAAAGTTTATTTATTGTCAATGCCAAGAAATTAATTAAATAAAGAATATTTTGTTTGAGAATATATATATATAATGTGAACAACCCAAAACATACTCATTTATATTGTATAACACACATATAATAAACTTTTTCTGGAATTTAATCATATTTATATAAGTTGATGGTTTTGAAATCTTCATCAGATAAAGTTAGTGTATTTCAATTTACATTTTGCTCAAGCCTTACTTTTTATGTTATTAAATGTAGAGAATTGATATAAAATTTATTCAAGTTATTTTTAACATCTATTAGTATTTTTTCTTCTTTGCCTATTAAAGTAATAAATTATTTTAATATATATCCTTCTGTTACACTAGCTTCCATTCTTTTATAAGCTTTATTTAATTGTTTGTTATTATTTTAACATGATACTTAAGATTACTAATGTATTATTAATGCATTTTGCATTTCTGTTCTTAAAAAATAGCCTTTGAATTTTCTAGAGCTATATTCATGATTCATTATAAGAATTTTACTAGATTTATACATTTAATAGAGAAGAAATAAATTGCTTTCCACAACACAGAAATATTTAGGAATCCTGAACATTATCTGTTTCTTAATGATTTTACAGAATCTGGAGCTCTCTGGACCCAGAGTTTTAGGGTGGTTTTAATACACTTTTCAAATTCTTCCATTTATAAGTGTATTAAATAAACTCTTCTATGTTGAAACAAATCCTAGACATAACCTATTGTATGTAGATTTTCTAATGTTACTCATACAATTAGTAGTAGTGTTCTTTATAACGTTTTTCCCATGCTGGTGCCCCATTGCTGCAATGTGAATTCTTATATATTTAAATTTCCTGATTTTTTATTTGATCATCGTTACAGATAGTTTGCTTATTTTTATAGTGTAGTAAGAAAAACCTAATTTTTACATTTATGTGTCTAGTTTTGAGTTTCTTGCACATTAATTTCAATGTTATCTTTGCCATTTATCATATTTTTGTTAAGTTTCTTTTGGGATAGGAGTTATTATTTGAAGAGTTTATTTTCATTGTTCTACTTTAATAATTAAAGTTTTCACAACATAAGATTATGCTTCCCCAAACAGATTTATTTCTAACTCCCTGAAGTTTTCACATATATTTTTAAATTTTCATTGGCATTAATGTTTGAGAGTGTAATTGGACTCTGTCTTAGATCCTAGAGCTATGGAGGGTTCTTTTTCCATTTCTTTCATTTCAATTTTAATGTAGATATATATTTTGTAAACAACCTATAAGGAATTTATTTTTTATTACTGAGGTACTTCAGTCTCATTTTTGGGTGACATTTCTATCTTTTCCTTTGCTATCATCAATTCTTGCTTAGCTCCTGTCATGATATTTAACAGGAAGTGTCATATCCCCGGTTCTCATAATTATTTCTAATGTGATGTAATCTAAAGAGCCATATATCCAACTTGTGATATTAATATCAAGAAATTCCCAGAGAAAATTTTGCATTTTACATCATTTTCTGCATTCAGAGGCTCAGCCCTCAATAATATTCAATAAGGTAGCAAATATTTAAAAGAAAATCATCTTCTGCTCTTCTTAATGCAAAAGTCATCCACAATTCAATCAATTTTTCAAACATCAAACCATTTGGGCTAGGGTTAGTTATGTGATGTCATAAGGATGAATTACTTCTGACAAGGATTCTGTCTTTAATCCTTCCAAATATGTAAATAAACATAGGCAGAAATGAAGCTTAGCAGAGACTAGTACAAATTTTTCCAATATGTCACAAATATAGGGACTGTCTCTACTGTTTCAAACTATTCTCTATTGATTTCTCTTTTGACCTCTCAGTAAGAGCAGGCTCATGTTTACCATGGTGTGTTCAGGATTTGGATAGAATGTCCCTAACAGCTGTTATCAGGACTCCTGTGGGTGTGGCAGAAGGTATCTGATTTCCTTTGAAATCATCCATTCTAAAGAAAAGCTGCTTATGATATTAAAAGCACAATTACAAAGTGGTCCATATTTCCTCCAGCTTTGCTATGTGGGAGGGTACGTGTAGGATGAATCTGAAAACATGACCACAGAATGTTACTTCAGCTCTTATTGGAATAATTTCTGGAAAGTTAGACACCAAAGCCTCTCTTGTGGATTCTAAGAATCCACATAATATCTTAGATTTGTTGCCAAGTCACCATGACTATCTGCTAAGAGCCACAGCCAAGTAATATGATGCATGGCATTTTTGGTTGAAAGGTGACGCCAGCAAGACATTGAGATGATATGATTATGTTAAGATCTACATTCATATGGATATTGGACTCCTGCTGTCCACCTCTGCCTGCTACAGGACTCCTGGAGAGTTCCCATTGGTTGGGGAAGTGCGGTAGGAGGGAATTCCGGAGGAGGGACTTCCTGTTGGGGTCCGGGAGAACGCTGCGTGTGTCAGTCAGCATATTTCCAGGGAGCGCACGGGCATTGGCGGCAGTTTCAAAAATAAAATTTGTTCCTGCTTGAGTGGCTCCTGATTTTGTGCCCAGCCAGACTGCAGCAACTATCCTTTCCACTCACCTCTTGGCATGCAAGCTATATTCACTCTATTTCCCATTACTTTATTGTGTTTATTGTTAGGTACTTGGTCACTTTGTGAATGAACATTTTTCAAATTCTTGATTTATGAATGCATCTCTTCACACCTGAAGTCAGTTCTTGCTCTTGTCTCTATCTCACAGTAATTACCAATTTCATTTTAGCTATTTCTTCATTCTGTGTCTGGAGGGAATATGCTTAACTATTCAAAGTTACAGTAAAACTCCATTTGAATAGGTCCCTCAGACCATTATTTTGTTCACCATCTTATAGGTACCAAGTAGCAGCATGACATTCATTGGTCTATAAAAGATGTAGGACTTGGGCTGGGCATATAGCTCAGTTGGTAGAGTGCTTGCCTTGCATGAACAAGACTTTGGGTTCAACCCCTAGCATCCCCCACCCACCAAAAAAAAATTATAGGATGAATGCACTAATTTAAATATTTTTTTCAAAGATGTAGGAGTGGAATCTAATTTTTTCCTGAATTTAGCCCTGTGTACTTTCTTTTCCTACAATCATTTTTTAACTTTCTGAAGTCCCAGAAAACTTTAATGGTGTTTCCATTGAGTCAACAAAGGTAAATCTATATACAAGGAGCTAAACTAAAATACATGCTGAATAACTTGGCCCTATAGGTTCAATCTCCCCATTGTTTCCCCTTTAGCAGGCCCCAAAGCAACTCCCCCAAAAATAATTTGAAAATCACTGCTATGGAAAACAGTAGAGAAGAGAAAGAGCAATTGGGATTGTCAAAGCTAACAGGAAGATGCCATCGGTTGCCATGACAGAGGGAAATATTTTCTAGTTTAAGTAGAGTTAACCTCATTGAGATAAGAGTCGAACAAGAATTCAAAGCTCGCAAAGGAGTGATGCATGTAGGAAAAATATTCCTGGAAGAGGGAAGAATCAGTGCAAACTTCTGGACATGTCCAAGGCATGCAATGAAGGTGCAATGGGAAATAGGAGAGGGAAAGGCTCCCTCTGCTAAGCATCCAGGTCAAATCAGAGAGCCCTGCTGGGCCTTACTGATAACAGCTATTACAGGTAAATTCCTTTTCAGTCCATCTTCATTAATATAACACCACCACTCAGCCTTCTTATTGGACAAAAACATATCAAACCTTACTTTCCTTAAATATGTATGTGGTTCTGTTTAAACTATATATTTATTTAAAAAAATTTTTTTGTAGTTGTAGATGGACAGAATGCCTTTATTTTATTTGTTTATTTTTATGTGGTGCTGAGGATTGAACCCAGTGCCTCACACATGCTAGGCAAATGCTCTGCCACTGAGCTACAGTCCCAGCTCTAAATGATATATTTATTAATAAGAGGCTTGCCAATGAGTTTTTCTAGATCATGTCAATAACTGCTATTTTGTAGATACCTTAGTATAACGCTTGATCAGGGCACCTATCAAATTGAGATCATGGAGCCACTGGGCAAAACCATTAAATGACATATAGGAAATGTCATGATCACATTTAAGCATGTACCTCTGGTACTGATGCTTTATAATTGGGTACATTGTTTTGGAGCCTGAGAAGCAATGCAGTTTCTTTGACTAAAAATCCAGGAAAGACTCTTTCTTCTTGATGAAGAAATGAGCTTCATGAAGATATTCCTATTCTGTAAAAGACAGTGTTCTACTCCAAATACCCAGTATCCCTTCATCAGCCCATTACCTTTCCTGTAGGGTCTACTCTGCCTCAAATGCTTTTTATTCTGGCCTCCAACCTTCATCATTCAGTCTACCTGGAAAGTTTGTGCTCATCCTCCAAAAACAGCTCATTTATCACTGCTTCTGTAACAAACAGAACACGTTGCTTCTTTCTCTTTGCCCCTTTAGCATTTCTTCTCCTGCCTCCTTTGCAGCACACGTTGTGTTCTATCATTGTTGTATATATTTGCACATCTTGATCTTGCACAAGACTGTGAGCTTTTTGAGAACTCATAATGACACTTATTTCATTTCTGCATTCACACACTAAACTCAATGCATGATACCGTCTTACTCAGCCTTTCATTGCTCTGGCCAAAATACCTGACAAAACAAGTAAAGGAGAAAAAATTTATTTGGGGTTCATGGTTCAGAGGTTCTGCTTATTCCCCAGCTCTGTGCTGGAGGTGAGGCAGAACATCATGGTGGAGAGGCATAGTGGAGGAAAGCTGCTCAGATAATAGAAGCTAGAAAGCAGAGAGAGACCTCAAGAAGTCAGGAACAAAATATGTGGTCCCCAAGGCATGCCCACAGTGACTCACTTCTGACTGCCATGCCCCACCTGCTTACAGTTTCCGCCCATTAATCCATTCAAATGGCTTCATCCACTGATTAGATTACAGCTTTAGTAATCAAATCATTTTGTCCTTTGCATTAACACAAGAGCTTTGCAGAGACACTTTTTATGCAAATCATAACAGATGCACAGTAGGCTCTTGATAAATTCATCACTGACAGATGTGTGATGAGTTGCATTAGTTCAACGCTAGAATGCAGATGCAGGTTTTGTAAATCAATAGTCTGGACATACTTGGAGAAGATTATTATGTTAAAAATCAAGAAATTCATACATTACAAGATTGTTATTATTGGTTGTACCATTCATTAGCATTACATATAAAAGCAAACCTTCTTGGGTCTCATCCAACATGAACTAGATTTGCACTGAACCGTATTTTATTATATTAGTCCTGGAAACTAGAAGAGTCATTTTTAGTGAAAAGATGAGATTTCTACATCACAATAAATAAAAGGTCTTATTAAAGGTGCATTTATTTATTTATTTGTTTGTTTATTTATTTCATATGTTTACTGAGCTGCAGACGCTGCTGGACACTGGGATATATTTGTGAAATAAAAGACACAGACATTTATCCTTGGTGAGCTTTCATTCCATTAGCAGTTAATCAAAAATAATTCATTTTTTTAAAGTCAAACAGAATAAAGGTTGTAGGTAATGGAAGAAGTTAAAGAAGAAGTTTCAGATTTAACAAGGATGGTCAGAATGGGCTAATTGGAGAAGTGACTTTTGAGCAGAGATTTAAAAGAGCAGAGACCTCATAAGAGACCTCTTCTCAGAAGGGTCTCCTGTAAACTGGAACCTTCTACAGCAAGGAGACCAGGAAAGCAACCTACATAGCTGAGCAAACCCAGAAAACATTGCTGGAACCATTTGCTAACTTCTCTAAGTACCCTTAGCCTGCAGAAATGGCATCCATAAATATTCTAATAGCATAGCCATCTCCAAGATGAATCTGGTCTATGCATTTTAAATATAGCAAAATGTTTCTTTCACCACAGTATGTTGCAAATATTTTTAAAGATCAAGGAAATTGGCCAATTTGAAAATGTTTAAAATGGAAAATTTTTATATCACCTTTTTATAATACCTACCCTTTAGCAATACATTTTGTGCCTATATCAGGGGTACAGTTGTGCCCCTGCCTCCTCACAGTGCGAGGAGCTGAATAAATGCTGTTGGTAAAAGGCCTAGTGGTGATAGATTCATGAAAAGTTCCCTGGAGGTTTCTGTGCTTAAGATAGGCTGATGTTCCCTTACTTTGCCAGCTCCTATCAGATTTTGCCACTTGTAGAAAATTGACTTGGGCAGAGCTATCATTATTATTACTATTATTTTATTCTTGCCAGAAACTGCCATTTCAAAGAGTGTTCCTTTCTGGATTGAAAAACAAAATAATGAGCCTGTATTTTTATTTCCTGGGAGGCCACATTCATTTACATTCACTTACTGTTTTAGACTCCCTAGGTCCTATAATTTGCACTGTGCTTCTAGAAACAGGCATATAATCACAGCAGGAGAGAAGTGAGTCCCCAAAGAGACTGGATATTGCAGGCTGCCTAGGTTATGCTTATGTTGGCTCAGGGGTCCTAGTGTCTTATGCGCTGTATCCATATAAATGTGCTGAGACACTTTATATAGAGAAATTGGGTCCTTGCTTATTGTGCACAATCTCTTGTGGGTTTGTGCCTCTCTGCTGATGAGTCTGTTTGCAGAAGCCCTAGTACTCTAAAGGCTCTCTGCCAGATGAATCAGTCCAACCCCTGCCCTGTCATTTTATTTTTCTTTTGTGATATGTTAATAACACCAACATACATGTATATAACTCTAATAGATGAGTAGAGTCCATGATAAACTCAGTTGATGCAAAAGAGTGACTCAGTGACAAGTCAATACTTTCATTGTTTTTTGACCCCCAGCCATCCTTCAATATCCAAGTCCCCAGCCCACCCACCTCTGGGAATCTGTAAGAAAACCCATGGATGTTTCCAGTTTTCCAGATGCTAGCTCCTGTGTTATTCTTTTCTCTGCCATTCCCTGTGATGATTTACATCAGCTGCTTAAGCCATCAGAGCAGCCAACACAGACAAGGATTGTTTCTGTTCTGGTTATCTATTGCTGTCTAACAAATACACTAAAACTTAGTGGCTTAAAACAACAACCATTTTATTTGCCCATGATTCTAATTTGTAGGCAGGGCTCAGCTGGTCTTGCCAGCCATCATTCCTGTGACTGCATTCAGTTGGCAGGTCTGTTGGGAGCTGGGCTCAGCTGGGCTGCTGGCATGGCTGGACATCTTTCTCTGCCCGTGTGATCTCAGAGTCTCTCCCATCCCATGTGAAGTGCCCACGTTGGCTCTCCATGCGCTCTCAAGTATAGCATGGCTGACATCTTCTGTGGAGACTCAAAGCTCTCAAGGGCACAAAAGCACTGGAAGAGTGTACACATTCTATTGATTAAAGTGATTCACAAGCTGAGACTAGAGTCCAGAAAAGGCTCAGGGTTACAGCAAGGCAAGTAAAATACTTTAGACACAACTCTGAATAGATTTAATTGTAAATTCTGTGTTCTATGTATTTATTTTGCCTTACCTTATTTTAAGTTCTGTTAAAGCAAAATGAACAAGGGTATGGATATCAGAGGTAGGTAGGATTCGCTGGGTACCACCTAAGTGACAGAGTACCACAACCCTCTCTCTGATTCATAAAGATTCAGATTCTTTCAACATGCAAAATATCCAGTCCCCATCACACAAGATCCAAAAAGTATGACCTCACTTTAACTTTATGCTTAGGTATGAGAGCTAGAATGTTGTCTTCTAAATAAGTCACAGGTATATATATATATCATATATATTAGTTTGTAAAAATTCTGAAATCTACCTGGGCACATATCATCATTTCCCCTATCCAAAAAGTAGAAAACATAGGTCAATGTAGCTGCTGTATTCCTGGATTTGGACTCATTTCTACTCCATGGAAAGTGTGTATGTGTGTGTGTGTGTGTGTGTGTTCTCTGCCCTCAAGGCTGCTGATTCAGCTCCCTGCATCATTCTATCATTCTTTCTTTTAAATATGAGATGGTCTATGTTTGTACCCATGTGAACTTCTCAGTCTTTTTCACACGCCAGATGCCAGAAGCCTCTTATCATTTTGAACTGTCCCTGTCTCTTTTGGTCCAAAATGCTAGTGCTTCCATCCATGTAATTATATCTAAAATCTTTATGAAGCTTTTACTTCATCAGTCAAAAGCTGAACCCTCCAATATCTTCAGGATAAATAATTGTCAATTTTGGGATGCTTGTGATAGGGTGAATTTAAGAATCTTAGATAGCAGCACAATTCACAATAGCAAGACTGTGGAACCAACCTAGATGCCCTTCAATAGACGAATGGATAAAAAAAAAATGTGGCATTTATACACAATGGAATATTACTCTGCATTAAAAAATGACAAAATCATAGAATTTGCAGGGAAATGGATGGCATTAGAGCAGATTATGCTAAGTGAAGCCAGCCAATCCCTAAAAAACAAATGCCAAATGTCTTCTTTGATATAAGGAGAGTAACTAAGATCAGAGTAGGGAGGAAGAGCAGGAGAAGAAGATTAACATTTAACAGGGATGAGAGGTGGGAGGGAAAGGGAGAGAGAAGGGAAATTGCATGGAAATGGAAGGAGACCCTCAGGGTTATACAGTGGACGGGGTAGAGAGAGAGGAGGGGAGGGGAGGGGAGAGGTGGGGAGGGGGGAGGGTGGAGGATGGGAAAGGCAGCGGAGCACAACAGACACTGGTATGGCAATATGTAAATCAATGGATGTGTAACTGATGTGATTCTGCAATCTGTGTATGGGGTGAAGGTGGGAGTTCATAACCCACTTGAATCAAAGTGTGGAATATGATATGTCAAGAAATTTGTAATGTTTTGAACAACCAACAATAAAAAATTAAAAAAAAAAGAAAAAAAAAAGAATCTTAGAAATCCTTTTGCCTACCTGGGTCTTCAAGGGACCACATTAAATTCTTCTGAAATCTGAGTTGTGCTCTTGATTTCCTCTTGAGCACCTTTCCCCTCCAGGGCCTTGGATATGATCCCCACCCACGGGCCTTTTCTTACTTTGTAAATCTTGCTTGGTGGAGAAGCTGACCATGATAATGTGTTTAAGTCTTTCAAACTAGCAAATTCATATTTAAATCATTTTTTCTTCAGATTCTATATGAAAACCAAGCATTTCACTCATCTCTCTCCTTCTACCATGTCCAACACAGTTAGAAAAAGGCAATTGCACCAATTGATTGAGTTTATTTTCTATCCTAAGGAAATAAAAGAAAAAAAAGTGACAATGTTGCCAAATATTCTGCTGCTACAGAACACAGATCACCTTTTCCTCCATCTCTGTTTACAATTTCTTTATGCCTTTCTACTATCTGGTTATTGACTTCTTGCTCCTTAACATTCAGGCAACTATTCTTCATTAAAGCCCAATGTCAATGTCACATATATCAGATATCTGTTACGGTGGTTAACAGTTAGCAATTTCTGTCTTAGATTACTACATGACAAAGAACTCCAGAACACAGCAATTTACAACATTTCTTATCTTCTCAAAACCGTGTGTGTCAGGAATTTGCATGGCTTGGTTGTTCTAAACACAGCTTTAGTCTGGATCATTTGCTCAGCTGTTTAGCTAGTGTCTGGGCTTATGAAATGGTTTCACGGACATGTCCAGCCCTCATGCCCTCATGCTCCTCTCTACATCCTCTATCTGTAAATCAGTTGAGCTTCCTCACAGAATGGCCATTTCAGAATGGCCCTGCATTTATGTCTGTCTTCTGATAGGAGATACCTGAAAATAAGGTCAAGAGCCATTAACTATAAAAAGTGGTTAGAATTGCTTCTGCTATGCTACAGTTAGTGAATAGGAGCACACAGAGCATGTTATGTTTCAGATATGAGGAGTCTCCCAAAAGCTCATGTATGAGACAATGTGAAAAACTTAAGTTTAGAGGGGGAAATTGTAGGGTTATGAGAGCCTCATCCTAGTAAGTACATTAATCCACTTGAATGGATGAACTGGGTGAAAGCTGTCAGGAAGGTGAGTATTGCTGGGGGAGGTAGATCACTGGGAGTGTGCCTTTCCGGTTTATATCCTGTCCCTGGTGAACAGAGCTCTCTCAGATTCCTTGTTGCCATGTCCTGAGTTGCTTTCCTCCTCCATGATGTTCAGCCTCACCTCAAGCCCAGAGCAATGGAGTTGGCCAATCTATGGACTAAGACCTTTGAAATGTGAGACCCAAATAAAATAATCGTTAGTTCCTCTATGTTGTTCTTCTCACAGTGATGAAAAAGCTGACTAAATTATAGGGGATGCCCCAGGGCCACCAGTGTAGAAGAGTATCTGTGGATTGCTAAAGTTCTCTTCCAGATCTTATTTCTTCTCTGTAAAAGAAAAAAAAATGGCCTATTTTCTCTCTGATCAGTCTCCGAGGTCCATTATGATTGTAGCATGATCTAATGTGTTCTAATGACTCTTGAGAAGACAAACAATTTTCTTGCCTTAGGCAACCTTCTGTCATATGGGCTACAAAATCTACACTATAATTTGGAGGTTCTATAGATATGTTAATGAATCAGTCTTCAATTTTTTTTTTAATTGCAGCTTAAAATTTTGCCTTCTTAATCTCAGATCCATGTAAGCTGGTCTTATTTAACTGGAGAAAAAGAAAACTAGTTCTTTTCCAAATTTAGTGAAATATAATCTCATCTTATATTTTTTAATTAATTTCACTAGAATATATTTTACATAACAATAAAATTTTAT
>NW_026000196.1:7580530-7597456 GCF_001458135.2 Marmota marmota marmota
CTGTATAGTGCTTTTGGTAGTATGGTCATTTTGATAATATTAATTCTGCCTATCCAAGAGCAAGGTAGATCTTTCCATCTTCAAAGGTTTTCTTTGATCTCTTTAGGGTTCTGTAGTTTTCATTGTATAAGTCTTTCACCTCTTTCTTTAAGTTGATTCCCAACTATTTTATCTTTGTTGAAGCTATTGTAAATGGGTCAATTTTCCTCATTTCCCATTCAGAGGATTTGTTACTAATATACAGAAATGCCTTTGATTTGTGAGTGTTGATTTCATATCCCGCTACTTTGCTGAATTTATTACTAGTTCTAGAAGTTTTCTGGGGAAATTTTAGTTCTTCTAGGTACAGAATCATATTGTCAGCAAATAGTGCTAATTTGAGTTTTTCTTTTCCTAGGTGTATCCCTTCAATTTTTTTTGTCTGTCTAATTGCTCAGGCCAGTGTTTCAAGAATTATGTTAAATAGAAGTGGCTAAAGAGGGCATCCCTGTCTTGTTACAGTTTTTAGAGAGAATGCCTTCAATTTTTCTCCATTTAGAATGATGTTGGCCTGGGGCTTAGCATAGATAGCTTTTACGATGTTCCAATTATCCCATACTTTTCTTGTGTTTTGAACATGAAGGAGTTTACTGTATTTTGTCAAATGCTTTTTCTGAATCTATTGAATTGATCATATGATTCTTATCTCACATATTGATGTGATGAATTACATTTATTGATTTCCATATGTTGAACCAACCTTGCATCCCTGGGATGAATCCCACTTGATTATGGTGCACTATCTTTTTCATATGTTTGTGTATTCAATTTGCCAGAATTTTATTGAGAGTTTTTGCATTTATGTTCATTAGAGATATCGGTCTGAAGTTTTCTTTCTTTGATGTGTCTTTGCCTGGTTTGGGGATCAGGGTGATATTGGCCTCATAGAATGAGTTTGGAAGTGCTCCATCTTTTTCTATTTCCTGAAATAAGTTGAAGAGTATTGGTATTAGTTCTTCTCCAAAGGTCTTGTAGAACGTGGCTGTGTATCCACCCAGTCCTGGGCTTTTCTTGGCTAGTAAGCTTCCAATGGTGTCTTTTATGTTATTGCTTGATATTGTTCTGTTTAAATTGTGTTTATCACCCTGATTCAATTTGAGCAAATCATATGACTTAAGACATTTTTTGATGCCTTCAATATTTTCTACTTTGTTGGAGTACAAGTTTTTAAAATAATTTGTAATTATTTCTGTATTTCTGCAGTGTCTGTTGTGATATTACCTTTTTCATCATGTATGGTTAGTAATTTGAGTTTTCTCTCTTTTACTCTTCATTAGCATAGCTAAGGGTCTGTCAATTTTATTTATTTTTCCAAAGAATCAACTTTTTGTTTTGTCAATTTTTTCAATTGTTTCTTTTGTTACAATTTCATCTCTAAATTTAATTATTCCCTGACTTCTACTGCTTTTGGTGTTGATTTGTTCTTCTTTTTCTATGGCTTTGAGATGTAATGTTAGGTCATTTATTTGTTGATTTTTTCTTCTTTGAAGGAACGAAATCCATTCAATGAACTTTCCTCTTAGTACTGCCTTCATAGTGTCCCAGGGATTTCAATATGTTGTATCAGTGTTCTCATTTACTTCTAATAATTTTTAATCTCCTTATTGATGTCTTTTGCAACCCATTGTTCATTCAGTAGCATATTATTAAGTCTCCAGGTGTTGAAGTAATTTTTATTTTTTATTTTGTCATTGATTTCTAATTTTATTCCATTATTACCTGATAAAATGCAGGTAGTATATCTACATTTTTGTATTTGCTAAGAGTTGTTTTGTGACATACTATATGGTCTATTTTACAAAAAGATCCATGTGCTGCTGAGAACAAAGTGTATTCACTTGTTGAAGGATGAAATATTCTGTATATGTCAGTTAAGTCTTAAGTTATTGATTGTATTATTGAGTTCTATAGTTTCTTTTTTCAGATTTTGTTTGGAAGATGTATCCAGTGGTGAGAGAGGTGTGTTAAAGTCACCCAACATTATTGTGTTGTGGTCAATTTAACTCTTCAACTTGAGAAAAATTTGTTTGATGAACATAGATGCTTCATTGTTTGGGGCATATGTATTTATAATCGTTATGTCTTATTGGTATATGTTTCCCTTGAGCAGTATGAAATGTTCTTCTTTATCTCTTTAGATTAACTTTAGCTTGAAGTTTGCTTTATTTGATACAAGGATAGAAACCCCTGCTTGCTTCTGCAGTCCATGTGAGTGGTATGATTTTTCCCAACCCTTCACCTTCCATCTGTGGATATCTTTTCCTATCAGATGAGTCTCCTGGAGGCAGCATATTGTTGGGTCTTTTTTAAAAATACAATCTGCTAGTCTATGTCTTTTGATTGGTGAGTTGATGCCATTAACATTCAGGGTTATTATTGAAGTATGATTTGTATTCCTCGCCATTTTTGTGAAAATCTGCTGATTTTCATTGCTGTTTTTTGTTTCTTCTTCATGGAATATTTTGCCAAGAATATTTTGTAGTACCAGTTTTCTAGCTATAAATTCTTTTAACTTTTGTTTATCATGAAAGGTTTTTATTTCATCATCAAATCTAAAGCTTTATTTTGCTGGATACAAGATTCTTGGTTGACATCCATTATCTTTCAGAGCTTAATATATGTTGTTCCAGGATCTTCTAGCTTTCAGGGTCTGGGTTGAAAAATCTGTAGTTATCCTAATTGGTTTCCCCCTATAAGTAATCTGATTCTTTCTCTTGTGGCTTTTAATATTCTCTCCTTATTCTGTATGTTGGTCATTTTCATTATAATGTGCCTTGGTGTGGATCTGTTGTCATTTTGTACATTTAGCATCCTGTAGGCTACTTTAATTTGCTTTTCCAATTCATTTTTTATGTTTGGAAAGTTCTCTGATATAATTTCATTGAATAGATTTTTCATCCCTATGGTTTGGAACTCTATGCCTTCCTCTATCCCAATAACTCTTAAATTTGGTCTTTTTATGCTATCCCATATTTCTTGAATGTTCTGCTCATGGTTCTTATAATTTTCATTGTGTGGTCTATATTCTTTTTAAGATTATATATTTTGTATTCATTGTCTGAAGTCTTGTCTTCCAAGTGGTCTACTCTGTTGGTTATACTTCCAATTGGACTTTTAATTTGATGTATTGTTTCTTTCATTTCAAGGATTTCTGTCTGTTGTTTTTTTTTAGAACCCCTATCTCCATATTGAAGTAATCTTTTGCTTCCTGTATTTGTTTATTTATCTCTTTGTCAAAATAATCTTTTGCTGCCTGTATTTGCTCTCTTATATCATCCTATAATTCACAGGACATTTTAGTCATGTGCATCCTGAACTCCTTATCTGTCATTTATTTCACTGTGCTAGCCATGGATTCTAATAGTGCAGTATCTTGATTTCTCTGGGGGAACTTTCTTCCCTTGTCTTTTCATGTTACTTGTGTATCTTCCCTTGTAGTGCTGTGAGTCTGAGGTGTTATCATTTTTACCTATAGGCTTATAGTGCTCCTCTAGGGTTCCAATACCTCTCCTTTGTGGGGAAGGACAGTATTAACAGACCTCCAATATAAACAATATACCACCTATAAACCATTCATTGCTATTTAAATGTTTACAGTTTGGTCATAAGCTACAGAAATATTGGATTTGATTATTATGTATAATATAACCAGTAGGATTGTAGAAGGGTTTACAGTTTCTGATGGTGGAAAATGAACTGGGGGTGAGGCATAGGATGATATGCTGAGGAGGTAGGATGTGAGGATATAGTGTTAGTAGGAAGTGTGAAAGAGGAATCTAATGAAGAGGGTTAGTAGCAGGAGAATAAACAGGAAGTAATTTTGAGTAGACAAGTATGTGGGAAGACAGTAGAGTACATAAAACAAACACACATATGTATTAAGAAAAATAAAGGATGAGAAAATGTTAAAAATTGGAAGGAAAAAGAAGGAAAAAAAAGTCATATACAACAGAAGTATAATATACTATTCAGATGTCCCAGTCCTCAAAATCCTAATTCATGCAAAGTACTTGGTTTCATGTATGTTGGGGATGTGAGGGTGGGAGAATAGAGGGGAAGAAAAAAAAGATAAAAAAAAAATCTCAAAGGAAGGAACCAGGATTGTTAATTGTTTTGGTTGGAGATCAGTATTTTTCCTGCTTCCCTTCTCATCCCATAGGTGGGGTTGTCTGTTGTTAGCTGGTATGTCCACCCTCAGGTTGGTGAAGGTAACCAGGGTAAGAAGGCTGGTCCTTCCAGGGCCCCTGGAAGTCAGGTGCAGCACCCACCAGTCCCTAAAGGGAGACTGCACCTCAAGGGTCTCTTTTTGGGTCCTCTCCTGTGACTTAAGCGCCTGGTTCTATCTCCCTATCATGCCTGAAGATTTCCCAGTTTCTGATCTCTGTTAGTCTCCAAATTATTGCACCTTCTCCTTCTAGGGACCTCTCTCACACACACGTCCCATTGAGAGATGTTTTGTGTTGGGCAGTTACTGTTCTGGGTTACTGGCTGCTAGGGATGAGGGGAGTTGGAAACTGGGTTGGGTGTCGGAAGCCAGGAGTCTGCTCTAACGCTGAGGCCTGGAGCCCTTCACAGGGGCATGGCACTGGTGATTTCTGCGTGAGCAGCTGTGGAGGGGTCCGCTGTCACTCAGAGAAGCACTATTCTCACTAGTTGAGACCCAGGTCACAGAG
This sequence comes from Marmota marmota marmota, assembly GCF_001458135.2. Lineage (NCBI taxonomy): Eukaryota > Metazoa > Chordata > Mammalia > Rodentia > Sciuridae > Marmota > Marmota marmota. Next base: position 7,585,243 of record NW_026000196.1, read on the forward strand.
CAACACAAAATGTTGCCTCCCTCTGGCCCTCATCTTGGATCTTCTAATTGGCATCTTTTAAAAATAAAATGTTTTAATTTTGGTATGGTCCAATTTATCAATTTTATTTGAATTCTTTTATATTGATACCTAAGAAATCTTGGGACTATCACAGGCTTACAAGGATGTCATTTTATATATATATATTTTCAAATTTTATAATTAATATTTTCCATTAGCTCTATAATTCATTTTGTGTGTGTGCACATATTTTTCTATGTTTATAGTAAGAATCAGTGTTTTTGTTGTTCATTTGCACGGAAAATTTTTTTCAACTTCACTTTTGAAAAGAGTCTTATTTCCCTTTTTAACCTCTCATTTTATTAAATTTCAAGTCTTCTTTCTTTGTTTTTGTTAGTTTAGGTTTGTTAATCTTGTTTACCTTTCCAAAGAACCAACTCTTTGTTGCATTAATTCTTTGTACTGCTCATTTATTCTCCATTTTATTAATTTCAGCTCTGAACTCTTTTGTTTCCTTTTACTAATTTTGAGATTGGTTTGTTCCTGTTTTTCTAAGATCTTGGGGTACATTAATAGGTTGTTTATTTGAGATCTTTTTTTTTTTTTGATTTTTTAAAGCAGACACTCATAGCAAAAAATTTCCCCCTTAGAGCTGCCTTTGATATATCCCAAAGATTTGAATAAAAGTGGCTGGCAATGTGGCTTAGTGGTTAAGTCACTTAACCACTGTTTAATTCACAACAGATGTATTTTTATTTTCTTTTGATTCTATGAATTTTTAAAAGTTTTTTTCTAATTTTTTGTGGGGGTAATTACTGGGGGTTAAACCTAAGGGTGCTTAACAACTGAGTTACATCACCAGCTACTTTTATTTATTTATTTATTTATTTTGAGGCAAGTTCTTACTAAATTGCTTAGGGTCTTGATAAGTTGCTGAGACTAGCCTCAAACTTGTGATCCGGCCTCAACCTCCTGAGCCCCTGGGTGTGTGCCACGATGGACAGCTTCTTTACTTCTTTGAAGTCCCACTCATCATTAAATCATGTATTGCTAATTTCCATGTTTGCATAACTTCTGTACTTTTTTATTTTTTACTGTTGATTTCTAATTTCATTCCATTATGATCAGATAAGATGCAAGGAAGCAGAAGTACAAATAGCCTGCAATTATATTAAAAAGTGTTCAACCTTTTTAGCCATTAGGGAAATGCAAATCAAAATTACACTGAGATTCTATCTAACTCTAGTCAGAACAGCAATCATCAAGAATACAAATAACAATAAATACCGGGAGGATGAAGGCGAAAGAAACTCTCTATTATATACTCTTGATAAAAAAAAAGTAAATTAGTACAGCCAGTATGAACATCAGTATGAAGTTTTCTCAATAAACTAAAAATCAAAATTTCAAATGACCCAGTTATCCTACTGCTCAGTATTTACCGTAAAAGTCATCATACTTTAGTGATACATACATACCCATGTTTATCGCAGTATAATTTACAGTAGCCATGTTATAGAATCAGACTGGGTGTCCGTCAACTAATTATTGGTTAAAGGAAATATGGTAAGTATGCCCAATGAAGTTTATAAAACCATAAAGAATAAAATTATGTCATTTGCAGGAAAATGAATTGATATGGAGAATATCGTGTAAAGAGAGATAAGCCAGACTCAGAAAGACCAGTATTGTGTATTTTCCCTCATTTTTAGAAGCTAGAGATAAAATGAAACAAACAAAAGATAAAAAGGACTTCATAAAAACAGAAAAAAGTCGATTAGGGTAAAAGAAGTAGGTCAAAAATAGAAGAAGGAGGGGAGGAAACTTGAGCTACTAGAGAGTGAAATTTATGAAATTATATAATTCACTGTTCTGTACAATTATTATGCACCAATTTTAAAAAAAATTCCTGTTCCCCAATGTACTCTAGCCCTAGCGCTGTATGTGTGTGTGTGTGTGTGTGTATCCTTTTATCTAGGTATCTATTTCTTAACCAAATCTACACAGTAATAGTTGGTTTCTTGTAGTTAGCACTGTAATTATGTCATTTTTATTCAGTCTGACAATCTTAGCATTTTGATTGAAGTATTTAAACTATTTCTATTTAATGTAAATATGATATATCAAGAATTAAATTTATTATCCAGCTCTGCCTTTCTCATTGTCCTGTTTTTAATTTATTCCTTTTCTCTTCTTTTATTGAACATTTTGGATTAACTGAGTGTAGTTTGATATTTTAATTAATCTCTACTCTTAGCTTATAGGATTTACTTAGTTATAGACTTAATTTTATTGTGGTTACTTTATCATTTACAATATTTGTCTTTATGTTATTACATTCCACCTCCCAATAATGTTATACCACTTCTTATATATTGTAAGAAACTTAGAACAGTGGGCTCCTATGTGCCTCAGCTTTCCATTGTGCTGTTATGCACTTCATAGATTATTACATATGCATAAACCTCACAGCACATACCTATTATTTACTTCAAATATTAAAACATTATTTAAATAAATTTAAAAATAAAAAATTGACTTTCCTATTTACCCACATACAGGTCATTTATAGTCTCCACTCTTTTCTATACATCCAGTTTTTATGCAGCGTAACTTTTTCTCCCATGTGAAGAGCCTCTTTAAACATTTCCTTCAGTACAGACCTTCTGGCAATGCCTGCTCTCAGCTTTTGTTTGTCAAAAAAGTCATCATTTTATCTCCATTTCTGAAGAATGTTTTCAGTCTTTAGAATTTTGTCTTCACCAATTTTTTTTTTCTTTCCTTTCAACACTTCTAAGATGCTGGTCCTTTATCTGGCTCACTTTTTTTCTGACAAGATGTTCATTTTGATTTTTGTTTCTTTGTAAAAAAAAAATTTGTCTTTTTTTTCTTCTATCTTCTTTTAGGAATTTTCACTTTATCGTTGATTTAATCATTGATTTAATAAATTAAAATGATATTATTCTTTGGGGTAGCATTCTTTGACTTTTCCTTCCTTGAGATTTGTCAAGATTCTTAAAATAATGGATACAAAGTTTTCACAAATTTGAAGTTTTTCTATAATTTTCCCAAATATTTTTATTTTCCTTATACTTTTCCTGAGACTCCTGTTTCTCCTCATTATTTAATCTCTTTCTAATCCCATCCAGTGAAGTTTTCAATTTTTAAGTTCTGAAATATATTTAAATTTCTTTTCTCATCATTTTCTTTTAATTTTGAACATATTTATTATAGCATTTTAAATGACTTAACTGTTGTTTTGATTATCAATTATATTTAAGTCTGTTTTTATGAGCCATTTTTCTGGTAGTGGCTCCCATTTGGGGATCTCTTGTCTCATGTAAGTAACTTTTATTGGATGACAATTATGACTGTTACATAGTTGAGTGTTTGGATTTCATTGTCTATCTTTAAAGCATGGTGCAATTGTCTGGTGTGTGTTTGTGTATGTGTTTGTGTGTGTGGGTGTTCTCTGAGGATTGATTGAACCACCTAGGGCTGATCACATGCTACCCACAGGCTCTAAGCTCTACCACCAAGCCTACTCCAAGCTCCTGCAGTCAGCAATCTGCTAGAATCACTCTTGAAAGCTCCCAGAGTTCACCAATGTCTCTGTCTTTGACCATTAGAACTTGAATGCCTCCTAGCCTTGTGAAAAATCTGAGAAGTGTTTGGATTATACTTTCAGGCAATTAATACTTTTTGGCTACATGAAATATTAATCTGTGCCTACAGAGATTAGTAGGAAGCCAAAAGTTTCAGGAGGAACCCTGCAGGTTTCTGTGGCTCTTGCTCTGGGTAGTTCCTTCGCTCTGGTTTTCTACCTTCACAAATTCTAATCATACCATCTTTTTTCAAGATATTTTGTCTGCTTCCTTTTAGCAATAAAACCTCCAGGCTCTGATAGGATTCCTCCTGTTGTTGTAGTAGTCAAGAGATTGACTCTACGCAAAAAAACTGGAGTGATGGTATGGACCAGGTATTTTATTTCCTTTCTCTCTGGGATCACAGAGTACCTGCTGCCCCATATCTACATGCTTATTCTTTCTCCCTCTTGCATCTTCTCTACTTTTCTTTCATTTTATAAGATACCACTTTGATTCCCTTATGATTTCATTTTGTGTGTATTTTTAAAGATATTGTCTTAGTAATTAACATTGGGATTATAATTAGTATTCCAAATTGATGACAATTTATTTTACATTCATACACACTTAGTTTTATGCAGTACACAAGCTCTGCACCTATACATCCTACTCTACTCTCAATTTTTGTTGCTTTTGTGACGAATTGTATTTTTCTACATGCTATGTCCATTAACATACATTTATATTATTTTATACACTTCTTTTTACACCATAAAAGAAATGCAAAGAACTGTTACACATTTAATGTACAATAAATCTAATTTTTACATTTACCTGTGTCGTTATTGTCACCAGGTTTTATCATTTGTTTCTGAGACTTTGAGTTAATGTTCAATGTCCTTTAATTTTAACTAAAGGAATTCTAGTAGAATTTTTTACAGGGCAGATCTCATATTAGTGAACTTCCTTCACTTTTACTTTCTGGAAATGCATTAATTTCTTCTTTATTTTTTCAACATAGTTTTGCCATGTATAGAATTCTTCAGTGTCTTTTTTTTAAGATAGAAGAGAGAGAGAAAAAATTTTTTAAATATATTTTTTTAAATTTTCGGTGGACACAACATCTTTGTTTGTATGTGGTGCTGAGAATCGAACCCGGGCCGCACGCATGCCAGGTGAGCGCGCTACCACTTGAGCCACATCCCCAGGCCAATCTTCAGTGTCTTTTTGATCCATCACCTTAAAAAAAAATCTCCTTCTACTCCTGGGTTCCCTGGTGTCTAGGGAAAAAAATCTGTCTTTCTTATTGTAATCCCTTGCACACAATGAGTTGTTTCTCTCTTGCTGCTTTTAAAGAGTCTCTTTTGCCCTTGGATTTCATGAACTTTATTACAACATGACTTGGTGATAATTTTTATTGATTTTTTATCTTTATAGTTCATTGAGACACTTGGATGTGTAAGCATATTTCTTTTATGAAATTTTGGAATTGAGAGTCATTATTTCTTGAAATATTCTTTCTTTTCCTATTTCTGAGTCTCATCTTCTCATTATGTAGATGGTAATAAGCCTAGTGTTCCTCTACAAGTCCCTAAGCTTTGTTAGTTTGATTTCATTCTGTTTCTCCTTCTGTTACCCAGACTCAAAATTTCAATTGTCCTGTCTTCATCTTTTCTATTTTTTTTCTGCTTGCTCAGAAAAAAATTTAAAAAGTGAGTTATTCTTTTCAGTTATAACACTTTCAGTCTCAAAATTTCTCTTTGCTTTCTTTTTTAGTAATTTCTTTTCTTTATTAATATTTTCCTTTTTAATTTTTTTAATTTGTTTGAATTAGTTACACATGACAGTACAATGACCTTGACATATCATACATTTGAATCAGATGGGATATAATATCTCATTTTTCTGAGTATACAGGTTGCAGAATCACATTGGTCATGCATTCACATATATATACACAGTAATAATAAGTCTGTTTCATTCTACTATCCTTCCTATCTCCCAACCCCTCCTCTCCCCCTCCCATCACTTCTCTCTACCTAATCTAGGATAACACTATTCTTTTTTTTTCTCACATTCATGTATTTTGTATAACAATGAAGGTCTCCTTCCACCAACCATGCAATTCTCTTTCTCTCTCTCCCTTTCCCTCCCACCCCTCTTCCCTATGTAGAGGTAATCTTCTTCCCATGCTCTTCCTCTCTTCCCCATTTTGAGTCACCCACCTTATATCAGAGAAGACATTCAGCATTTGTTTTTTTGGGACTGGCTAACTTCACTTACCATAATCTGCTCTAATGCCATCCATTTCCCTGCAAATGCCATGATATTATTTTTTTAGTGCTAAGTAATATTCTATTGTGTATATATGCCACATTTTTTTTTTAATCCATTCATCCATTGAAGGGCATCTAGGTTGGCTCCACAGTCTAGCTATTGTGAATTGTGCTGCTATAAACATTGATGTGGCTGTGTCCCTGTAGTATGCTATTTTTAGGTCCTTTGGGTATAATCTGAGAAGAGGAATAGCTGGGTCTACTGGTGGTTCCATTCTCAGCTTTCCAAGTAATCTCCATACTGCTTTCCAAATTGGCTGCACCAATTTGCAGTCTCACCAGCAATGTACAAGTGTGCCTTTTTCCCCACATCCTCGCCAGCACTTGTGGTTGTTTGTCTTCATCATGGCTGCCATTCTTGGTGGAGTGAGATAGTATCTTAATATTTTCTTTTTTATTTTCTTTAACACTCAGTTACATATAATTCTACGGTTTCCTTTTGCTTTATTTATATTTTCCTTTTGCTCTCTGAGCCTACTTAAGACTTTATTTAAAGTCTTTGTCTAGTAAGTCAATATATATAATTTCTAATGAAGAGTTTCTATAAATATTATCTGTGAATATTCCATACTTCCTTGCTTCTTTGCATCCTTTCCAGTTTATGTCGAGAAATGAAGATTTTAAATATTATCATGTGGCAACTCTGGAAGTCAGATTCTTCCCTCTCCTCTGGGTTTGTTGTAGTTGTTTTCTATAGGACGAAACTGTGCATTTAGTGATTTTGCTGAATTTATTTTGTAAGTATATAATTTTTTTTATTTCTTCTTTTAAATTGACACATAGTAATTATTTGTATTTACGGGATAAAGTATGGTAATTTAAGACAAGTATATAATGTGTAATTATCCAATCAGGCTAATTAACATTTTCATTTATTTATGTATTTACCATTTCTTTTTGTTTAGAGGTTTCAAATGCCTCTCTTTAATCAAAATGTGTACATTTTTTCCTCTTGTGTTATATCTGAAGTGTTGATTCCTTTTGCCTGTGTTCAGGCAGATACTTAGGTGAATGCCAAAAAAAGGGAAAGAAAAAAATGAATAAAAGAACAAAAAGAAGGAAAGAAGCTGGAGGGGCCAAGCTAAGGAGGGATACAACAAGGAGGAGTGAAAATGGAACCTGAATTTTTTCCCATTTTTAAGTGGTCTTCTATTTCATTCAGCATTCACTTGGATACCTTCATTCTCTTATTTCTTTCCAGAATTTTGATGAAATTGATTCTGATAAATTTTCTATGTTCATTTTGGGAGGATGGGAGGATGAAACTGCCCATTCCTCTGTGTTTGCTGACATAACCTCTATGGTTTAATTTTATATTTTTTGTAATGTCACTAGGAAACACCAAAAAAGAGAGGTAAAATAGAGGCGGCCCTACGGTTTCAACGTATGCTTTCTCAATGGGAAATTTTACAAACTCAGTAGTAAGTTTTGAAGGTATCCTGAAGGGATTTGTGGGCATGTTTTCACTGCACCTGAATGCCTCTTTCTCCTTTTAGATGCCCAGTTCTGATTGAACCTAACATTTTCACAACCAGTGTGTCAGTTTGGGCAATATAAAGAAGGCTGAAAGATCATTTTGTCTGCTATGTTAAGAACAAACTCTAGTGTGTCAAAAAAGAATACACACACAGATCTTTTTTCATTTCATTCTAGCTTTAATCCTGTTCCCTTTCCTTGCTGCACCTAACTGGAGTGTCCAAAGTAGGATTATAGTCCATGATATGACATCCTTACATTTTGTAACCAAGTTATGTAAATTCTGATCAATGGGTTCTATTAGTATAGGTCTCAAGACAGTGAACATTAATGTCATTTCTTGGTCTGTTGGCTTCCCAGTCCAGCATGGGCAAGATTCATGGTCCTTTGCCTTGTCTCAGTCAGATTCATAGGGTCTTTGTACTTGGAGTATCAATTTTCATTACCAGTTAAAAGATTCTTTCCATTGCAAATTGCTTTACCTTTACAGCCATATTTCATAAAAGCCAGAGGTAGAAATTAAGCCAAGCTTTAGAGGGTGCTGGAATCAGGATCTGAAAAACCATTGAAAAATTACTCAATCCTAAAATGTGATTGGTTCATTGTAGGTCAAGTCCATGACGATTTGAAAATAATCACAATTTACAAAGGTAGGAACCCTTGGGAATGGAGACGGGTAAACAATTTTTTGAAGGGAAGATGGTTCAAGAATTCTACAGTTCCACTTACAGTACATAGTATACAGATATTCTATTTTAAGTAGAACACATAATTTCTTTTGAATGTACTACTTGTTAAAAGTTTCAAAGATCAAAAAACCAGCTAGATCTAAGGTAACCAATACAGTAACTAGCCCCAGGCCACACATGGCTTATTGAACTATTGAAATGAGACTAATCCAGCCTGAGATGTACAACAAGCACAACGTATACACTGGATCTTGAAAAAAAAAAAGTACAAAACAGAATGCAAAAGATTTCATTAAATGTGTTTATTAATTGCATTTCTGGACACATTGTATAAAATAAAATACGATTTAAATCGATCTCATCTATTTTTATTCTTAAGATGACTACTAGAAATTTTTAATTATATATTTGGCTCATATTCTATTTCTACTGGATAATATATTCGTAATACATTTTGACCCTGAATGAACAACATAGAAAATATGTGCAAATATTCTGATACATACACGTGATAAAAAAGTCAATTTCCTTTATCGTATCTACACGTTTATCTACAGCTTCTGCAGACTTGCCTTCTAGTGCTCTGTACCTGCAATTATCTTCAGATGCATGTCCTCTGGCTATGATAGCCAGCGTTGTCTCCATGCCTGGGAGTTTATATTCCCTTCATGGTTGACTCATAAGATCAAGGATGCCCAGCTCCTCCTGTATTTTGAGTTTTGATAAATTGTGCGAGGTACAAAGTACACTTGAGTTCCCTGGTGATCAGAAGATTTTACTTTGCCTGAAGTTGTACCCTAAATTAACTCCTTTCCTTTCCTTGTTTTGCTCCCTCCTCTCTTCTGCCAGTATCTCTTGGGAACACCACGTTAATACATTACTTGCTAGTGAATCCTCATCTCAAGTTCTGCTTCTGGAGAACTTACAAAGGCACATGGTAATTCCCTTTAAATGGACACATTTTTATAATAAGCTAAGATTCCAGATAAGCCACATTTTCTCTTTTGTTGAATAAAGCATTGTTGATAGATGCGGAGTCTACACAACTCTACAATTGCACAGTCTTAATCATTATCTCTTCAATGGGATTTTTAAATGAGAATAAAGTGGTAAGGGGATAACTAAAGGATGGTGTCAAATGGGTGAAAAGCCCTTTCTTTAGCTACTGACAAAAGTGACTTTTTTTTTTTTTCTGAACAACCCAACTTTACCTGGAAAGTCTCTGGCTCATAGCTCTCCTTATGGTTTGGTTATGAGGTGTCCCCTAAAAGTCCATGAGGATTTGAAAATAAGTGCATGTTTATGACAACGTGAGAATGTTCAGAGGTGAAATAATTTGATTATGAAAGCTATAACCTAATTAGCAGATTAATCCACTTGATGGATTAATAATTTGCATGGATTAATGGGTGGTAACCATGGACAGGTAGGGCATGGCTGGAGGATGTAGGTCACTGGGGGCTTGTCTTTAGGGATTATAATCCCCAGCTTCTGCACTCAAGTTCTCTCTGCTTTCTGGTAGTCATGAAGATCAGCTTTCCTCCACCATGACTTTCTGCCACCACATTCTGCCTTGCCATAGGCCCAGAACTATGGAGTCAACAGAGCATGAACCGAACCACTGAAACTGTGAGCCAAAATAAACTTTTCCTTCTCAAAGTTATTCTTACACTTTTTTTTTTGGTCACAGCAATGAAAAGCTGACTTACACTTACAGCTCATGCAATTGGTCCATATTTGACTAATCAGTGAAGTGTCCTGGACTTAGCAGAACTATCTGTATTACTAAATATGGGACAATCTCCATCTTCAACTCTGACAAAAACAAAACAAAAAAATCAAAACAATATCATAAACCATGCTAAAGCAAGCACAATAAAAATGTAAGCTATTAAAAAAGTAGAACTTTAGCAAAGAACCCGAAGGGGAAAGATTTTAATAAATAATAAAAATCTATTTATTTGCACTTGAGACTGTTCTACATTATCTCAGAGCAGTAGGGGAGACATTTATGTAAATGTATAGTTGATGTAAATGTATATTTCCTGTAAGAAAAATATCTCCTTTTTCCTATAAATATATCTCCTTTCTCCCATCTTGTCACTGACTAATGTCCCACTTTGTAATGGCAGTTACATCAGGACACAACAGATGTTGGTTTAAAAAGACCTGAGAAATAAATGAGACAAAATATCAGCAATATCAGAAAATATCTGGAAAGTTGCTTCCTTCCATATTCAAAGCTGACACATAAGAAGATAAGGAAGGTTGAGTTTGTTTGGCTTATAGAAAGCTCAATGTATTGTAGTAGGAACTGGAGAAGTAGGCAAATATGTTTGCCTGAAAATGAAAAATCCTTTTTTTATAACAGCAAATATTTGCCTTTAGTTGAGAGCAAATCAATGTCACTCTCCTCTGAAGTTTTGCTGGTTGTATCAAAAAATGAGACCCTGGGATGGCATCCTCTGTCACTCTTCAATCCTGCAGCAAATCAGAGGAATGACTCTCACCACTGGCTGTGTGTTTTGGGGATGAGGAGCCATGACTGAGGGCAAGCAGAGTGACAAAAGTCAAATACACTGATTGCCAAGAAAAACTACCCAGTGAAGGATCTGAGAGGGCTTTCCCAGGGAACAAGTGGCTTTTATTCATGAGCAGATTGTAAATTGGTAAACCTAGCTAATAGGGTTAACAAGATAACGTCGTATGTAAATTTATTTAGAAATAAAAGAAAGAAAGGTGCTCAATGCAACTTAGCTCATATCCCTAAATCACCAGGAATAATCATTTTGCTGAGCTTTCCTGTGACAGCGTTTTTCTCTATATATACTTTTGTTAGTTATTTGCCATGATAGAAAAACTGATTTTCATCATACTTGTATGTTTTACATCAGTGATTTTGTTAGCAGTGCAGTCTATATGCATGTACAAAACTGAAAATAGGATGAAGGAAGATAACCTGCTTTTATTATTAATGTTCAATAAAAATGCTTATCAGTTTAAATTACCACTGTAGAGATAAAAGTGATATCCAGGAACCTGGTTCTTAAAACCATTAAATAATTAGACATCCAAAGTTGAGTTTGGTTCAGTTTTTTGTAAGAATGAAGTTAGGTTCTGGTCATTATTTCTTTTCATTCAGTTGGTTAACCTTGTAAACATACATACATATAATATAATATTTCCAAATCTTTGTGTATTATGCTACAAATGTCAGGAATATAAAACAGATGCATAAACTTCTGGTGGCAATAATGTTATCAATTCTAGCTACAATTTAGCTATAATTCATTATAAGCATGTTTTTCATACACCCATAGTTTCATTTGTGTTCATTGTTCACTCTTTTAATTTTAATCATTTTGCTTAGATTCACTTGAAAATTATAAGTATCACTTCCATTTACCCTTATGAAAATGGAATCAATGGAAATCTACTTTGTTTCATTATTCAGAATTATTTTTATATCATAATCACTGTGCCATCCTAGGAGCCATTGAGATATGGAGGGGTGTTTGCACCTGCAATAAAATGCCAGGGCTACTAGGCATTTTTGTTTTCGGGTATTTTGTGTTGTACAAGTGTGCATGTTCACATATGTGTGTGTACAAGTGTGCATGTTCACATATGTGTATTGGTTATAATGTGTTAGGAAATAAGATATTTGGAGGCAAAGTTTATATCCTAGACAAAGACAGTGCTTTTAAAATTCCATCTCTTCCACTGATTGATTGCCTTCCTGACACTAAAAAAAAATAAAACTCTCTAAATTTCAATATCCTCTTTATAAGGTGGGGATCATAATTACCTGACCCTCATAAGGTCTGCAGGAGGATGAAATAAAGTATTGTGTTCAAGTAGTCACAAAGGAATAGCTACCCTCACCCTGCTTGTTCTTGTTTTTTGCCAAAATCATCATGAAATGCTGGTCATCTCAGGGTCCATCTAAGAACAGAGCAAAAAGAAAAAGTTTTAGCGTAACAGATAATATGCAAAGCAGCAGCACCTCTTTTGGCAGCTGAGAGTCACCTAATTCTTATTTTCAGTTTTGGTCTATGTTTAACTTGATAAGTGCTCCTGGAGAGTGATCTCCAGATAAATAGGGTTTTTTTTTTTTTTTTTTTTT